>NC_142586.1:32652981-32956011 GCF_965207765.1 Zootoca vivipara | reverse complement strand
CTTTACTGGTTGAGTACCAGTGATTTAAATCAGTGAGGCTTATTTTACCTAGAACTTTGTGTTTGCACTTAACAGCAGTCATAAATAAACTGCAAACAGTGTTCTTCATTACAGGTAGGTAGCCGTGTTGGTCTGAGTCGAAGCAAAATAAAAAAGGTGCTACTTTAAGGTGCTACTGAAGGAATTCTTTTATAATGTTCTTCATTGTTATGCGTGTCTTTAAGCACGATTGCTTAACATACCATTATTTGGGTAAGGTAAAGCCATGGAGCAACACGTCCCGTAGTATTTCAGCTTTTTAGGAAAAAAATCACATTATGTCACCTTGAATCACAGAACCAACAGGAGGCTGAAAATGGGGAGGTTGGACATTCCTTTGGAGTAGGTTATTCATGGCTTTACCCCATTTTGCATTACAGGGCTTGGATTGGGACATATATTTAAGATCTTTCAGAATCGTAAAATCTAATGGATCAGTGTTTTAGGTACTTTCATTAATTTCCAGAGGAGAGCTCTCCAGTGGATTTTTTTTTTTTGCCAAGAAAACAAAAATATGCTGAGAAAGGTAATTTCTCTTTCTGTATAATCATACTTCATGAAATGGACCTGTAACTATTAGATAAAAGTCATATAGAAAATGTTGCTTATCCTGTACTTGACTGATTCATGATTGCGGTTTTTGACCCTTTCTCTGCTTCAGATGGTATTGGACTTCTTCTTTTTTCAAATAGAAAGTTTCTGTAGATAAGGCTACCATCATATCTACATACTATTTTGTACATCTGTTTGTTCAAAATATTTCATTGCGTTATAGCAGGCTTCTGTTGGATGAATGGCTTTTCAGGAGGACTGAACACTGGTGATAAGAAGCATGCTCTACCACACTTAGGGGTAGTAAGCTAGCTTTAGGGGGCTTCAATGGAAATAGGGACCTTCTATTCAATTGTTGTTGTTGTTGTTGTTGTTGTTGTTGTTGTTGTTGTTGTTGTTATACCCTGCCCATCTGACTGGGTTGCTCCAGCCACTCTGGGCAGCTTCCAACAGATATAAAAATGATAATAAAACATGAAACATTAAATAACTTCCCTATACAGGGCTGCCTACAGATGTCTTCTAAAGGTTGTATAGTCAATTATCTCCTTGGCCCGGAGGTCACATAACTCCATACCCTCCAACATTTCTCTGATGAAAAGAGGGACGTCATAAGGGAAAATGGGAAATTCCAGGATCAAATCAGAAACCAGAATTGCTTCTATAAACCCAGGACTGCCAATGGAAAATAGGGAGCCTTGGAGGGTCTTTGTGTGGCATGCAGAGACCTATTCTCCAGCACCTCCCTGAGCCACTTTGCCCAATGGTAGAGGTGAGTGTCCAACAAATGATTCATGAACAGACATAGCCCTGTGGTCAGTGAGACTATTGCATTATACACATTCTTAAGTACATTGCTAAACTGGGCCTGAAATCAATAGTTTTCTTCAACTTGTTCTTTAACGAAGCTCGGAGCATATTTCAGAAAACTTTGAGAACCACCGAGTTACAAAACCAGCAACTGATCAATACATCGTGAACTGCTTAATGAGAGTGGCTGAAGTTGGGGCCAGAAGATGAAGTTGCTGAACAATAACTAATTAATCAACAGTGCAACCACTGGGGACAAAAATGCTAATTGAAGCAGAACCGAGACAAAGTTGTGATGAAATCACCCCAAAGTTAGACAGATCAACCACTGTGACAAAATCAGTTTAAATAGAACCTGTCTCTCGTGTACCTGGGCATGATTCTTGTTATTAATTATGTATTGAACAATCCCTTCTCTCAGAAGTTGTCTGCCCAGCCACCACGGCGGAGAGTACAACTTCTAGAGAGCTAACATCTGCTCATTCACAATTCAAAGCACTTCATCAAATACTTATAGCAACAGCACCATGATGAAAGAGGAACATGGGAAGACTACTGAGGGAGCCTGTGGAACTTCATATGCATAGATCCCACCGGTAATGTTGATCAGTTCAGCATCTCAGGATATAGAACAGTACAGATTTTTTTATATATTCAAAAATCATACTCACAGCTGAACAAAAGCATTGCAAACCAGAGCTTGGCAAAAATGTTGTTTAGCACATTAAGTCACACGCTGTATAACATTTATTATTATTATTTCATAACACTGATGCGGAGTTTGATTGCAAAACTAAAACCTCACACCAGTTTACAAAAAATAATGAAACAATAACACGATCAGTAAAAATGTAAAAACAATTTAAAAATGGTGTCAATAGTGCTACAATCAGAATTCATGCAAACAAAAATCAGAGTTAGAATCAGATATTGTGGCTCTGGTAATTGTGACAGATAAATGAATTTGTACACAGAATGTGGTGATTCTAACCTGATTGAGCTATGTGCCTCTTATATCAAATACCCACTTACAAAATCATAGAATTGTTGAGTTGGAAGGGACCTTGAGAGTCGTCTAGTGTAACCCCCAGAAATGCAAGAATCTCAGCTAAAGTAACCAGTTCAAGCTGCTTGTGCAATTGGTGTGTGTGTGTGTGTGTGTGTGTGTGTGTGTGTGTGTGTTTAAGGTTGGCTAATTAAATGCAAAATTATGTATATGTACAATATATAAAAAGAGTCAAGATGTATGCTGCAATATGAGTTGTATCCAACAAAACTCCCATTTGCACAAGGACATCTGTGTGTGCAGCAAAAATTTCCTTCCTCCCCTCCCCTTGCCTCATTGCCCTGTTCTTGGGTTTTCCACAGTCCACTGGAGCAGATCTGGGGAGGATACAAGGGGAGGGCAGGGAGGGGAGGGGAGGGGAGGGGAGTTCTGCTGCTCAGGTGGAAGTCCACTTTCCCCAACATTTCTGCATATTTTTTTATTTTTTTAATGTTTCATTTGATTTTACATGTTCATTTGCAGAAATGATATTCTTGCAAATATTAAAATTTTACACAAGATTCTTTCGAATCCTAGGACTCCTCTCCTCCTCTCCGTGGGTTCTTTAGGTAACTTTTTCAATGCATATTATAAGTCCATCTAGTTTACAGTCCTCCATTATATCCAAAGCCTATGTATCATTGCAAGAGTTATTTAAAGCCTGCCAAAGAGTTCAAGGGTTTACAGTGGTCTTTTAAATACAATCTATATTTGTTCCATTCTTTGTTGAAGTTTTGATCCTCCTGATTTCTGATTTTCCTAGTTGATCTTGCCATCTCTGCATAGTCCAATAATTTCATCTACCAGTCTGCCCGTGTAGGTAACATATCCTCTTTCCATCTCTGGGCAAGCAGCACCCTTGTAGCAGTTGTAGCATACATTTTCTGCATATTTTTAAAATACTTTGCTCATAGTATTTTAATTTTTTTAACGCACTCTCTCTCCTGTAATCTTATGGAATTCCCTGCATTGGGTTTTACATAATTCCAGTTTTCCGACTTTTGATCCACACGTCATTCCCATCTGATTTAGAGCAGCATAACGGAAGGCTTTCAAGCAACTGCAGACTACCAGCAGGCCAGACTTGGACCGACTCATTTGATCCATATCACCCTCTCATCTCCACTCCCCAAAGTTTCCTTTGCTGAATGTCTGTGAACCAGACTGGTCCGAAGTAATTGTGGGACATTGTTGCACTTTTTGAACCTGGAAAGATTCTTCTGTGGGCAAGGGAATTTAGTGCAGAATAAAAAGAAAATAGGATGTACTAAGTTCATAACAGCACAATTGCCTGTTGATAACCTGAGGTGATCTGAGAACAAAGGAGGTGGTCTGGGTTGGCAGCTTTGATTCAATTACAATTGTTGCGACACAACATTGATGGCCCGTGTCTCAAAATACAAAGGCCGGAATGAAATGACACTGGAAAACACAACAGCACTTGGATATTTGCTTCTCAGCTGAGGCCCACAGAACACTTCGCAGCTGCAGGAAAGGAAGAAAGGGAAATGTAGCAGAGTGCAGGTTCTTTGAAATCTATCTGCACCAGTGAAATGTGGCAACATACTGGTATATTTTCTTCTAGCAGAAATGGGGAAGGCGTGCAAACTTCCACAGGGTTTTATTCACACAGAACCCTCCCATTCTCTGGTCAAATAAGTATACACCAGTCATAGCAATCTCACTAAAGAAATTAGCAAATCAGTATTTTAGTATATGCATAGGTAAAGGTAAAGGGGCCCCTGACCATCAGGTCCAGTCGTGTCTGACTCTGGGGTTGCGGCGCTCATCTCGCTCTATAGGCCGAGGGAGTCGGCGTTTGTCCGCAGACAGCTTCCGGGTCATGTGGCCAGCATGACAAAGCTGCTTCTGGTGAACCAGAGCAGCGCATGGAAACACCATTTACCTTCCCGCCGGAGCAGTCCCTATTTATCTACTTGCACTTTGATGTGCTTTTGAACTGCTAGGTGGGCAGGAGCTGGGACCGAGCAATGGGAGCTCAGGGATTCGAACCGCCAACCTTCTGATCAGCAAGCCCTAGACTCTGTGGTTTAACCCACAGCGCCACCTGGGTCCCTAATATGCATAGAGGTGGATACAAGGATGTCCTTTGTATACCTGAAGGAGCATCTCCACCCCCATCATTCAGCCTGGTCACTGAAGTCCAGCTCCGAGGGCTTTCTGGTGGTTACTTCCCTGCAAGAAGTGAGGTTACAGGGAACCAGGCAGAGGGCCTTTTCAGTAGTGGCGCCTGCCCTGTGGAACGCCCTCTCATCAGAAGTCAAGGAAATAAACAACTATCTGACTTTTAGAAGACATCTGAAGGCAGCCCTGTTTAGGGAAGCCTTTAATGTTTGATGTTTTTCATGTTTTAATATTCTGTTGGGAGCTACCCAGAGTGACTGGGGAAACTCAGCCAGATGAGCAGGGTATAAATATATCATCATCATCATCATCATCATTATTATTATTAGTAGTAGTAGTATTACAAACACTCTCTATATATTTTTGGAAGGGCTCCTCTAATGAATGAAAGAGGTATGCATAGCTGCCAAGTTATCCCTTTTTTAAAGGGAAATTCCCTTATGCTGAATAGGCTTCCTCACGAGAAAAGGGAAAACTTGGCAGCTATGGAGGTATGGAACTGGCAAATACCTTTGCAAATGGAAATGGGGTTGGGGGTTGGAAGCAACCCCCCCCCCCCCGCAGCACCCCATGCTACTTTCCATAGTATTCTAGAGATTAAGGGTCCCCAGTCCTCCAGATCATATTTTCTGAGGATACATAACAAACTGTTTTAGAATGAGGTACACCATTGGTCCATCTAGCTCAGTACTGACTACACTAACTGGGAGTGTTTCAAAGAGGAAATGTCCAGCCCTACATGGTTGAACCAGGCACCTTCTGCTGTTGAAACAGATACAGTGGTGGCTCGACTTACTAATTTAATCCGTTCCAAAGGCACCTTCGTAGGTCAAAAAATTCGTAAGTCGAAAAGCGCCATTGGAAACGTGATTTCCCATAGGAATGCACTGGAAATGGACAAATTCGTACGTCAAAGCAACCCCATCTAAAAATTCCTAAGTTGAAAAAACCCTATCTAAAACCGCCACAGTTTCCATTCGTAAGCGTGTGGCCATTTGCCCCATTCGTAAGTCGAAAAATTCGGTTGTCGAGTCGTTTGTAAGTCGAGGTACCACTGTACTCAATACTTAAAACCCTCTTCTGACTGAGACAAAGAAAAAGGAGCCCTGTTCCATTTACGGAACTCTGCATTCAACCCAAAGGGCAGGTATAAAATTAAGAGTCACATTTCATGAGTTTATGATAATTCTTCAGAAACATGCTACTATTTTGGAGGTACTTTCCCCACAAAATTTATTTGCTACCCTTCATCAAAATGGTGTAGAACATATGTAAAAACATAACACAAAGCAATAACCCATATATCATCAAATAACATTAAACAAGACCTAGCATGATACATTTTGAAATACCATAAAAGCTGTGGCATATACAATAAAATATTCAGTTAAAATCCATGGAAAACAGCCATTTTTAATTTTTTTAAAAAAACAACCATAAGTTTTTTAAATGTTTCTTTAAAACCTGAATTCATGGAGTCAGTTGTATATCTTTTTGAAGAGAATTCCCCAGACTAGGAGCCACCACCGAGAAGACTCTGACAAAATGTTGGCTCCACACTTGGTGGATTCCTAGTTTAGGACTACATTATGCCTGGATAGAGTATAGAAAATAAAACGAGTGTTAACTTTATGCAGAAGATGAACCAATCTATATGACTTACGTTGGATGGGCTGGAGGCAGAGAACCGTCAGCTGGCTGATTCTGCAATGTAAATATGGCCAAAATGATGATCAGAGAAAATTATCTTTATAACAGTAGTATGACTAGTAATCAGTGGTGCATTATGCTGTTTGTCAAGGCTACAGATTGCATTTTGTTGTTTTTGTTGTCACAGATATGCTAATGCCTCATTAATATGTTTCCTTTCCTTTTTTCCAAAGTGAAAACACATATGCTAAGCCCTGCAAATAAATGACTCAGTTTCTGAAATGCTGCCCAATACAAAGGCTGTCTCTTCCATCTCCAAGTGGAATGTTTATTGTATTCAGATGAAGCGTACACACAAACATCTGCGATTTCACATTATCCTAATCAAAAACAAATATTGGGATTACAAGAAATGTGCTAATAGGAATTGAGCAAAAATCTGGCAAAGTGCTTCCGCAGCATGTCTGCCATTTGTCACAATAATAGGCTGCTTGTGGCTGAAATATGGAGAAGATGTGTCATCCGGTTAGCCAAGCAATCCTCAGGTCTCCACAAATCAGTGGCCAGTTTATGCTGGCGTAAGACCAGTGTCACGTAGTCAAGACTCTGTGCGCTCCCTTCCGAAAAGATCAGAAGCAAACAGAAGCAGTCAAGAACACAGGCAGGGCAACTCTGCTATCCACTACCTCAGCAGTGGCACAAACCAATCAGAGAGCAGAGTGTTCATGATGCCCCCAACACTAGCCATGCATAGGTGGAGCCACTATATACCCCAAACAAAGCCTACACACACATACACCCAGTACATTGACAGTACATTCCAGAGCAGCAGCCATTGTGAGAAAAGAGTAAGAGGCAGGAAATTGAGAGGCTCCAGTTATAATCGAACAATGAGCTTGGATACCACTTGCACAGAATCCCCATGGACTCAAACCACTCTTTTGACGCATGAGCAAGGCCACACCTGACCTGACCTGCCTTTGACAGTACATGTACCCTGGCATCTGTGCATACAGTGCGAACATCCACAGAAAGGCAACCTTTGTGCATTTTGCTGTTCGTATGAAGGCTCCCTCCCTGAAATAAAATGAAATAAAAATGGCTAATGGATGCCAAGGGCAAGGGCGAACAAAGGCATTGTGACACCCGGGGCGGCAAACCGGTATGTATGGCGCATGTGTGGCACCACTACGTACAGCGCATGCGCTGTACATAGCGGTTTGCTGCTGGCACCACTCCAGCACCGTACAGATGGCTCCAGGATCCTCTGCTGCCGGCTGCAGCCGCGAACGTGAATGGATCCTCCATTCACGGCTGTGGCAGCAACAAAGGAATCCCACCGCCGTCCATACGGCGCTCAAGCATCAGCGCCTACAAACTGCTATGTACAGCGCATGTGCATCATCGTTATGTACGGCACATGCGTGTGTTACCACACATGCGCTGTACATAGCGGTTTGCCGCCAGTGCCGGGATCCTCTGCTCGTGGCTGCAGCCGCGAATGGAAGAACCTCCACATGCGGCTGCGGCAGTGCGATGGCTGCTTGTGCCGGCGCCAGCCCCCACGGGGTGACTTCTTGTCACCCCCACAGACATGGAACTCGGGGCACACTGCCCCCCCGCCCCCTGTTGCAACGCCACTGGCCAAGGGATCGTACTAGTTGCTTTGCATGGTGCCAGAGTGGGGCTAGTCAGGACTGCCTTGCTCCCAGGTCACATACAGGCAGCACATGTGAGCTGTGCAAGCAAGTAGGGATAGCACAATTGCTGTAATACTCTTTTGAATGACCAACACCAGGGATCCCCAAACTCGGCTCTCCAGATGATTTGGGACTACAATTTCCATCATTCCTGAATACCGGTCCTGTTAGCTAGGGATGGTGGCAGTTGTAGTCCCAAAAATATCTGGAAGGCTGAGTTTGGGGGTGCCTGACCAACACTATTAAAGCATGAAGCACAGTACATTTTACCGGCCCATGAGCCACCCGCAAACCGAACTGCCTGCTCGCCTGCGCTAAACTGGTGCCAGAAATGGCATCTGCGCACATGCAGATACCAGAAACCGTGTCTGCGCATGTCCAGATGCCAAAAATCACTTCTGCGCAGGTGCGATTTTCAGCATCTGGGCATGCACAGAAGCAATTTCCGGTGCCCCAGACATGTGCAGACATGATTTCCGGCATCCCGCTGCCCCAGTCCAGTTCACGGACGATCTCCGTGGGAGTGATCCAGCCCATGGCCGGTAAACCTTGCTAACCCCTGGTTTAGCTCCACGTATACCCCACATGAATGCTAAGCCAAAATAAATCAAATTATTTTCTTTTTCACTAAAGGTGTGTTTACAGACGCACTCGCGTGGGATTGACTAACAACACACAAATCCTTTATTAAACAGAAATAGCAGCAATAGACAAATAGTCTGCTATGAAAAGGATACATTTAATGGAAATCAACAACTCAGTGAATATGAATCAATAGGTTTTGAAGTATCATTTGAAAATTATGAACCTTTCCTTCAGCAGCATTTAACTCCAGCCAACTATCCTATGAGTAAATTGGGCAAATAGTCTCTTTTTCTCTGTTTTTCAAAAGTACTTAGTTGTAAAGGCAACAGGAAGCTTTTAAATCTGGCTTTTTGTTTTTCTTACTAACCTCTGCCAGTTCTTTTCTCATGACTCACTTTCTTCAGCCACTCTTTGCAACAAATTCCTTCATCTTTCAGATTTGTAGAGATCACAAAGGTAACTTTCCGGGAAGGGATCAGTCACTGTGACACCAAAGGAGGAGGGAGTTCTTCTTGACCCTACAACCTTTCCCATCACTGTACATTCAGAAACATATACCGTAGTCAAGAAGCAGAAAAATAGCCTTAACATGCATGAGAATCGCCACAACTCAGCAATAGAGAATCTGCCTTGCATGCAAAGGTCCCAGGTTCAATCCCTGCCATCTCCGGGTAGGACTGAAAGTCTCTGCCTGAAACCCTTGGGCACTGTTGTCAGTCCATGTACACAGTACTGAGGTAGCTGAGCCAATAGTCTAACACAGTATAAGGCAGCTTCCTATGTTAACAGATGAAGGTCTGAGGGGGGTACCATTTCTTCCTCCCAACATAAAGATCTTTTATTGAAATAAGTACAAACTACCACCATCCCCGAACTTGAAACAGACTTCCCGGTTCTTTCCAGGGAGCTAAGTTAAACAATTGGCTGGCATGAGCCAACTGCTTAAAAGTGAACTTTCAAAGCATCCCACTTCAAACCAACTTTCTATAACAGCTGGGCAGCCGTTTTGAAGTAAAACACCTGAATTACCCGGAGGGCAAGATGAAATCATCTACAGTACTGTTAGAGATACTCTGCTTCTGCTGTCCTTAAAGGAGTGGTTTTGAAGAGGTATGCTATGGGATCACTGAGGAGCCATTTCTGAAAAGACAGCAACACAAGAATTGCACCCCATGCTGCTGAATTTCTGTCACAATCTTTTTTCAGTTGAAGAAGAAGAAGAAGAAGAAGAAGAAGGAGGAGGAGGAGGAGGAGGAGGAGGAGGAGGAGGAGGAGGAGGCGGAGAAGAAGAAGAAGAAGAAGAAGAAGAAGAAGAAGAAGAAGAAGAAGAAGAAGAAGAAGAAGAAGAAGAAGCCTGTATGCTTTAGAACTGCTAGGTTGGCAGAAGCTGGGAAAGAGCTCACCCCGTCGCAAGGATTCGAACTGCCGACCTTCAGATCAGCAAGCCCAAGAGGCTCAGTGGTTTAGACCACAGCACCACCCGTGTCCTTTTACCATTATATGGTGTATCCATGGAAGAATGGGACAAAACACTTACTCTGCCCAAAATCCAATCTATGTCAGGATTAAAATTAAATAAGCAAATATGTAATTTCCACTAACATTACCCCAAGATATCTGAGGGAACACATGAACAGTGGCCAGGGATTTTGGGAACTCTAAGGCAACAATGTCTAAAGGAGAACACATTGGCTATCCTGATGTATTCTATCACAAAAGACACATTTAAATATGTATTTTATCTCAATGTATGCATTTCCAATACATGCCTGAAACTCACATATTCCTCACATAGCTACACGAAAATTTAGGCACCCTCATATGCCCCTTGCTGAACAAGACCAGGTTATAAGTTATCAGTGGCACCAGATTCTCAGATAGTATATCAGAGCTGCCCCAAAATGTATTGATCCCTGAGAAAGAGCAGAAAATTGTGCCATCCTCAAGTCAAAGTGCAGAGTACCAAGGCCAGACACACTATTTTGGCACCTGAGACAGAAAATCTCATAGGCACCTCCCTGGCAGTAAAAAAAAAACAGTTGATGGGAAGGGTCTACTTACCTGACTCCCATCACTGTGGTGTTCAAGGAGGGCGAGGTGGTGGTGAGGTCAATGCAATGCAAACACACTGGTGGAGCCAATCGGCCACCCCTGCCGATGTGCCCAAACCATGCCAATCTCTTGTTCCTCCCCTCGCTGTCCCAGTAGGGACAGTGGTGGGAGGTTAGGTCAGCAGTTCTGCCCTGCTAGCTGCTGGTGGTAAAAATTCAGTGGGTTGGATCCAGAGGAACAAGCACAAAAAGATGTCCTTCCCTGCCTCTTCCAGGCCACCAATCGTGAAGCCACCTGAAAGGGTTCCCACAAAGACTAGGGGTCCCACCTGAATGTGGAAGAGTGTGATAGAGGTGGGCAGAGGGAGAAGGGAATGTGATCCTGGAAAATCAGAAAGGGTGCTCTTTCTCATCTTTTTTTAAAAAAGTTATTAATATTTTTTAAATGTACTGTTGCATAGGTATTGTTTTTATATAAGCTCAAGGTTTCCATTATAAGTAGATAAATAATGACAAGATAATACAGCTGTTTCAGTTGAAAATGTTCTAAAAGCAGTTACAATTAAAAACATTCTTTCATCTAGCGATCTCAGGGTTGCCAGGGTCACTATTCTGCAACCATGAATGCTGGGGTAAACATCAATGCTTTCAGATTCCTCCCGAAAGTTAATAATTGACATGAAACCTTTATACCACTATAAAATAAGAGCAAAATCACATTGTAAAGAAAGAAAACATTGGGAAAGTCGTGCTTTTGTTTGCTAATTATAATATTAAAAGAAAGATATGTTGAAATTGTTTGATACTATACTTCTGCCTCATTAATTTTATACCATATGCCATTCCCCAAGGAAGTGCATATAAAATGCTCAAATGTAGGAGCAATTTGTTGTCCATCAATTTAACTTGTTCATCTGTCCAGTTCCACAGGTAATGGTTGTTCGCTTAAGTGTATTTATTCATGAAAAGTGTTATTGATTTCAGCGGTACTCACTCATTACCAGATGTGTTTAGGAATTAAGCTGATAGCTTCCATGTATTATGAAAATCCTATTATTGTGAGAAATGTAAAAGAAACAACCCATACAAAATGAAGGTTTTACAGAGCTGGAAAGGAGCAAGATAATATTTAAGTCACCAACTAGTCTTGAGAAAACAATAAATTGGTAAGTAAGCTTTCTTAAAAGTCAGGATTAAAACCTGAAATTGAAAGTTGCCACCAAGCTCAACTCAGTTTCCAAAGAAATCAAGGCTGGCGGGGGGCATTATCTGACAAGCTACACAAACCGTCCCATAAAGGATGGCTGGCTATTCTATGGTCCTTCTACATCAGGGTCCCCAAACTAAGGCCCAGGGGCCGGATGCGGCCCAATCGCCTTCTAAATCCGGCCCATGGACGGTCCGGGAATCAGCATGTTTTTACATGAGTAGACTGTGTCCTTTTATTTAAAATGCATCTCTGGGTTATTTGTGGGGCATAGGAATTATTTCATGTTTTTTTTTCCAAAATATAGTCCGGCCCCCCACAAGGTCTGAGGGACAGTGGACCGGCCCCCTGCTGAAAAAGTTTGCTGACCCCCATTCTACATACTCATGGATTCCAATTTCCAATTTCCCTTCAGCCCCAGCCCCTTTGGCCAGAGGTTATGGATGATAGAAATGATTCATTCCCAGTTGAAATGTCTGGTTTCCAAACACACACACCCCTGCACTATCCGTGTATAGGACAACCCCAAATGTTTAACATTATTTTATTAAAAAAAAACCATTGTCTTATACACAGACAAGTACGGTATATATTCCCATTTTCTCATGTTCTTCTCTTGAAACTGCTAGTAATATTTTGCAAATCTTTTATTATTTCACTCTGTGACAAAGTAATATCTTCACTGACACTTTTGGCTTTAACCAGCTTTTCAGGCTCTATCTTATTATCCTCTTTAATCCTCTTTATATTTTTTTTGTTTCTCTCTCTCTATATATATATATAAATATAAATTCTTTTTTCCTTCTCTTTTCATAGATCTTTTAATCACCTAAGTCAAATGTTATTTCTGAGCCGCCATGCAATTAATTCTGGAACCTCAAATCTCCACCACCCCTTCTCTTTCCAAAGACAGAAAACTGACAGGCCTGGAGGCTGATATCTTCCATCTGCTTGAGAGAGATGACATGGAAATTGACAGCGTGAACTGCCACACAACCAGATATAAACCACTTCAAATTAATAACTAGGGCTGTGTTCCAGATTTGGCCAGGTCCCAAGCCAAATCAGGCATATTTGGAGGGACATGGACATCAGATGAGTTGGGTACAGGCAGCTATGGATTGCTACAACCCCAAGCAATCAGTGCTGTCAGGGGAGATGGCATCAGACAGGAAGGAGAGAAAGCCAGGGAAATCCTGCAAATAAAGCAAAAGAAAAAAAGCAAAAAGCTGATACCTGCCCTAGCCGCCAACTGCAGACTAACCACCTGCAAAGGAGCGCCACACAGGGTTGATGCTGTTGTGTCGAGGAGGCAGCAGTCTGGCTTGGTGCAGGGTTCCTGTATGCAAGCGGGTTCTCTGCTTAATTAGGTAGGGCTTAACTGAACATTTGCCCTGCCCTCAAACTAATTTGGGACCCGATCCAGGGCAGGTTGGGTTGGTCCCCAGGTTGGCCCAGGTCAGGTTGACCTGATTTGGAGCCTGGATTAGGGCCACAGGGCAGATAGGGGGCTTGTGAATCGCCCAACTTTCAAACTCTAATTGCGGAGCTGGGGTCATGCATCTTCCTCGGGCTGAGGGCCACATTCTTTCTTGAGGATATTCCTGGGCCAGTTGCCAGTGGTGGGTAGGGCCAGAGTTAGATGTGGACAAAGGAATGAATGTGAATCTTATGCTTGTATGAGAGGCTACATGATACTCCTGTCATTCATCCTTGTCTGTGTTTGGCCCCAGTTCATCCCTTTTGTATAATTTTATGGGTTGTGTAAATAGACTCTTCTGCTGGAGAAACAGCACAACAGAACCTCCAAGTGTCCCTATTTTCCAGGGACAGTCTTGGATTTACAAAAGCTGTCCCAGTTTCTTATTTGATCCTGGAATGTCCAGCTTTTCCCTGGGACGTCCCTATTTTCATAGGAGAAATGTTGGAGGGTGTGGAGTTATCTAACCCCTGACCTGAGCCATCTGATAGCAGCCCTGTATAGGGAAGTTTTTTGATGTTTAAGATAATGACATTATCATTATCATTATTATAGGATAAAATGTCTCTGTTTTCATCGGAGAAATGTTGGAGGGTATGACACAGCTGTAAGTCACACAAGCTAGCAGGTAGAGTCAAGCTGTGTGTGTGTGTGTGTGTGTGTGTGTGTGTGTGTGTGTGTGTGTGTACAATTTGTTTCCTTTGCAACATTTCCTAATATTGAAACTGCTTCTCTCCCGACGCCACCCCACAGCCAACTACATCAGACTGAGCTGATGTTCTCAAAGTGCTTTCTGTTGTAAGGCCAGCATCTCTTTCCTGGGTGATAATCACAGTCAATGTGAGTCCTATTAGTGTGTTTTCCCAACATGCATCCCTTTTCTCACTTACTTAAATTGAGTCTCATCTGCTGTTCTTCCACTCAATTTTGAGCAGTCCTTGTGGAGTGCCTCATAATTTGACTGGGATTTCACCATCCTCAATAATTGGGTGTCATCTACAAACTTGGCTGCTTGACGGTTCACTTCTAACTGGAATGGGAGTGCAATCAAATGGAGGCCAAATTCACATCTGCTGACAGACTGTCTGCAAAAATACCTTGGCCACGAAACCAGAATTAGAAATAGCATCCTTTGGGCCGGATAACAGTTTCCAAGTGGGTAGCCGTATTAGACTGGTGCGGCAAAAACAACAAATGGTGGCATTTAAAGGGTCTTTGTTTAGTGGTTCCCAATGGCTGAGATGCAAGGCTTGCCTCGACCAGAAGCTATGCATTTTGTAGACCTGATTCTAT
Source organism: Zootoca vivipara (assembly GCF_965207765.1). Classification (NCBI taxonomy): domain Eukaryota; kingdom Metazoa; phylum Chordata; class Lepidosauria; order Squamata; family Lacertidae; genus Zootoca; species Zootoca vivipara. The sequence goes on along the minus strand of NC_142586.1, from coordinate 32,941,454 downwards.
GGACTTCTCTTTCAGCTGGGATTAGACAGGCTCCCTCCCTGTTGAACTTCAGGCACTTGATAAAGACCCGTCTATTTCAGGCATTTCAAGGGAGTTTTCTGTTAACTGATCTTATCCACTGTGTGCTGTTTTTATTATTATTATGTACACAGCTTAGAAACTCTGGTAATTAAGTGGTTATGTAAATAGTGTAAATGAATGAATGCATAAAAGATTAGCAAATTCATGGAGCCCACTTCTTCAGGAATCATCCCCTCTATGCAAACTCGCTCTTCCACCTTCTGAGTGGGCATGGCCTGTCTTTTTCTCCCTACAATAGGAACATTAAATCAAGAGATCTATGGAGCCCCTCCTCTAAGAAATGCCACCAACCTTATCAAAGCCCCCTTTCTTATTGTTGTTGCTTTCCTTACAGTTCCTCATTATCCTAAGAGTTGCCATGCTTTGTTCTGCTTGGTTACTTCAAAATCCCTCAGCTGTTTTATCAAGCAGAACAGTCTCAACAGCCTTGGCATTTCTCTTTGGGTGACATTCGGTGACAGCTCAGTCAGGGAAGGTGTTGGGTGCAACGAAGAAGACCCAAGGCTATTGCACAGGAGCCCAATGTCAACAGTAGCAGCGGCAGCAACATGATCTAAAAAACCAAACACAACACAGAACCTCATACTTATTTCAGTGGGGTTTCCCATATGATTAATATCATCTTCCAAAACTCTTTTCTATCAAGTTAATTATACGTAAAACACCCCCATGGCCTTTTATTAAAAGCCTTCCATTCCCTCTAGTCGTGAAAGCTGTGTCCCTATGCTGCAAGACTATCATATTGATATGGGACTGTAACTTTCAGAATGGCCATTTGTTGAATCTGTTTCATTATAACATCTCCAAAGCATCTGTTTATTTTATTCTAACTCCAATAACATGCTGTGCACGGTCAGTTTTTTCATTATTATTTTTTGTTTGTCTTGTTTTTGAAACCTTGATATATACACATATTTTTAAATAAAAAAACAAAAAAAAACTGAGTGAGAAGAGCAAAGACTGCTGTCTTGCTGGTATGTGTGATAAGACTGAGAATACTCTATTGGTGCAACAGAACTTATTTTCTTTTTAAAAGACCCCAATAACTCAAAGCTTGAGAATCTAGATAAAGTCGATATTTATTTATTTATTTATTGTTGGCCCCTTTAAGAGATGTGATTTTAATCTTCCATGAGCCAGAAGAAAAGAAAATAACCCAGCCTGTGATTCCAAAGAAAGAAATCCAGATATAATGTAAACCTTTGTGAGCCAGTCATCCTTCTTACGTGTGCTATACTGCATCCCAATGTACAAGAAGTGCTGGGGGAAGTTTGAATTTTAGGGGCCATTGAGCAATGGATTTTCCCCAATGCATCTCAATTATAGAAACACAAGTGCTAAATAACTTTGCACGGAGGTACTGTGAAAACACAAAGTGTTCAATAGCCCTCAAAATTTCTATTTGTTACCTGCAGTGTGTGAACTAATGGCTGTACATTGAGTGAGAATACAAAGGGATAAAGCATGTAAGGACATTTGTTCGAGACCTCTTAAAAGGTTTCCTTTTACTGCCTACTGTAGATAGCGCTGCTCTAGCATCAATGGGCAGTTCTCTATTGTGTAGCATCTCTCAAAGGGGAAGAAGATGTCCATGTTTAAATTCTGCTTGCTTTAAACAATAATATAATTGACACAGGCTGGCCAAATCGAAGCGCCTTCCGTTCCTTCTGTTAGGAAGCAGCCTCATACCAGCTCATAGGATTTGTTCATCCAGCCCAGTATTATCTACTCTGATTAGCAGAGGTTATTCCAGGTCTGAGAAAGAAGCCTTGCACATCACTTGCTCCTGGATCTTTTAACTGGAGGCTCTAGGGGTTGCGCCTTAGATCTTCTACATTCAAGACATATACTCTGCCCCAAGCATCCCTCTTTGCTAAAGCATTGAAATCCATTGGACTCTGCTCAGCTTCAAGTGAACGGTGTACAGCTAAGCAATGTGTCCTATTCCACTTCTCCATTTCGTTTGAAATAGGATTGTTGTTCCACTCCAAAAGAGGGAAAGGGTCAAGTTGTCCCAACATCAGGACTTACAAAAGCTGAAACAGTAAGAAGAAGATGTTTGAAGGATTCTGTATTTTGGGAGCTTATGTCTGTTTATAAAATCTTACCCTTTCCCCAGGATCTGAGGAGAATCAAATGACTTATTAGGAACCTTTCTGGTTTTCTTTCATGCATGGGAAATAGAGTTTGATATCCTTAAAAACGATCAAGGTCTACTTTTCTGCCAACTTGAATAAAATATTTCGGGGGGGCAGGTAAGGGGAGCAGATATTTGAATGGCACTGCTTATCAACTTTTCAGGGGGAGCTTCCTCAAATATTTTATTAGGTCCCTTCGGCCCCTACGAATTGGCTCCTATGCTGCCTACCTATCAAAATCTGAAAGAAGAAACCAAGTCTTTCCCCTGGTCTAGTATATGATTCCCCCTCACCACCAAAGGTTGTAGTTTTCAACACTTGCAGTTTGGATACAGAAGCACTCCCATGATGTATTAAAGGAAAATGATGGGTCTTCTCAGATATGTGAAAGGAATCATGCCATCTTTATACATGGCATCTTATTATGTGGTGGGGTAAAGGTAAAGGTAAATGACTCCTGGACGGTTGAGTCCAGTCAAAGGCGACTATGGGGTTGTGGTGCTCATCTCGCTTCAGGCCGAGGGAGCCAGCATTTGTCCACAGACAGCTTTCGAGGTCATGTGGCCAGCAGGGCTAAACCGCTTCTGGTGCAACGGAACACCGTGATGGAAGCCAGAGTGCACAGAAACACCTTTTACCTTCCCGCCCCAACAGTACCTATTTATCTACTTGCACTGGTATGCTTTAGAACTGCTAGGTTGGCAGAGGCTGGGACAGAGAAACAAGAGCTCACCCCTTCGCAAGGATTTGAACTGCCGGCCTTCGGATCAGCAAGCCCAAGAGGGTCAGTGGTTTACCACAGCACCACCCGTGTCCTTTTACCATTCTATGGTGTATCCATGGAAGAATGGGACAAAACACTTACCTCTGCCCAAAATCCAATCTATGTCAGGATTCAAATTAAATAAGCAAATATGTAATTCCCACTAACATTACCCCAAGATATCTGAGGGAACACATGACCAGTGGCCGGGGATTTTGGAAACTGTAGGGAAACAATGTCTAAAGGAGAACACATTGGCTATCCTGATGTATTCTATCACAAAACACACATTTAAATATGTATTTTATCTCAATGCATGCATTTCCAATATATTTTATAATAAAAATGCAATTTTCCTGCATGTTAGTATTTGTTAAATCATAAGCTGTGACACAAGATTTAGAGAAGTGCAAAACGTGATGGATAATTATATTGCCATCTGTATATTAGTCAGGGAGGTGCAAATTAGGTTAGCTCGTTTAAGAATGCAAATCATGGAATAGTCTTCTGCATCCCTGAAGAAAAATACACAAACATAGTTCTGAAGATTAATCCTTATTTACAACCAAGAAATAAATTAACAGTCTATTAAAACAGCAGGTAAATGCCCCCCTCTCTCTCTCTCTCTCTCTCACACACACACACACAGAGAGAGAGAGAGAGAGAGAGAGAGAGAGAGAGAGAGAGAGAGGGAGGACACATTTGTCAGGTGCTATTGCATTCCTTCTTTGCAAGAAAAAAAACACATGAATATCCTCAGATTTTGTTCATACTGCTAAAGCAGAGATTGCAAAAGCCAGCAGTATGAAGCCTCTGAGGGGACTGAGTCATGGAAGATTGGTAGGATTAAGAATGTAGCATCAAGGAGGGGAGTGTGGCTACATTTATTCTTAAGACACCAAAAATTGCTTTGCTTAGGAATCAGAGAGCACAAAATAGGCTCAAATCCTATTCACTTCCAGCCATGTTCTAAAAGGTAAACTAGTTAGGTCCTATATAATATTGAGGGCTGAGGCACCTCAAAGGAGACATTGGGGGTGTCTATTTTCAATCAGTCTATTTTCAATCTGCCTTCCTTTTGCATTATTCATTCAAAAGCCCATTAAATTTGCTCAAAAATGTGTATTTAAATATATATTTTAAGAGTGCAAGCTATCTATTCAAATGTAAGCCCCATTGAGTTCAATGAGCCTTACTCCAAAGTAATTGAGTTTAGGATTGAAGATTAAATGTATTTGTTTTCAAAACACATGTTGTAAAATGCATGTCCCTTTGAGATATGCATTTAAAAATAGTTTATCTTAAAATACACATTTCTGAAAGCCTGTTGATGTGCTTTGTCAGGTGAAAACTACAATGGAATATTCAGGAGGTGCAAAAGCTAACTAAATTTCAATGCACAGGTTTGTCCTGGAGGTGCAGATCAGGTCAATTTGAACTGAAGTTTGCAAAAAAAAAATATTCCTCAGGCCTTTTTTTAAAACAAACAAACAAACAAACAAACCATAATGTGCCACCCATTTACAATACCATTCTCACCATTGGTGTATGCAGTGGAATACCATATATTCTAAACATTTCTCAATGTTGGGTCAGTGTCTTTTCTATTTCTGAACAGAGCAGAGATGAAAAGAATAATGGAAAAACTGTTTTACACACAAATACATACAGCAGCAGTGGTTATCAGTCATGATATATCCTAGAGATATCTAATTTCAACCACCTATTAAAATTTTCATTAATCAAGAGCACAGGTGTAAACGTAGCTGTTGCCAAACCGCAGATTCAATGATGTTGAGTACCAAAAATGCTCACAAAAAACCCTATAAATTATGGTGTTTGGGGGGAAATTGCAGCATTTCTGCAATAGAAGCCTACATTCAGCAGGTGCAACCAACTTAAACAAAATAAGTCCAGGCCATGGTGCCTTGAGTCATCCGTCAGCCTAAGAGGGCTCTGTTGCTCAGTAGCAAGGCTGGGGAATCTTTGTTGTTGCTAGACTCCAATTCCCATCAGACCCAGCTGGCACACCCAATGGGTAGGGATGATGGAAGCTGTAGTCCAGCAACATCTGGAGAGCCGAAGGTTCCCCAGCTCTGCTCCATATTTTATAATAATAATAATAATAATAATAATAATAATAATAATAATAATATATTATTTATTATTTATACCCCGCCCATCTGGCTGGGCATTGCAGTAGTCCAAGCGAGAGATAACTAGAGCATGCACCACTCTGGCGAGACAGTCTGCAGGCAGGTAGGGTCTCAGCCTGCATACCAGATGGAGCTGATAGACAGCTGCCCTGGACACAGAATTGACCTGCACCTCCATGGACAGCTGTGAGTCCAAAATGACTCCCAGGCTGCGCATCTGATCCTTCAGGGGTACAGTTACCCCATTCAGGACCAGGGAGTCCTCCAAACCTGTCCCCCACAAACAGTACTTCTGTCTTGTCAGGATTCAATCTCAATCTGTTAGCTGCCATCCATCCTCCAACCGCCTCCAGGCACTCACATAGGACCTTCACCGCCTTAACTGGTTCTGATTTGAAAGAGAGGTAGACCTGGGTATCATCCGCATACTGATGAACACCCAGCCCAATTTGGTTTAGTGTTTTCAAACTGTAATCCAGCTGGGAAGCACCGGCAGAAAGTTGGGATATAAGTGGAGTCAATCATTCAATCATTTTTGTACATAAGATGCTCCTTGTGCAGCATAGATACCTTCCTGTGCTGTCATGCGTGTTCATCTGTCTATGATTTTATATGGAGCATTTCCACTGTAAATTGAAATCATGCTAATCTCTAACACAGCATATTTCCAGTAGGTTCAGAAGTGGGTGGTGGTAAACATCGCTGCTCCAGGCAAGGTGACAGGGATAATTACTTGCTATAATTCACACTTAATACCTGAACACCAGAGAGAAATCATATTACGTCCTTGATCCAAAATTCTCAGCTGTGTTACATCAACTTTTGTTAGGTCTTTTTCAATTGCCAGACTTTGTCCATGCCAAATAAAGCCAGCCACAAAACATTTGCAATATATACCCTTTTTTTGCAGGTTCTTTACACTCTTGTAAAACGTTCTTTGTCAGGCAGAAGGTCTGTAGCAGAGAATTTATTTATCTCTTTGCTTGTCAAAGCAATTGGCATCTGAGGTTGGAGTTCTTGGCTTAGGCAATGGGACGAAGCATCTTCATGCTTTCAGTTTTATAATCTGGTTTACCCTTGAAGTAGATTTGTACTCGCAGCAGTTTATAAATGCTTAGGAGGCTATTCACCCACCATTTTAAAACAGGTTCAATCCTGCTGCAGCGAGCAAGATAAATGAGTCACACCTGAAAACACTTGAAGATACACATGAAAAATTGCGAAAGGCTCTTGTGGGCAGGGAAGAGATGTGATTTGTGAATGGGAAAAACAACAACTGGTGGCACTAAGTTATCATTTTCCAACAGTAACGCTCAGCGTCTTGTCTAATATGCCATAGATCACCCTTCAGTAGCCTGGTGCCCTCTGGATATGTCAAGCTACACTGAGTTATTTGTGGGATTGCCATATTATCTCTCAAAATGATTTAGACTTTGATTGTTATTGTAATGACATATTGATTTGCGTTTTTGTTGCGGTGTTATGAGCTGTTGCATGGAAAGGGGGCATATGCATGGGAATAATAAGTAAATAAATACATATGCCATCAATCCCAGCCAGCATGATCAATGGTTGGCAGTTACAGTCGGATGTCTGGAGAGCACCAGTGTCAGGAGTAGATCAGCAATTTAAAAAACACCATTGCCCGTGAAGTTAACTCTCCAAAGAAACTTAAACAGTGCCATGATCACAGCAACTCTTTGCAGTAGGTATTGTCTCAGTTGCAAGGACTGAAGGCCCCCAGCTTCCCACCTCTCTCTAAGGTTCCTCCCCCCGTTCTTTCCCCAGCACCTAAGGCCTCATCCTCTTGCCTCTCGTTCCTCTGCCCTCTTCATTTCTACATGTGTAGATCTTTAGCTGCATCATTATGTCAATCAAAAACACTCAAACAAACAAACCAAGAACTCCAAGATGATCCACTTTCTCAGATGAAAGATGGCCATGATTATTCACCACTTCCTTACCTTGAGATGAAGCGTTCCCCTGCTCTGCACATAAAAATTAAAAGGGGCTAATTAGAGGAGACCATAAGATAAAGCACATAGAAGACCTTTATAATTAAACATTCCATTTTAGTGCATCAATCATCGTGTAATTGGTTATTTAATAGCAGCTGTCCAAAACTTTGGCAGGACATCTTTATGGGCCAATATTGCTCTTGTCATTTTCCAGGGTTTGTTTATTTTTAATTCTGTATATCAACATGCTTTAGATTCATTGGCCAGAGTCCATCACAGAGTTATGTGCCCTTGAGCAACATTGAGCTTAAGTATTGTATTTGAAGGTTTAACTTACTGTGAGGTTGTTGTTTTTTCAAGTTAAATTTTATTTTCTTGCAAACCACTCTGAGCAAGCCACATGACATTTTCATAAATACATAAATAATTAGACTGCCAAGAGCTTAGGAACAGCAAAATGTACCTTTGATTGTGGCCATTTTCCTGTACATTTCTACCATATGTATAGAGAAAACTTTTAGCACCACTGGGATATACACCCAATCAATCAAGCAGGCACCATGTGTACATATATTGCTTTTCCTCACATGGCACACACTTGCTCTGTTTGCCACAACATTGCATTAGAGCAGAGGTTTTCAACCTTTTTGGGTCCATGGCTCCCTTAACCAACTACATTCTTTCTGCAGCATTCCCTGTGGGGCTCAGGAGTCCAGATATGTCACCCCTTGCCAACAAAGCCAGCAGCCCCTCACCCTTTTTCAAACACCTGTCCCTTGTGGATAATTCCCTCAGCCTCCTCTCTTCCCCCCTTTCCTTGGGAGTCCTCTGGGCTGCTGCTGCTACTGCCCCTGGAGTCTGAGACACAAGAAGGCATCAGAGGAGCGAGGGAAGGAAAGAGGGACAGAGACCAGTGTTGCCCGCAGAGTGCCACAGCAGACTGGTTGAAAACCACTGCATTTGAGGACAGAGTGCCTTCTAAGCTAGCCTGCTGCCCTCAGATGCAGGGGGTGGCATTTAGGGGAGCACATATTCAGTCAGTGTCAGTTTCTCATGTGACCAACAGATAGCCAGTTCGTCCTATTTCACACACTGGAGTGGAAATATTACCTTTGACAAGGTGGTCAGAGGGGTTTCATTCATTCCAACTTCTTTTACAGGTTAGAGCCACATGAGGCAGCTAGAAAGTGCAGCAGCTACTTGGAAAATCCTGCCAAATATGCCCCTTGGAGCAAAAGTACATATTGATGTGCTGGACCTTCCAGAGACATTGCATGTGGTAGGCAGTGAGAGGAGATGGGGGCATCTATCTCTTTCCTCACATGTGTGGGCTTTCCACGTCTTCCCTAACCACTCCATGCAGCTTTAACCCATATAAGAAAGGAGGGAAAGGTACAAATGCAGATCTTGTAGAATTTGCATGAGGTGAAGGTTCTGATTTATGCCACTTCTGATCCACAAATTGATTCAGGGCCTGTATATCGGAGGAGTTCACTTTGGAATGTGGGCTCCCCAAAGTCCACAGTCATTTGCAAGGACCATGCTGCATTGCCAGTAATGAAATAATATCCAGCCGCCAGTCATTTGGCTTCTGTATGTGAAATGGGAGGGGAGGGCACCAAATTGTCCTTTTGCTTCAAGTGAGGTGTCATCACCTGGGTTCCTCTCACATGGAGTAGCAAAGCACATCTCTGCTGCAACCACTGTATCCCAAGAACCCGATGCTATTTGTTTTTGATGGCATCTTAAGAACTTTCTACCAATGTCTGAATCTCAGACAAATTGGTGACTGTGGCAGGTTCCCCACCCCCACCCCATTCTATGTCTCTTAAATTAAGACACATTATCTCTCAAAGGGCTCTTTATAATGATATGCTGGTATCTGATGTATGGAGCATCACTCCACAGTCCTTGATATTGCTGCTTGAGAAGTTTAAGAACGCTGGCATCAAGATTTTAAAATATTTATCAGCTTAAATCCTGTCGGTTTTCTCTGGAGACTGTCACCTAGAGAAGTGATGTGGATGTAATGCCTTTTATTGGTACTGTTCCTATTAAATCAATTGTAGCTGACAGGGCTTACTCTGAAAGCCGTTGTGCCATTGGTATTCTGTGTGGAGAAGAATGACAATAATTATTGTTTTTGATGGGACCATTGGTTTCCAGTGGAATGTAACCAACAGCTCTAGGCTGGATGTTGCTTTTCTGCAAAACATTTCCCCTTGAATACTTTTGCTTTGAAGAAAGTGCAGTCTCTTTTTTCTGTGAAGTTTTTCCAGATCGCTCTGCAACTATTGTTTTATTGGACTTCATTCCTGTCATTTCTGCTTGCTTCTTTGTTGTGGTTTAGGTTCAAGAATATCAAAACTGATTTCCCTGCAGGAAACGTCGTAAATTCTCAATCAGATGTGTATTAATTTTGCTGTCCATGTTTTCCCTTGTTAACTAATCCTTAAATCTGCAGTTCACTTTCATTGTCAGACGTGTTCTTTTTTATTTGTTAAATGTGATTTTTCTAAAAAGCAATATTGATATTCAGCAATAATATTTAACAGCAAAAAGTTGGTTCCAGTTTACATGAACAGCTTCTCAAATACAAGGGAATGATCAAAGAAGACATTGAAAACAACTGCAATCTTACCATGTCTACTCTGAAGTTACCCTGAGGACTACTTCCCAGGTCAGTATAGATAGGATTTCAGGCAAAGTACAGGGTGATTCAGAATGAACTGTATACTTCATTATGAATCACCCTGTATATGGATTTACATTGACAAAAAGTATTGCATTCAGACAGCCAGATGCCTATGGCCAACCAGATGCCTATGGGAATTCCACAAGCAGGAACTGAGTGCAATAGCACTATCCTCTCTTGTGGTTTCCAGTAGCTGGTGTGTCTGGGGTTGATGGTAGTGCACAATATCTGGAGGAATCAGTGTTGTCCACCCCTGCTTTAGAAACACGTGCAGAGGATTATTTTATGTATACAGAGATGAGTTGTATCTCCTATAATATTGGAATATAACCATTTCTCCACTCTTTCCCGCCAGACATGGACTGATTGCACACCCAAAATTGAACTCCTCAAATATAGGCCCACACTAGAAGTTTACCCTTCTGTCATTCAGGCGATTATAGGTGAAAGTGCTCTTTGTCTTTTTTATCAGTAAATAATAAGTCTGATGGTTTGAGAAAGAGTCTTATCTGACATCTTTACTTCTGGTCCTATTCATTTCAGTTGACTCATTGTATCATAACAGCACTTTCTAGTATTTCCCCATCAATTTATAATGTTTTTCCTATAACTCCTGCCACGGGTTCATTGTTATCCTGTCAAACACCACTCTATGTAAGCATTCTTTGTAAGAAAAGACTCATTCTGTTTATTGATGCTGCTATCATTCACACCATCATCATTCTAAGAAGCCTCAGTCACATGTGTCTTACTTTAGCAGGCTTAGAATTCAAGCTTATGGTAGCTGGGTAAGAAAAGGTGCGTGAAGAGTCTAACAAAAAATCAGCTGCAACTTTGCAAAGCATAGTCCCCTGCAGCAGCACAGCAATTTGGGGAACTTGGTCTGCTGGGGACAAAATTCTCCTATGGCAGCTCCAAAGGGCCCAAAAAGGCCTGTGAGACTGGTATCCTGCAAGAGGGTCACACAATGATATTATATCTCATCCCATCTAAAATGCCATACATTTCAGAGAGACAAATGCTGTAATGAAGTAAATGATGTGCCTGAATTGGGCCAATTCTGGAGTTGTGGGGAGACAGGTCAAGATAGCCACAGATTACTCTAGCCACAGATTACTCTAGGATTACTCTAGGATCCAAGGCTGTCCGAGAAGGAAGTATTGGGTGCAAAAGTTGCAGGGGTCCAATTCACTAGTGTGTTTCATGCTAGAGAACCATGCCCAGCAGGTATGAATCCTCTGCTCACCAGCTGGAGAGTGGATGATTCAATTCTGTGGGCTGCAGGGCTGTGCTTCTTCATATGCACCTTCCCAGCTGGTGAGTGAGGCACTCGCAAGGCACTTGCAAAGCAGCACCCACCAGGATTGAACCCTCCTGATCTCATTTAGGAGGGGAGGAAGGAGATGCACCATCTCTTTCTTCCACAACTCTATGTTTAATTGGTGTTTCAATAACCCTCATTAAACATTAGCACCACACCCAGGCAAGACTGGGTGCTCCCCAGATTGGTCTGGCTGAGGTGCACAGCCCTAGTGTTTATTATGTAAAACCTGTAAGCTGTTAAGAATCAAATCAAATCAGCCACATAAACTGTCCACAACTCTGTGAGCTGGAGAAAAACCTTGGTATTATGGAATTAGTGTCCATCCTTCTGCTGGTGCAAGAGATGGGGTCAGGTTGCAGCCTGTTTGCTAATGGAGGAGCTGTCCATTGTGCTGACACTAAGAATTCACTCATAGAACCAGCCATGAGAGCCTGAATATCTCTTTCTCTATTGCCCATAATACTAGGGAGCACTTGAAGGAATAACAGAAAGATAGATGGTTATTCTTCCCTTAACTTTCATATAGATTGTGGAAGATGTTTTCCACTAAGACTCCAAGATTAATTCCAGTGCCAGATATTGAATATCTTTAGTATTTTGTTCAGTGCCCTAAAAGAAAGCATAATGATTGATGAAAAAGTTTGGAGATATGACAAAAATAAATAGAGAGGTAAATTATGATTGATGAGTGCAAGGCAGTTATATAAAATAATCTAGATGGTTTTCTTAGCCTGCACCCTATCTGAATTTTCTTTTCTTTTCTAAACTTAAGGGTCCTATCTCCCAAAGTGGAACCAGAAAAGGCCATAAAATGGAATCATCAAGGGCTATGGCACAGTGTGACGGCCAAAAATGACCTCTTCATGGTGAGCAATTTCCACCAAGGTCATAATGCTTACTATAGGCCTATGAAACATGTTTCCTACCAAGCCTCTCATCAGTCATATGTGGCACCCTTCAGTGTCTTGATAAACTTTTTTGTTTTAACAGCCAGAATGTGACTGGGAGAAAAGAAAAAAATGTGGGTTTGCCAAGCACCTAGCAGGCCACAATATATTATGACTGGACTCTGTTAGGCTTAGCGGGTTACAATGTTGCAAGCCTAATTGAGAATCACTTCTTGTGCTGAGTTGAATTGCACAGTGTAGAAATTCATGCTTCTTGAAATGGGTGTGGAGATCTCACATGGGTAAGATCCACACCAAGCTCTCATAGCACATATAAATAGCAAATTCCTGCTTCCTGTAATTGTTGCTTTTCTTTACTTTGTATGCCAGTCAAAGAATGTCCTGAGATTGCTAGCTTGGTTTTTCTTTTTTCTTTTAAACATAATTTTTATTGATTTTACAAATTACAAAAGATGGTACATACATATACACCTTTTCCACCTTCTTCCCACCCCCCTCCAAGGGTCCTCCCCTGCCACAGAAGTATCCCACGCAGGTGAACAGTCAGAAGTGGTCCATTTTATGATTGGGTTTCTGTCCTCCTCCCCCTCCCCTGCCCCCGAAGCCCCCCCTGCCACCAGGGAGCTCCAGTGAACCAGGGCAGTACGCAGGAGTTCATCCATCCAACCATCTATTGTCATACCAAAAAAAAAAGAAAATACAAAAAGAGAAAAAGAGAAAAAAGAGAAGAAAAAAAAAGACAAAAAGGAAAAAAGACAAAAAAAAATTCATCATAATTGTTAAATTCATAATTGTTAAACCATATTTTGTGGGCTTCCCCACCCTCCCCCCTTCCCCGGTTTTCCTCCCTTATTTATCATCTTCAACAGTTTCATAGTTCATATTTTATAACATACACCTTTATATCTTGTACCACTTTTAAACTAACTATTATCATTTTCGCCTATTGTCCAGTCACTGAGAAATCAAACTCCCATTTTTTCTTCCCGTGCCTAATTTTTACCCCTCTATAGGCCTCCATATTTTCACCTTTTTCCAGAATCAATTCACTTTTTAAACCTATAATTATTCCCAAACTAACCTTGCACTCCCCCGAGTACTGGCTCCACCCCACCAATCCAGCAAGTTCCATAGTCAGCAGTCCAGATATAGTCCTATTAACCCATCCTTACAATCACAACTTCACTTTCCCTTCACCCCACCCCCTGTTTACAGTCTTTTGCCATCCAGGCCTCCATATCAGACCCCTGAGCTTCTTCTCTTCTCTGCTTAATTTTTCCTTCTTCCCTGTGGTCATTCTGGAGTTCCAGTAAGTCCAATCGTGCCCCCCTCGAAGGGGAGGCACTCCATCCAACTTTTTGTAGAGTAAAATCATCATTTTTTTCGTGATGGGCTTCATTTTGTGTTAAGTCATCACAGTCCTCATCATTGTCATTCTCACATTCGTCTTCTTCAGTTTCAAAAGCTTCATCTTCTAAGAAATCATATTCTGCCATCATCATCTGGAATTGTTGCTGTAACACTTGCCGTTGTGTCTCCTCTTGACATAGTTCTATTCTTGCTTCCCACATTAAGGTCAAAACAGTCCGCTGAAACTCAGGCGGGTACCTTTTTGTTGACATAGTTCAGTCCTGTCAAGGTCAAAACTTGTCACATGGGGTGGAATATAATCGCAGTCTATTTTCTCGACTCCATTTTAACAAGCTGGCTGCATTCTTAAAAATAAAGTTTGAACTCACATTTCAAAAGTATATAAACCAAAAAAGAATTTCCAAAAAGTCCAGAGATAAAGATAGAAATAGAATTTAACTATAAATCCTGATCAACTCACTGGATTGTCTGGGCTGCCGGCTCCCGAGGAACAGAAAGGTCTTTCTTAGTCTTAACTTCTTTCTGCAGGGCAATCACAACCACAGTCTCTCTCCCCTTTTACCCTGCATTTAGGGGAGATTCTCTTTGATGCCTTTGAGGAATCCTTTTAAGTTGAAATCTTCTGTTTACGGCTTCGGGTTTCTGTTTACTGTCTCTTATGTTACCGTAGGGGGGGGGGTGGCTTCCTCTTTTCCCCTCTCTCCCAGGTCCAAATTGTTGCCTTAATTTACATTCCAAAGAATCCAAATTACTCACAGTCTATTCATTTGCTGAATGTTCTTTGAAGAATTGGCCACCTCCACTTCCCAGACTCGCAGCTTCGCACTCTCAGAGCAGCAATGTCAGCCTGTCCGCCGCGGTTCACCTCCTCGCTCTCGGGGGCTTAAACAAAGCCGATCCGGGGAGGAGAGAGCCCGCTTTTGGCGCCGCCAGGCAAAATCTGTCCCCAAAAAGCTCGATTTGGGGCTTTTAAGGAGGTTTCGCTTCGCTGGAACGATTCCCTCCACCTCTGAAGCGCCGAGGTCCGCTCCGCTGTGCGGACCCCCGTCTGAGCAAGATGGCGTGGTCAACCGGAAGCCACTAGCTTGGTTTTTCAAGGGGCATGCAGCCCTGTCCAGAATAGACTGTTATTGTGATTATTGATATTTTTATTAATAATTATTAATAAATAGAGGATTGTTAGTATTTTTTTATTATTAATGTTTTCAGCAACTTGCTTCTAGATCATGGAGAAGCAGAAGATCTTGTAAATCTTTGAAAGCAAATGTGATACTGATTTCGTTACGTTTGAGTTCTTTTCTTCAGTCCATCCCACATTGCTCAAATGTTCACCTGTCAACCTCGTCCCTCTCCTGAGTAGAATAGATTACGTTTAGCGAACACTTATTTCAGTGGTAAAGCTGCTACACTTTCATTGTATTGTGTACTGTGTAAATAATGGTGGTCTTGTCTTTCTCCTGCAGCAGACATGTTTTCTGAAAACAAAGAAGATTTGCCACATCCACAGCGGAAGAAAGAACAAAGGAGCCATAGCTGCCAAGTTATCCCTTTTTTTAAGGGATTTTCCCTAATGTTGAATAGGCTTCCTCGCGAGAAAAGGGAAAACTTGGCAGCTATGAAAGGAGCTAGTGTTCTTAATGTGCACAGATAGACATACATAAGCATGAGGGAGATTTAGAGGCAAGATGTAGAAATTTGAAGGAAGACTCTCAACTGCAAACAGCCTGGACTTCAAGTGAGACCTCATTCGAGCCCATTGCTAGTTGCAGCTGCTCATTCAGGAAAACGTTGTTTGGAATCTGCGGCAGAAATGTCTCCAGTGGCAGCAGAAAAAAATCCCACTGTAGACTGACTTTCCCTCCCTCCTTCCCTCCCTCTCTATATATCCTGCATGCATACATATCCACAAATCCACACATTTTCCATTTTAGCTTGTGAAGGTAAGCAAATAACATGGGAGCTTTCTGTCACTGATGAAAATTCATTGAGGATATGGTCTGTCAACAACTGCGCTAACAACTCTGAGGCACATACATTAATCTAAATAGCCGGCTGAGGGCAGAGGGATGCAAGGCACTTACAAGACCGCATTTTTCCAACCCCTTTAGGTCTTCAGGAACTGCAGCTCGAATTGAGTTAGGAATAGGAAGCAATTAAGAGAACAGAGCTGACATGTTACCACATGTGCTTTTAAATGGTATCTTGGGGAATAAATATTTCCTGATTTCCCTGTCACCGGTGATAGGTTTTTAATGACCCATTTATGAATAGTCTAAGAAGTTAGATCGGTATATATGCTCCAGGGAGCCTTCACCGCAGAAGACAGTGTCTAACAAGAGAAGGTATCACAGACCAGCCAGTGTACAGACTTGAGGCCTAGTTACTCTGAGTTTTGATTCATTCACTGTTAATTGCTTTTTGTTGAGCAGGTTTAAATAAACTTGCATTTCTAAACCCTCCACATTTCCCTTCTCTGGAGAAAAAAACATCTCGATACTACTTTGATTTTGCTAGTACTTTTTGGGTTGTGTGGAATAAAACAAGGCATTTTTCAAGACTAGTTATGAATAGAAACTGAATGTCGTTTTATGAAGAAAAGCCTCAAGAATATGTTTACTGTGCTAGCTGTGATCTTTGAGGCGTCCCTGGAAGCTGATATGTGACCTGCTTGCTCACCCACACAACATTTGTTAGTTTAGTTTACTGTATTAGCTTTGTTAATTGCTTCTCAGTGGAAGTCCTGGAGCAATTTACAAAACAAAAAAGTAAAAAAAAACAACAAAAAATACAGACAATACACTATAAATTCAAAATTACGTTTAATCAATGGAAATAATACAAATAAAGTACTGTATTTGTCCCAAAAGCTGTCCAAAAGCATAAACAACATTACCCTCTGAAATACAAATCAGAATATCTGGTTGAATGATACTTTGGGAATACAGCCTGGGACCAGAGGGAAAATTCTACATTGATCCTTGGTAATGTGATCTGAAAAGCAGCAGAGAATACAGACAGAGACTGTTTAAACCACACTGGCCTTGAAATAGATGGTGACAACTTTAATTTTATGTTGCATTTGCTGGAGGAGATGGCATGTGGCCTTTCCTTTGAAGACTGATATGGCATTTTTGTTTTATCTGTGAATATTTTTTGTTCAGTACATCTTTTGGGGGGTATGTGGGTGTGGGTGTTCCACACCATTTCTATACAGAAGAAACAATGTCAAACGGGCACCAAAAGCCAGGGCACTAGCACTAAGCCAATGTCTTCACCTTGCAGCAGAAAGATGTTAACGTTTGTCCAGGAGAGAACATTTCCCAACTGGAGGGGGCTACCACAGAAAAGGTCACTCACCCAAGCATCTTTCAGCAAGGGAATCCAAAGAAAGTCCTTAGATGTTGATCTCAGGGTCCAGGTAGGTTCATACAGGGAAAGGGATGCATTTTAATTCTTTAATTAAAATCTGGATAACTTGTCTCCTATCATCTTTCTTTCTCATTCTTCTCGTCTCAATTTCTGCATATTTCCAAGTCACTTGATCTGAAAATTGAAGGCCACATCAATAGCATCCTCCACATAATGATGTCTGTTCATATCCTATAACCTTAGAAGAACGAGGAGATCTCATATTGTACTGTACTGATCAAACAAGAATTGGGTAGCTTTATATTTGTGTATTTGCCTCTATTTCGTTAATTTAACTGAAGAATTTCCATTTTTTTTAAAAAAAAAATAAAACTTCCTTTAAAACTTCAACCTTGGGTCCTTGATGTTGGTTTCTCCTTCCATGCTGTCCAGCTGTACCCATAAGAACAGTCAGAATGGAAAAATGTCCAGCAATGAAGTCAGTTTCTGCACATTATGCCACAGTTGCCAGCTCAGGACTTTGTGTTTATCACTATGCACCCTAAATTAAAACAACACAGGGAAAGCTACATTTGTATTTGCAGAACCTTTTTAATGCTACGAATGTGTATATTTTAATGTGGAAGAAGAGGAAATTAATTTGACATAAATCAGATAACAAAACAAACAGCGATTTACCAAGTTCACAAGAAATCACATTATAATGATCTTTAAGCAAATTCTCACTTGGAAGTAATTACATGCAATCCTTATGTAGAATATTTAAATATATTAGTCAAACTTGAAATTAATCAGCTATATTTAATAGACACCATAGCTCTCTCCCTCCCCTCCTTTTTTTTTTTTTTACCGGCAAAGAACAGCATTAATTTTGCAGCTAATTATGATGCATCGTAACTCTAAAGCCTTACACTGAATTTTACTTTCCTTTTTACTAATTTTAATTAAGTAAGCAGCTTAGAATAGATCACAACTTTGTCGAAAGGGAACTTTAAAAGGTCTATGAAATACTGCATCACGTGACGTGATTAGCAAGGAAACCAGAATGCCTTTTGCCACAATGCACAAATACATCCTCTCTGCAGCCTAAATACCTTGTGGTAAATGTTCAGTAGATATAAGGAGAGGGTATGATGTAAAAATGAGCAGATCTATGCTAGATTGAAAAACATATAAAATTGTATTTTTTAAAATATTTGTTAAATATTATTGGAATGAAATGTTTATCCTGGCCCAAATCCACAGTTACTGGTGTTCTGAGTAACCTGTGTAACACTTTTGCACAGCAATGCAGTAATAGAGGCAAATACACAAATATAAAGCTTGGTCAGTATGTTTCTAGATACAATCTGGGATCTCCTTGTTCTTCTAAGGTTATAGGATATGAACAGACATCATTATGTGGAGGATGCTATTGATGTGCCCTTCTATTGCCAGCTCAAGTAACTTGGAGATATGCAGAAATTGAGAAGAGAAGAATTAGAGAGAAAGAAGACGGTAGGAGAGGAGTTATCCAGATTTTAATTAAATCATTAAAGTATGGATCACTTTAGCACAGCAGTGCAGAACCTGCCATCCTGCAGATGTTGTTGGACTCTCATCTCTCATCAGTCTCAGCCAACATGGCCAATGGTCTTGATAATGGGTGGCCACCCCTGCTTTAGGAGCACAGAGAACCTCCATCTCACATAATGGATGAGTACACCCTAGGTTTTTGGCACTGGAAGGCTCGCTGGGAAAGCTCTCTCTTGCCGTGTACTGCAAAAAGAGGAAGGTGGAGCATTCTGGTAGGAGAAACATAACATACGGGCTGCGGCCTGTTAATAAAAAAGAGCTTGTGCAATTTGTCGCTCAAACTGGAAAGAGAACTTCCTTGGATTTAGGGTCAGGACCAGAAGCACCAATTTGAGCAGAAGATTGGAGGGAGGCTGATGACATGCGCCTGATGTGCTCACGACGCTGGGACACTGGGGGATGGAGCCGAATGCTGTGGCGGCATGGCTTCAATGGCTGGTGGCTCCACCTCTCCGGCACTTGGCCTCCTCCTCCTCCTATTGCCACCACCAGCCAGGGGCTGCTTCAGCCCTCCTTTCCCTCCACGTCAGGAGGAGAAGGAGGAGCCGCCAGCCATGAAGCCACACCACAATCAGCTCCATGATCGGCCTCCTCTATGATTGATTGTTGTCAACATTTGGGGGACACCCCTCCACAAATATTTTATTGGGGAGATGAAGAAACCTGGGCCACTAGGAGTTGGTGCCTATGTGTAGAATAATCTGTTCTATAACCAGATGTGGCTTTTCTCCTGGAAGGAGAGCATTGTTGGATCCAAGCACTACCACACTTGTTTTTGTGTCTCTGTGACCTTTCCTGAACCTATCTAGAAAGTTTCTGCAAACTCTCATATGCAGGTGAGTCCAAGAATCTTTCATGTCCTCTCTGTAACCCCCACAGCCTTCAGAGCACGTGTACCGTATGCTGAATTGCTTCGAGATTGTCAAGTCAGTCCTTTTCCTAATGAAGCTTACCTAGGTTTCCAATTTGGAAATGGCTCATTTTTGCAAGTAGGCAGAAGTGCCATCAGCTGCAAATAAAATGTCTGTTCTTCTTGAAATGGTAGGCTTGGAATATATAAATATATATGAATGCTTCCTTCTTGCTCCCTCTCTTACATAGAGATATGATGAGAAAATAGCCTAGTCAGAAATAACACCAGCAGAAATATGACATGGGGGAGGGGGGTAGCTTGGCATGTAAAATATCTAAAATGTGACTTTTCCAAATCTGAATTCCACAAGACATCATTATACTCCTCATTTTATAGCTATCAAAGGACAAGTTAAGGGCAACGAGTTCAGCGGTTTTATTTTAGTCCATCTGTGCAGCTCTACCCAAAGGGATCTTTAAACTTTTCTTTAAAAGCTGTATTAAATCAGGCCCTGCAAGCATACCTGTAGGTAAGCATTAACCTGAATTTGCATACATTCTTTACAAAATAATCTGGGCATGATTAAACAGATGATAGAATTACTAGCTACTGACCAGAATTCAACTTGCAAAGCCTGAATTTAAGTCAATGGCTTCCAATCCACATCTGTTACTGTTTTGAAAGCATTGTGCATGTGTAGCCCGGCATGCCCAAATTGTGCTCAGGATTGCAACGATGTCTCCTGTGTGGGCAGCCCAAGTACTGGTAAGGCTGTTCTAATGAGTCACCTATTTAAGTCACTCTACTTAGAAATGAGAGATGTGCTGGGAACAAGAGCCTACCTACCCATTCCCCTCACAAGTCAGAAGCTAAACAAAGAACCGCCCCCGGCCCTGTTACGTTCACATTTTCAAGCACAGATCTCACAAAACACATCTCAAATCATTCTCTCTTTGTCACTGCAAAGCCCTGATGTGTGTAGAGATTTCTCCATGCACAAGAAGCTGAATTCACATCTTCATAGTCTGCCATCTTGGAGTACTTTTGGCCCTCTTGATATCGTGACTCACATTAAAAGCTACACCCTGAATGATGCTACCTTTTGTAGAAGTGCTCTGTCTTGTGCGATGTTATTTGACATTATTTATACTGTCTTACTTCAAGCCATTCGACGGACAAGTTATCTCCTTGGCAATGTCTTGTCATCGTATACCACCATTTATAGCACTGTATAAGTGATTCATTACAGTTGTTAAACTATGAATTAAGAAAGCAATCACATACAAAAAGGTGTTCCGTGTGTCAGTCAGCCTGCAATATTTCAGGAATAAATCTTGATTTCACGGGAAGATATGTGGCAGACACAAATTTTGGCATCAATGGAAATCCGGAGATCCACATTTTCCATTATGTTGTTGCCTCTTCCTCCTCCTCCTACTTTCTTGAAAGCTTCTTTTCTTGCACCTGAGATGCTTGTTCTGATTGTGGATTGCAGAACTCTGAAATAAACTATTTACAACTGTGTATAAAAACAGGGGGGAGGGGTCAACTCTGAGCATTAAATAGGTGACTTGCCTGACATCAAAGAAGTGAGGCCTCCATTTTCACACTGGCTACTTTTCACAAACTTTGCTTTTTTGCCTACAAGCGTTTTACAAACTAAATTTATGATCCTGGCAAATGAATAAATCAGGTGTTACTTAGCCATACTAGGGGGAGAAATGTAACATCTGTCCTGTGAAATAGAGAGATGAAAGCCTTTGGGAGTGATAACATGAAGTCAGAATTCTGCAGTTTAAAAGGAACATGCAATCCAGGCTCTAGTTTATGCTCTCAGGGAGAAGGAAGGTGCACTTCTCATCACTGAGGAGATAGGTGAACTTTATCACTGAGTTCAAGCACAGGAGTGTTCTCCTTGTTCTATCAAAGCATTCCCTCTGAAATGGGCAACAGTCTGTTTTCCTGTGTCAAATGAAATAACCATTGGGGATCTGCAGAGGAAATTCCTGTTTGCTAGCGCCTTAGATTAGATCCAGATAATTCAAGGGGTTGGTGTCCTTTATGGGTCATTTCCTGACAAAATATGTGGGTATAAGTAATTGTGTCAAGCAGCGACACAGGCAGGTGGTGTATACACAAATACCTGATTAGATGTCTAAAAAATTAAATGAGGTGTGTATGCATGTGTGGCTGTGAGAGAGTGTGTGTAGGGGCAATGCTGCAAACAGTGCACTAAAGGAAATGATTATGTGAACGCTTTAATTGTTTA
This sequence comes from Zootoca vivipara, assembly GCF_965207765.1. Lineage (NCBI taxonomy): Eukaryota > Metazoa > Chordata > Lepidosauria > Squamata > Lacertidae > Zootoca > Zootoca vivipara. The sequence continues at coordinate 32,919,994 of NC_142586.1, read as the reverse complement.
TGAAAGTCATCCTGCTTTTGATTTTTTTCCCCTTATAGGTGTTGGAAATGATTCTTTCAGAGATGCTTTGTGACACCTGAGAAAAACAATGAAATGTTTCCCCTGTTCAGGAAGCTTTCTCTTGAATGTGTATATTATTCCCCCATCACGTCAGTCCACTACAGCGCCCCAAGCTGACTTCTCCTGGAAATGTTGAGCTCATTCCAATATGACTTCACTTACCTTCAGTTGTGACATAGCCAAATCTGATTGGCTGAATCACATTGATGTTACACTATGACGCCTGAAGATGAAGATGGAAACACTATGAGGTTGGCCAAAAAAACTTGAACACCGAGAAGGTGCAGAAGCAGATAGAGTGAACAGGCCCGGAGACTGAATTTAGGCCTCTATTGCCTCTCTATATGACCCTTAAGATTCACCCAAGGCCATATATTCTCTCCAGAGATTGTTTAGTTGTTTAGTCGTGTCCGACTCTTTGCGACTCCATGGACCAGAGTACGCCAGGCACTCCTGTCTTCCACTGCCTCCTGCAGTTTGGTCAGACTCATGTTGGTAGCTTCGAGAACACAGTCCAACCATCTTTTCCTCTGTCGTCCCCTTCTCCTTGTGCCCTCCATCTTTCCCAACATCAGGGTCTTTTCCAGGGAGTCTTCTCTTCTCATGAGGTGGCCAAAGTATTGGAGCCTCAGCTTCACGACCTGTCCTTCCAGTGAGCACTCAGGGCTGATTTCCTTCAGAATGGATAGGTTTGATCTTCTTGCAGTCCATGGGACTCTCAAGAGTCTCCTCCAGCACCATAATTCAAAAGCATCCATTCTTCAGCGATCAGCCTTCTTTATGGTCCAGCTCTCAATTCCATACATCACTACTGGGAAAGCCATAGCTTTAGCTATACGGACATTTGTTGGCAAGGTGATACCCTACCTATAAAGACAACACCTTGCCCCATTCATGTTCTGCACCCTCCTTGAGTATACTTGGAATGTGTCCTTGAGCTCTGGAAATACCTACATGGAGGATAGAGAGTACAGAGGTAAAGTTTACATGTATTACTGCATGTGTATTTGCCTCTGGCCCTGCCCACTGTGGCATGTGACTCCCAGAAGCAAATGTGTCCTTGGGCTGGAAAAGCTTTCCCCAGGCTCAATATAGAGAATAATACTGAGGAGAAAGTGAAGATTTAGGAGGGGAAATGACTCTTATCTTAAAGCGCTATGGTTAGTCTGATAAATGAATACCCATCATTGTGGACATTCTGGGCATCACTACTTGCAATTATTTGTCTCCATCTGTCTGTCTCAAGAGACAATGGAGTGCGGCTCCAGGGGTGAAGTCAAACCGCTGTGTTAGCAGCATCAAAGTGACCTCCCTGGGGCGCAAGCCTGGCCAAATCCAGTACACAGCCCTGGTGATCAATGCATTCCACGCCAATGCATTCGTATCGGTTGGCTGCAATTTGAATTTATTTTGGTATTTGCAGTATTTTATTGTATTAAAATGTTTTTAAAATTGAAATTGACTTAATTCTTAAAGAATTTCATGGTGCACCAATTGTTCTGAACAATAATGTGGTGCTAAAAAAAAAAACCCCAAACCCAAAACAAACAAAACCACACACTCATAGTGGAAGTAAACAATGAAAGAAAGCTTTATATATTTCTCTCACGACAGGAAATTCTAATTGCTTTCATGAGACACTAATTAAAAATGAACTCCCCCCGCCACCCCCGTATCAGATATGTGCTTGTAGCCTGCATGCTGGTAACACTGTAAAGGATTACTCTTTGCTTCTTAACTGTCCCCCCTTCAACTGACATTTAAAGCAGAAGCAATTTCCATTCATGCCAATTACCGCTGCCAACCATGTGGGGATAAATGAGAAATCCTGTTATTATGGTGCACATAGACTATGTTTGTGTTAATACTTCTGATCTGTGGTGCATTAGACTGCTGGCCTCTCTGCAAAGGCAGAGAGCAATCTGGAGCCAGACTGACTGGGCAGGAACTTGGGGTGGAAGAAGTCAATGTTGCTCATGTGTTTGATTCTATCTGTTAATGGCAAGTGCATCCATATTCCGAAGAAAGACGCAAGACCAAGATGGTTGGCTAACTAGGGCCATGACTTTGTTTACATGTCCAAACAAGGAGATATCCAGTACTCTTTGCTGTGCAGAAACTACGGTATGGCTGAGATGGGAGTCTAGCTCCCACTCTAATGTTGATCTGCTGGACGGTTGAGTCCATCCTACCTGGACTGCAGTGACTTTAGATGATGAGGGAGGCCCTTCCAACACATTAACTCCCCACTGCCAGCCCCACAATTTTAGGTGCTTGAGTTAGTTATGTCTCGGAGGGGGTCCTTTCTCCACTCCCAGCCTCCATAGCCCCAAGGTCTTGTGTGAAAATGTAAAAGGAAAGAGGGTACTTTTTATCATATGTGGTGGTCATGTGGGGTGGTAAAAGCTTTCTGGGAAATGATATATAATGAGCTGAAAAAAAATGTTTAAGCTCTTTTTGTTAGGTATTATAGATGCGGAACTACCAATATAAAATAAAAGACTGTTTATGTATGCAACAACAGCAGCAATGATGCTTTTTGCCCAGAAATGGAAAGAAGAATAAGTACTGACCAGAGAAGACTGGCAGACCAAGCTGATGGAATATGCAGAAATGGCAAGACTGATGGGAAAGATCAGAAACCAGGAAGACCAAGTATTCTTAAAAGACTGGAATAGCTTTCTAATATATATGAGAGACCACTGGAAACAGCTGAAATCATTGGCAGGAATACAGTGACACTTGTGAAATAAAATGAATTTTGGATACTATGAATATATAATAGATAGATTACAGTAAAAGATACGGGAATAAAATTTAGAAGTGGAACCCATGGAGGGAAGGAAGAAAGTCTGAAGTTCGAAAGAACCCTTTTTTAATGTTGAAAATGTTATGTTTGTTATGTACAACTTTTATGTAAAATTAATAAAAAATAAATAAAAATAATAAAAAAATAAATAAAGGAGCTGGTCTTGTGAATCCCTCATCACCATAACAGTGCCCATTTGAAAAATCTGTTTCTATTGCATTGGTTTTGTGGTGAATAATGAATGAAAGGAATGGCCATCATCCCGTATGTTTCATTTGAAACAAATGCAGATGGCCACTCCAATGGGATCTCACTCTCCGGTGTCAAATAGAACATCTGTCCTGTCCTCCCTGGAACAACTTTGGATGGAGCTCATATTTAACAGCAAGGAATCCATAGCAATTGAAGGAAGATCAAAATATCAGGAAGGGATGTGGATTAAATACCCCACAATACCCCACAACACTCTCAAATGCAAATCCAAGGAGAGAGATTATATATACAAATATATTCATCATCAAGTTATTTTTGTAGGCTCAGAATGAACCTAGAAACTTACAGAAAGCATCTATTATATTACTATAATATAATGCCCTTCGGCAAAGCTTCCAGGACAGTTTACAAAAACAAGAAATAAAACATTTTTAAAAATACCACAATATCAAGAAGTCCTGAGAGGGCATATAAATGAGCAGGAAGCTGGAAAGCTTGAAATGGAAAAACTGAAATCTATTCCCTTTCCTATATTTCATTTCTCATTTCTTCAATTTGCGTAGACTAATTTGTTAAATCATTTGTGGGTCTGCTCATTATGTTTATTAATTGGGTATCTTAGTGAGATTGGTTTTGATTGTGGTTCTGCGAACAGAGTCTGCCAGCCATGGATCACAGCAAAGCCTCTCAACTACCCCCCTTTTTTTCCCTTACATGAGATTCATTGAAATGAACAGCTAATATCTGAAATACTTTAATCAATTCAGCTCCAAAGTACACAAGAGGAGCAAATATTTCTCTCCTCGCGGCTCCTACTGGCTGTATAGTGTGTCTCCACCCAAATTCTGCCTGAAGGGAAATTTGATGCCATTGTGGTTGTTCTTCCATGAGTAAAACCTCTCAAGCATTTTGTTGAAGGCCAAATATTTTTTAAAAGGCTAACAACATTTTAACCACACACCCAAGTCCTCACTGCCTGTTACCTGCTTTGTTACATGACAGCTCTACTTGCACATAACTATAGGCAACTGAATTAACCGTTATTATTTTTTTTGCCAAATATTACTGAGATGATGTTGTGAACAGGTTCTAAAGTTTCTGCCCCATTTGCAAATGGGGCAGGTGCTCCTTGCTAATTTTATGCGTGTATAATGCTGCCGCCACCTGTATTTTAACACCATATTCTGAACACAGGGAAGTTCAGAGCTGGGGTATCTTAAAGGCAAGAGGGACAAGCTAATGTCAGCTCTCTTCCTTGCAGTCAAGTAGATTTAGGAAGAATACGGAGCATGGGTGAGACTACCCATAAAGGCTCATTAGTCAACTACAAGTTTCCCCCCTCTCTCTCATGTGTGTGTGTGTGTAGGGACATTCAGGATGCTTTCTCACTAGTAACAACGCACAACTGCCTTGGATGGATTTTAGAAGGCTTTATTTTACAAGAGAAGGCTTTATTTACAAGAGAAGCAAATATTTCTCTCCTCACGGCTCCTACGGTATGTACTCAAAGCAACAAAAGTCCACGCTTCTCAGTCTGAGTCAGAATCCAGAAGTGGCGCATGTCTAGATTTTCACCAACATAGGAACTTTGGAGGTTCCGGTTTCCGCCTGCAGGAATGGCGGACCTGTTTTCCATCTCTCTGACCTTCGTAAGGAATTTGGCGGTTGCTAGGGGAGTAAATGGCAACCCCCTACCCTCTCCGGGGGTTACGGAGAGGGGCCGCTGGCCCGCGATGCCCCCAGACCCACTCCGACTGTTTTTGGAGTGGGGGGAGCTTGGGCTGAGCACTTACGAGGGCCAGGACTCCCGGACGCTAATCTGCATGGCGGGGATTTCCATGGTTAAAGAAGATAATTAGGCTTAAATCTATGGACATACTTCAGAAGGAGGGGAAGAAGCGCTGTTTACTGCTGAGAAATTTATGCTGCTGAGGGAGAGGAGTCAAAGATTGTACAGCATCTGGAAGAAGGATTGATGGGGACGGAGCGATAAGGGAAGTGAGTTTTTATTTTTTTTTCTTCATATTGTTGCCTCGTACCTTCCCGGACGCGATGTCCTGGCTTGTTTGGAGTGAAAGAGAAGCAAAAGACTGTGTGAGTTGAACTTTATAACTGTTGTTACCGAGCATATTTTTTAAAGATGTGGAGTTGCCGATGAGAAAAGCCCCCCCCCCCCTAGTCGGATGGAAGGAGTTCTGGACGCGTTCGGAGGATTTATGAGCTGTGACACACTTTAAATTGGAGCAGCGACCTGAAGCTAAGTTCAGCTATAGGGCAAGGAGATCCATTAATTTACCAAGAGTTTATGGTTTTGATGTTTGGGTTTCCTGCCTGGAAAAGCTGTAAATTCTATAATGATCGTAAATCTTCATGGCTATGAGAGAAAACGAAAGTGATTTGAGCTTTTTAAGATGGCGCTGCTTCGTGCTGCTTCGACGCAACAGGGAGCTCCATTAAGAAGATTTATGGGGAGGCTGGACTGATTAACTCACACAGGAGAAAGAACATCTGTGAAACTTTGTTTGATATTTATCTCAGCAGCTGGGAAACAATCGGATGAAAGTGGAAAACATCTATGTGACTGTAAGGGGAAGATCTGGATTATTATGAACTTGGAGGACGATTTGAACTTTAGAAAAAAGATGGCAGTGGACAGTTGCGAGGAATTCCCAATTTCTTGAAGCATGGGAACCCAAATAAAAAATTCTTTAGATGATTTGGCATAACATTCGGTTTGATTGATATATATATGTGTATAATTTGAAATATTGAATGTGATATAATTGGTTTTAATTGGAAAATTAATAAAAAATATTTTTTTTTAAAAAAAAGGAACTTTGGAGCCCTCATTCTCCGCCTCTGCTCCTGGCACTTGTCCCCACTGCGTTCCTGGGGTGAAGGGGCAGGAATGTACTGAAACTCCTAGTACAGGACTCAAGCAGGTGTGAGAGGTGGCATTGATCAACCACTCCTTCCCACACTTCAGCCAAACTTACACCGTAATGACATTCCTAGACAAATTGATTGGCCAGGAGCCCAGGTCTTGCTTTGTAAATGCATTCCCATTTGAAGGTTCAGATCAATTCCTGCAATCAAGGATAGATTCATTCAATAGCGATAGACTAAAGTAATCAACTTCTCAGCATATGCTACTAGCTTTGGGTGCCTGGTCTGATGAATGTTGACCACGCAGGTGCAAACATGTTTCTAATATATCTCCATTTTAATTATGAATGAAGTAAGACTTTCAAGCCAAGGAAGGATTACTTGCAGAACAGTATTGAATGGTGTGATTTCCCCTGCCAAAGTCTCCCCTGAGGTTCATGGGATGTTTGTGCCAATTGGTCTAAAATTCAGACTCAGAGGAGTGCATATGCTTTCCCCCCTATTATCAAACATTAACGTGGCACCAGCCTACTCCCCTTTCCCAGCTGAGACAAAGGCAAGTTAACCAGGATGGTTAGTGAGTGTGCATGCCTGGGTGTGCAACCAATTTTGTATGCTAAAGGAAGAAAGCATATTAAAGAAATGAACTGACAAATGCAAAGGATGCGTGTAGGGAAAAGAGTGTTCCTCCACCTCAGACTTAAATGGCATGGAAGATATGTTCACCACATTCCCTACACAATTAAACCAATGTTGCTGGCTGTTCCTTTTTAGATTGGCGCTTTGTTCCCCCACCCACCCACTCAACCCTCCCAAATTGTTCACCCTCATCATGCTCACACTAAGATGAATCACTGCTGTACGCATAACAGGTTGAAATGAAGCAAACAGCTGTTTAATGAAGTTTGCTTTGCAGCATCTGTCACAGAAGCCTCAAAGTAAATGGCAAAATTGGCCTAATGGTTTTGTTTATCACCCATTTTTCAACTGTTTATACCTGTCTTGAAGATAATGAACTAACAACCAGCAACTGGGACTAGGTGGAATGGGAATCCAGCTACAAATGCATTAATTGAGGGGCTAAAACACTGACAGAATATGCCTTACATCCTTGGACAAAATGAGACAGCTCCACACAGTTTTACAGGGACTCCGACACTTGTGCAAACAAAAAACAAAAAACACCCTCCTGGTTTGTTCGGTTTTTTAAACCATTCTCCATTGCATTTGTAAATTATAGATTTCAACTTTGGTTTCAGTTCAAGTTCAGGGGAAGACATGAGATGTTTTGTCTTATGGGGCATTTCTCTCATAGGGCATTTTCAGATCACTGTGGTGCCAGGCCAGTGCCTGGGTGTGACGATAAGATGTATGTGGGCCAATAAGCTGAAGCTGAATCCCAAGAAGACAAAGGTTATTATGCGTTCTGAGTTCTCAGTACTGAGAGATGTTATTGGGAGGGCCATAATCTCATGAAAGGGACAGGTCACCTGTTGAAGGTACTCCTAGCAGCAGGGGACATGTCCTGCAGCCGGGGGCGGGGTGACCTGTCCATGGGGGCAGGGCGATCCACCCATGGGGGTGGGGCAAGCCTCTTCAACACTTGGAGCCTTTCCGCTGCCTCCCCCTCAGCTGTAGGGTGGCTGAGGGAGAGGCAGTAGGCAGGTGCTTGTCCTGCAGGTGCCTAAGCCACCATGCCACTCCTAAAAAGTTTCATGAGCCCAATTTTTTAAAAAACTCATTTTGTTACACACACCCTCAGTGAAGACACCCAGGGCGGACCACACCCCCTGTACCCCCTTTATTCCACTGCTGACTTCTGGATCCAGCACTGTAGCTGAAGGCTCAGGTGGTTTCAGTGGCTAGGAGTGCCTATTTCTAGCTATGACTGTTTTGCCAGCAACTGCCACCTTTGGATAGAGATGATTTGGCCACTGTACTCCACACACTAGTGGATTATTGCAACCCATTCTATATAGGGCTGTGGAGAGAAGGAGAGGGCATGTGTAAGGAGTTCATTCATGTAACACTAAACCATGGCTTGGTGTTTCATCTGAACCAGTGTTTCCCAACCAGTGTGCCTCCAGATGTTTTGGGACTACAACTCCCATCATTCCTGACCACTGGTCTTGCTAGCTAGGGATGATGGGAGTTGTAGTCCCAAAACATCTGGAGGCACACTGGTTGGGAAACACTGATCTGAACTAAACAAATCAAGGATAGCAGACAAATGGAAACAGGAGTAGAAAGAACTTCTGTCACTATTATTATTATTATTATTATTATTATTATTATTTCAATTTATAAACCACCATTTATCAAAAGATCCCAGGGCAGTGCACAACATTAGGAACACATTTTACAGGGCACAATAATAAAACAACATAATAAAAAGCGTAATGATAGACAGCATAATATTAAAATAATCATAATAAGAGCCAGCCCACCCACCCACCCACTGCGCTTTAACAGGACATAGATTATTAAATGGCCAAAGGCCTGGGTAAACAGGAATGTTTTGCAGGGAGTACTGTGAATGTTAAATTACTTGCAGAAAGTTTTCAGTGCTCTTGATTCCTGGTGTTCCTGCTACACCTGCATTTTCTTACAAGTGCTCTGACAGTAAGGAATATTATTCTGCACTGAGCCCAATTATGGGCTGCAGGAAGAACCTGCTTATAAAGAGCTTACCATGGGTTCTTCAAAATCAGATTGTATTTAAAAAATTACTATGCAAACACTGGAGGGTGGGAAAGTCAATTATTTTCTTCCGAGGACTTGTTTTCTCTGTATTATGCAAAATCCTAATAAGTTCTGTTGTAAAGAAGATTTGACCATACATTGAATGGATTGCCAGCTGATGGCCTTAAGGGTTAGTGAGATATTCTTGAGTCCCATCAGGGAAAAAGGCAGGGTAGAAATATATATATATATATATATATATATATATATATATATATATATCATCATCACTAGGTATTTTTATTCATCAATAGTTCTGAATAAAATATATACCCTTTAAGATCTAATTGGATTAAGATCTTAAGACACTGGATAATTAGATATATTTTTATAAATACTAACATTATAACATTTCTCCATTTTCATCATAGTACTTTAGTAAACTAGTTCGTAATTTCTATGCCCTGTTCCCCACTTCTATTGTCTGTTCCTCATTCATTTCACTGGATCCCTTCCATCTGTTGCTGTTAGATTTAAGGCTCCTCCGACTCATCCTTGATTGCTTCACATTAAGTGCTTTGGGAGTGAGTCCAGGCCATTTCCGGCGCCCAGCAGGGCTGAGAACTGAGAACAACCTACAGTACATGTGTCTCCTCTACATAGGACCACTTGGCAGACCTTTTTTTTGAGCCACTGTCTCCATGCAGATCACACACACACAGATGGTGATTGGCCAAGGCGTGGTGGTTCCAGCTAATGCACTCCTGACCATATTCCTTCATCACATGATGCTTTACTTGAATAGGGCTATTATGCTATTCATTAATTTGGAATGCTGTTCGTCAAATCTGGCCTTCTTTGAAAAAAGTTTGGACATCACTGCTGTAACCGCATGTCGAAGGGCACCTCAGGGGTGCATGGCTAAACACCCTTCCTGGAATCCATGTTGCAATGACTGTCAAATATCCAACAAATCCTTTGAGCTGTCTGTTCAAAGAGCTAAACACTGCAAAGGGAAGCAGGTTTTTTCTCTCTAAGTAACAATACAGCATCCATTGTGATTATCTCATATTTAGCAAACAGTTAAAGGTGGATAGAGATATTCCATCTAATGTCTTGTTAGCCAGGGAGAACAGATACTGAGATAAGCAAATCACTGATCATGTAAATGGTAGCTGGTTCCTTTAGTTTCTCTGCCTCATGCTGTGGCAGTCACCTGTCATCTCATTGACTGCAATCATCTTGCCTCTGGCCATTCCTTATCACACCTCACTACCCTCACCTCTGTCTGAAACTCAACTGCCAAATTAAATTACTAACTTTTGCCTCTGATATTCCATGTCTAGCTTCTCCTCAGTTACCTACACTAATTCCCCTGCCTCCTTCTACATCCTTGTTGTTACTTTAAAGGCAATCTGTGACATTATCTTGTTCCTGTTATGATTCTTCTAATGTACCTACGTACAATTACTGGTCTTGCAACTCATCTTTTTTCCCTCCTTCATTATTGCCCCTTGTGCCTCGAATTTTGTCTCAGAAAAATGAATGTCTGTCACTTCTTTCTTATCTTTTAAATCCCTTATCACAGCCTGCTTCTCTCACACAGCCTGTCTTTGAATCTCTTCTCTCTACAACTCTGCTTAAATGCATAAGTATGATCTGCAATCAGAAATGTCCCCATAATCTTAACGTGTAGTCTTTGTTACTCATCTCCTTAGAGATATGCTTTACATATTATGAGGCAACCACAATACCAAAGTACTCTGCCAGTGTTTGTAAGTGTGTGAACAATGAAAGCCGGAACGTGGAGCTCCTAAGGTACAATTCAGCCATTTTAAACTGATCATATGCCATTTCATTGTTTTATATCTGTTTTCATTGACTTGTGAGCCATGTTAGAAGCAGTAATACTGAAGGGTGGTGTACAAATATACTAAATAAATACATAAATGTCAGTGAGCTGCAGCTAGCTGCCACTCCCTGGAGCATGCCTCTGAGATTTGGAAGAAATGCAGGTCCCATCTACAGGTTGTTGTGAGGTTGTTGTTGTTTTTGCAATATTTATTGGTCATCCTAGAATACTAAGTTCTCGAAGTTGTTTTTTTAAGTGGTGTAAAAATAAAAAAGTAATATAAGAAAGCTTGAAAAGCAGAGACTAGGTATATTTCATAGGGCAAGACAAAGATGGGGGGCCTGGGCTAAACTACGACTCCCATCATCCCAACTATTGGCCGTGCTGTCTGGAAGGTACTCACCCCAGGATAAGATAGAGGGTTTGCGGTTTGTGGCCCTCAGAAAAGGCTGGATTACAGCTGCCATCAGCCCTGACCATTGGCCATGAGAACTGGGTAGGGCAGGAGTTGGAATCCATCAATATTGGAGGGCCACAGGTTTCCCCATCCTTGCCTTAATGAAAATGTGTAATTTTTGAAAAGGTGTGCATGTTTATACTATAGTTAACATGGCACGATGCCATCGTATAAATGGAACCCTTTAGCACGCAGCTGGAAAAAGAGCAGATAGCTCTCTCACTCAATTCTTGATAGTCACACTGCCCACAACTAAGTTGAGGTCAGATTACTTCTCCCACCTCCCACCGTTTGATAAATTGATCATTGTGTCCAAGGGAAGACTTTTTAAGTGCAGGAAATAATTGAATTTTACTCTCTGTAGATGCATTTAGCTCAAAGGCTACTTTGCTTATAGAAGATTTTACAAAAATAGCAGCTAGTGACAGGGCATATGACAATGTCTGAAGTATAACCTTCTAGTCAGACTAGCTGTCACTGTGTTCTTTTGTTCCCTTCCTTGCTGACATTTCAATGCATGCTGAACACCACCTACATCCAGTACTTTCTTTAAAGTCACAAAGGGGCAAAGTCTGCCTTTCTGCACACAATAAAACTCACAATGGCTTCAATGATGTTTGCGTGGTGGGCTCATAGAGCAAAATGTAGCCATATGCCTTCATGCAGGGAATTCAACAATTAATTTCACTAAGAAAAAATGATTAACACATTTTTTTTATTGAGTTAGTGCAGTTCAAATAATTAAGCATCTCTCACACAAGAAAAAAAAAATGTCTAGAAAGCTAACAAAGCCATAAATATAAACAGCCCAACATGACAATGACAAAATTTTACCGACAGCATACAAATCAATATGGCTAACCTGATCCACCCACCCCACTCACACATATAAATAAAGACCACCACAGCTAATCACAAATGAACAACCACACCCTAGGCCAACCCCAATCTCTCTCTCACCACCAAAAGAACACAAGCAAATAAAAGAGAACCTGCGCAAAAGCTATAACTATAAGACCCAAACTAACCTGGCTATCACTTAACACACAAGTAGGGAATCGAAGTCCTGAGGACTGAATGTTTCTGTATCTAGCCCTCAGGACTCTCCCCTGGTTATGCTTCATCAACAAGCCACAGATTTCTTCCCAGGCTACAGCCCTCACCACCTTGTCCCACTTAGTCTGCACCATATACTTCTGCCATGCCTCATCTTCCTCGCCTTTCTCTAAAAGCTCCAAATGTAAGTCACAGAGAAGTTGCTGCATCTCCTCAGTCATTTCAATTGCCCTTTCTGGAAATTTTCCATCTCTACAATATCCTTTCTGAGATGAGTCTTCCCAGTTTTAGCCAAAGCACGCCTTCCCCCTGTAGGTTTCTAAGGATGGAGGGGGGTAAAAGTAGAGTGGCGTGTTGCTCCATCGCTATGAAGAAGGCACATTACTCTGTAGTCTCCAATTTCTCACAGGACTGGGAGAAATGCCTTCACTGCAAATATGACAGACCAGCACAGTGCTCCCTAAATTGCATAGGTGCCAAGAACACAAGCACCTTGAACTATGTCTGGAATATAATAGGAAGCCAATGCAGCTAAACAGGAAGGGGCAGAGAACTGTCAATGAAGTCGATTCCAATCAGTGGGTGAAGTGCAGTATTATGTGGTGGGTGAAGCTTCTGAGCCATCTTCACAAAGACAAGCCTTACAGGTAACATGAACATTGATCCAAGTACCACAAGAAAGATAGTTCACAACTTAGCTATTATTTATTAATATTTTTATTTTTATTTTTCTGTACTGCCCTTCATCCGAGGATCACGGGGCAGTTTACCATATTACAAGGTGTAGCACAGCTGTTCCATGCATAAATCCTGTTTACTTGAAAGCCAAATTGGCATGACGTTTCTCCCAATTTTTTGAGGGGAAGAGTTCTGCAAATTTTATACCTCCAAATCTCTTACTGGAGCTTCCATGTTACATGAGCCATGCAAGCAGAGGGGGAGTTGGATCTGCAGGACCCCCTCTAAACATGTGAATTGAGATGCTGTCTTCCTCTAGAGAGTGCCTGCTTCTCTACTGATAGATCATAAAACTTCTTTGTGATGTATTGTGCCTAACACAGTGCTGGTGCTAAACAGCAGGACTAGTGTGTGTGCAATTAGGCACCCAAAGTGCTGTAGCTTGTTTTACCAGTTATGTTTTGCAACCATTGGCTGGCTTCATACATCTCTTCCTCTGTCCCCATGAATGGAATTGGTACTTATGTTTAAAAATATAGTTGAAGAAGAAGAGAGACATGAACATCTGGTAGGGGAAATTATTCTAATCTACATGAAGTTCCACTTTAATTTAAAGCACACCACTGAAAATCAAATTGAATACATGTTGCTTGTGTATATATATATATGTGTATATATATATATATATATATATATATATATATATATATATATATACACAAGCAACATGTATTCAATTTGATTTTCAGTGGTGTGCTTTAAATATAATTATATATAAATATTTATATATATCCTGCCGAGAAACTAAACCCACAGCCTCTCTGTGTTCTTGAAAAAAATATTTATTGGTGCACTTCTCTTTATAAGCCAATTGTACAACATGATAACTCTGAGAATACTTTTTCAGAGGAAAGTGTGAAATAGCCATACAGTTTCACGCTGTATATCATGAATGTAATTAACTTGGCCAAATCTGTTATTGTGTAGTTTAAATGAATTATGGTTAATAAATGCAGTGTAATCAGAATATCAATAATCTTCACCATTAAAAGCAAAGTGCAAAAATCTATACTGTTTTAGTCTGTAGCATTTGCTTTTGTTTGTATTCCGGGAAAGTGAAATGGAAAGTGCTTGCATGACAGCATAAATGGGTGGAAAATGAATTCACTGGTGGCAGCAGTAAAGACTTCAGGCTTTCTGGCTCGCAGGAATATTGATGCACAGAAGACTGTTCAAGTGTTCCCTGTGTGTATTTTTTTTTAAAAAAAAATGGCTCCTAGCTAATTTAAGGGGTACAGCAGCAGGGACTTCATCCTGGCCTCCTCAGCCATCATGACAGCTCAATATTATTCTGTCCTTGCAAATTCAGTTGACATCCCAAAAAGCCTTGGAGGCTATTCACGTCTTTCAATAGATGATACCACCAAACAAAGCTGATGTCAAATACTGTGTGTGCTTAGGAACTGCTGCTATGAGTAAGTCAGAAAATTCAAACACCCGTTAGACGACTTTTACAAAAAAACAGGTTTAGGGGTGGAAATGCAAATATTGAAACAACAGTGAAATTCATTGTAAATGACTATCTGTTTATATTCTTAACACTAGCATAAGCTTTGAGGCTAGAAATATAAGGGCTGGCAAATAACATTCCATGGGCTGGCATTTCCACGAAAAGCCACCAGTTAGCTTCATAGGAATTACAGGGAGTAAGGTGATGCTACCATACATTCCAACGTCCCTAATTTCATGGCACTGCTCTAATTTGCCAGTTTCTCTCACAGGTAAATAATTGCCTCCAGAATGTCCCAGGTGGCGCTGTGGGCTAAACCACTGAGCCTAGGGCTTGCTGATCAGAAGGTCGGCGGTTTGAATCCCTGTGACGGGGTGAGCTCCTGTTGCTTGGTCCCAGCTCCTGCCAACCTAGCAGTTCGAAAGCACGTCAAAATGCAAGTAGATAAATAGGAACCGCTACAGCAGGAAGGTAAACGGCGTTTCCATGTGCTGCTCTGGTTTGCCAGAAGCAGCTTTGTCATGCTGGCCACATGACCTGGAAGCTGTACGCCGGCTCCCTCGGCCAATAATGCCAGATGAGCACGCAACCCCAGAGTCGGTCACGACTGGACCTAATGGTCAGGGGCCCCTTTACCTTTTACCATACATTCCAACGTCCCTAATTTCATGGCACTGCTCTAATTTGCCAGTTTCTCTCACAGGTAAATAATTGCCTCCAGAATGTCCTCCTTTTGTGAGCAACAGTGAAAGTGAATCAGTCCCCATATAGTTTGGGTATAGTCCTCAACTGTGGCCAGCAGGACTACACAGGTGGGGCTGCAATGCTCACCTGTCTTTCAAACACTGTGCATGACTGCCGGTTACCAAGAGGGAGAGGGAAAGGGGAAAGGCAGCTGGAAGGTTGGCAAGGTGCAGGCACAGCATTGGATTGGCTCTGCTGCTGTGCCCACACAGTGGTAAGCTCCCGCTCCCTTGCCCCTCTCCTCTCTGTGAGCGGCAATGATGGGCAGCATCGGGGAAGATGGCGGAACAATGCAGCCCCACCCACTGGCCACTACTAATAGGACTGAAATTTCACAAAGTGAGGAGGAAGGGGATCCTGATAAAGGGTGTAGCCAGGACTGGCACACACCAGGGAAATCAGGGATGGGGGAGGAAGTAGTACTCTCAGAGGATGACGAGGGGATAGGGACCAATGCACAGGAACCAGATCAAGATCTCCCTGAATATGGTGGGCTTTGAGGTATAGGGACAGTGGGAGGAGATTGAGGCAGGCAAGGTCCCACAGCCCAGCTCCCTAGCTGGCCAGGTGGAGCTTGTTAGCTCTGCAAGAAGGTGTGTGATTCCTCAGCTGGATTAGGCTTGAAACAGGTGAGGGTCACATGCCTTATCAAGCCCAGGTGCTGCCATCAGCATGCAAGGTAGAGAGGCGCAGCAAAGCTGAAGTGCGGTGTCTGCTTAGCTGCTCATGCTGATGGGCCTTGACTTGACTGTTCCTGCACCTCTATGGGAGTAAGCTTCAGGCTTGACTGTCTCCTGACTGCTGGACTTCAAACTTAGCTACCTGGATTGACCCTGGACTGCATTTCCTGACCTTTGGATTTTGGACTTTGCTTGTGTGGATTGGCCCTGGGACTTTGAACTTTGGATCTGACATACTGACTTGCTGCAAAGGTAGTGCCCAGTTTAAAATACTTTTCTTTATCTCCCATCTGATCATCCCACTTAAAACTGTTGTTGTCCTCGTCTCCTTGTAGTCTGACTGAAGGCTGTTCTACCTGGGGATGGAATTCAACCTTAGTTAAGAGGAAGTTATGGCAGTACTATGCCAGAAATTTATTCTGCATTTTTTTAGCCATTCTGTGTTAATTGGAAGAGGAATTGCCTCTGAGAATTAGGGGAGAGAAAGAGTCAATGAAATTCTCATGGGTGGGTTGCAAGGTTTTTTGTTGTGCTTATGTTACTTTTGAGATTTGCAGGTGTCCTTCCAGTCATTTTGCAATCATCCTCTCTAGCTGTTTGCATTATGCATCCCTCCTAGGTGTCTGTACTTCCTAAAAAGCCCATGGCCTCCTCATTGATGCTTTTCTATAAGTGCAGACAGTCAGGGAAGATGTCTATAATACACCTGGCAGACGTTCATGGTTATTTTTTAAATATTTTTTTCTTAAAATGTTTTTTTTTTAAAAAAAAAATGTAAGGAAGGGCTTCTGCTCCAAACAAAATCGATGAGTGCATTGTAATGGAAAGGGGAAACACACACACACACACACACACACACACACACACACACACACACACACACACCACTCTCAGCCACCTTGCAATGATAAGCTCAATCTCACACAACGAAATTTACAAAAATAAAATAAAATCTAAAGCATATTAGAGATAAAGCAGAGGAAAAAGAAGCCTATTCTGTTGAGGAAGAAAACTTTCCAGAAATTGGAGGACACCGTTTCAGCACAGAACTAAAAAGAAACTGTTATTTAATTATTAAGCAAAATGGCTTTCAATGGCAGACATTCACCTTCAGCTAAAATTAACGTTATTTTGACACATAAGAACCTAAGCAACAGGGATGTGTCCCCAGGGTTTTCATTCAGTAGAAAAGTCAGGACTGCAGGAGCTTGCCATATGGCAAGCCTGAATATACAAATTCTAAAACATTACAAAATACAGCTATTTCCTCAGGAAAAAAGGGAGATGCATATGTGGTCCCTAAATCCCCACATCAATTATCCTGTTTGTTCATTGCCATTAGCAAGTATTGCATATTGTGTAATTTCCATTTTAATCTATGTGCTGTAGGTTAGTTACTGCAGCATATATGAAAGATTGATAACGAGATGCTTGCTAATACAGATACCACTGCTAATGTTGCCATCTTACATTTTGAGTCTTTTTCAATCAATTTGCAACATGCAATGCAAACAAAATTTCATGCAAATTAAGATACCTAATTTAAAAATTCAACTTACCAACGCTGGTGTTTGCAGGAACCTTTTGCTACTCTGGTCTAAAATGTGTCATCAGTATTAAATCTAATACGTATTGAATTTCAAATACATGTCGTTTGCAGAATAGGGCCACACATTCTTGGCCAAAGCAGCTTAAGCAAAAATTAGAACCTTTTTGCACAAGAAGTGATCTGTATGTGAATTTAATTGCAAATGTTAAAAATGTATTTATTCTGAAAATATATGGCCTATTAGACCAACAAACATATTTCAGATGATGGACTAAAGGTGAAAGCTGCATATCCCTTCTGCATATAAAAGAAAGGCAGTATATATAGAACTTACTTTTTTGAAGTCTCCCCTCCTCCTCCCCCCCCCAAAAAACCCCTGCTCCAGCCATAGTAAATTCTTTTTGAAATTGTGTAGCATTTAGTCTTGGTGGGTGTTTATTTCAGTTTGTCCTTTTAAGGAGACCTTGACAAATCCTATTTGCAAATGTCTGCTTTTTGTCAGCTGTGGAAGTTCCTTAGGCTGCTGGGGTGGCTGCTACTTCATACTTTCAGGGGTTGATGATTGGTAAGCTACAAGTCCTTGTGGAGGGAATAATTGCCTTGCTTCTGAAAGGAGATTATTATCAGAAGCATGAATAAGTCTCTGTTTTCACAGCAGCTTGTTATTCAGGAAGCCTGCTTTGCTTAGACTCTTCCCATGTCGCTGCTTGCATTATTTAGAGTTATTCCGAATCATTGGTGCAGGTGTGCTGTTATATCGAGAAGAATAAATAAAAATGGGGTGAAATTCCTTGACTGGCCCCTGCTCCCCTCTGAAAAATTCATGGCACAACGAGAAGATTCTCAGTTGAAGAAGCTTTTCCTGCCCTAGAGGTTTCATTTCTTCTGACTCATTACTTTGGGAGAATTCCTTCAAGAAGCAAGTTGGGGACATTGTAGTGGAAGCGGGAGTCAATCCTGCATATTCAAAGATTTAATATATCAAGGGAATTCTGAAGGGTTCTTCACTGGCAGATTGGATTTTCAGTTGTGATGATTTTTCATATTATGAAGGTGACCTCTCTAAACAATATTTCATTGCCAGGGGCTCCTTCAGAAGTGGACTATTTCATTTTGGGGATTCTGTCAAAGAGCTTTCAGACCAAATAAAGCAATATGGTGTTTTTTTCTCTCTGAAGAATTATTGATTGTTGGGATGGTATTCCATTAAGAAAGGCAGGTTTTTGTGGAACTTGTGCTCATGATCCCTCAAAATACCCATATATTTGCTACTTTATCTAATGATTCTACGACACACCAGTCATTTTGGATTTTTTTGGGGGGGGGGCTGAGATTTGGAACCCTCTTATTTAACAGATATTCCAACTCCATTGTTAATACAATAATTATTGTAATAATTATTTGTAATCAACTGATGATCTTTGAGTATTTGATTTCTGGAAATTCCTGAGCAGGAATTTGCAGATCAGGTTTAATTCTCTTCAGCTTCGGAATGCAGGTGATTGTGGTGTTGTTGTTGTTGCTATGCGGTAGAACATCAGTCCAGCTGTAGGGGGACTTGAATTGTTATTTGCCAGTTCAGTTTAGAATCAGGTAGTCAACATTTTCCTGCAATGCACCATCCTGGGCTACAGGGAAGGGGGGGGATGTGTTCCCCTCTGAACCTGGCACTATAAATGAACTTAACATTTCCCTCTGATATGCTAATTATCTACATGCAAGGATTTTCCTTAGGTTTCAGTGATGTCACCAATTCTGCCCTTTCAATCCTACCATTCAGTACAGAGAGCCAGTGTGGTGTAGTGGTTAAGAGCGGTAGACTTGTAATCTGGGGAACCGGGTTCGCGTCTCCGCTCCTCCACATGTAGCTGCTGGGTGACCTTGGGCTAGTCCCACTCCTCTGAAGTCTCTCAGCCCCACCCACCTCACAGAGTGTTTGTTGTGGGGGAGGAGTGGAAAGGAGATTGTTAGCCGCTTTGAGACTCCTTCAGTGATAAAGCGGGATATCAAATCCAAACTCTTCTATGTTGGAAAGCAAAGCAACAGAAAGAGAGGAAGCACATTTTCATTGTGCCTCATGATTTCCATAAAGGCACAAAACTACAGTGCCAGACACCGCAGCACGCAAAGTAAACAGAAGAAACCCAGATGCTCTTGAGTACCTGCAAGTTGTATCTAAATGTACATAATGACTGCAGTCAAGCAGCCACTAATTGCTAAAATCAGCCAGCTAGAATGTTTCTGCTTTTCTGTGCTCTCATTCTGACAACCATAAATTTCTAGCTGGATTTTAAAAATTCTAGCTGGGTGGCAGCTGACTTCCATTGTCTGTCTTGTTGTGGGATGAAGTTAGTCACTCAGAGTCCTTGCCATAAAGAGACAATATTCCACAAATAAACCGAAGTCCAACTCACACTACTAGTATAGTATTTTGCAGAAACTGTTCACCAGGTGAGGAAGAGCCTGAATTTTAGCTTCCAGGCTTGTTGCTGCTTACCAGACGGGAGAGGGGGTGAGGTGGCAAGGAGCACAACATGGTGCAAACGCCAGCAGGAGTCAGTCTGGTGCCTTCTGGTCATGTGGTTGTGCCTATGTGGTTAGCTGACCCAGCACGTTTATTGCTTTCTCAATGAAGCCCAGGGTAGCCCAGTGTATCATGTGCACATGGTGGGAGTCAGAATCACTGTGGATAAAAGCTGGAGAATCAATAGCCCGTTACTTTAAGAATCAAGCACATTTGGTAGAATGGCCTATCTTCTCCATTACATAGCAAAGTTATTGCCATGCTTCAAGCATCCTCTATTCACAAAGACTGAAATTCTTCCCTGATGGAAGATTGAATATCTCACCCAGCTCTCACATTTCACTTCCACCATCCTGAGTTGTTAAAAGGTGCAAATGGCCCATCTCCCCAGGTGCTCCCTTACATATATGTTTGACATGCTATGTCCCAAATGTCAAAACTTGGCTTCTGGAGATATGCCCGAGCCCATGCAACCAAATCTCATCTGCCTTCCCATCACCCCCTCCAGCCAATTTTACAAAAGTCTAGAATTACATGGAATCCTGATCACTCATGTCTGCATCCTCCCCACCCACACAACCCAGAGAATGGAAGTGGGAAGATTGTGACATAATATGCACTTGGAATAGATGGTTATTAAATAATTCAACTTGCAATATCCTTTCCAAATCATGGCATGTAAGGTAAGCACTTAAAGACAGGTAGATTTTTAAGATACTTTTCTATTTAATCAACCCTTTCACTTTCCACGAACTTCTATATACTTGAGAAAAATAAAAAGTCCCCTTTATTATATACTATCTAGCTTTATTGCAACACGTATTCTAGCTAGATTTCTCCCTTTTGTGATGCGAAGGTTTTTGAATGAAGTGTCATTAACATATCTTGCTTTTTATTCCTCAAGGAGTGAGCAGAAGTTGTACAAAATAAAATAAGAAAGCTTTCCTCCCCCCATTCATAAGCTGCAATGGTATTTCATTATCCACACTGTGTAGACTTCAGGTTCTGTTAAATATATTTTAAAGGCAGATTAAAAGGGGGGTGGGATGCCACTGAAGTGAAAATTTACAATGTCCTATTGTCATTGTAACACTGTGCTTCTAAGAAGCTACAGAAATGTTAGCGTACATTTTAATAAAATTATTAGCAAGTCTTTTGGGGCTTTCTCTTAATAGGAGGCCTTTTGTCTAAAGTGTGTGACAAAAGCAAGTTTAAAAATAGAGGTCCTAAATGTGAAATTTTAATATAAATGTGGAGGTGTGAGCACATGGTTGAATAAACCTTGGTTGAATCAGCAGGGGGTTGTTTTAGAAGGCATCTGTGAGAAAAATAATTGAATCCTTTTCTTCAGATCTGAGGAGAGGAAAAAGTGAATATTTTAATAAACACTATGAAACATTTAACACAACCAAACCACAAAGCCAAAGTTATACTTAGCTTAGTCAAGGTTGGCCTAGTTATCAGAATCTAGTTCTCCTCCCAGATTGTAGATTACATTTAGATACACCCTGCATCTAAATGTAATCTAAAATGTGGATATACGGAAAGGGAGAAAGACTGATATTGAAATCGATGGCAGTATATTCACCCCTGATCATTTTATTAATCAATCTAATTTATGGAACGTACTTTCTGAAATAAAAGGTGAGACTTTTTCAGCATAGAACACATCTGCTCAGAAATCTTTACTGGCTGAGAATTTCTTACCAGGCTAAGTTCGACATACTACTATTAGCATATAAGAGCCTTTGTTGTTGTCGTTTAGTTGTTTAGTCGTGTCCGACTCTTCGTGACCCCATGGACCATAGCACGCCAGGCACTCCTGTCTTGCACTGCCTCCCGCAGTTTGGTCAAACTCATGTTTGTAGCTTCGAGAACACTGTCCAACCATCTCGTCCTCTGTCGTCCCCTTCTCCTAGTGCCCTCAATCTTTCCCAACATCAGGGTCTTTTCCAAGGATTCTTCTCTTCTCATGAGGTGGCCAAAGTATTGGAGCCTCAGCTTCACGATCTGTCCTTCCAGTGAGCACTCAGGGCTGATTTCCTTAAGAATGGATAGGTTTGATCTTCTTGCAGTCCATGGGACTCTCAAGAGTCTCCTCCAGCACCATAATTCAAAAGCATCAATTCTTCGGCGATCAGCCTTCTTTATGGTCCAGCTCTCACTTCCATACATCACTACTGGGAAAACCATAGCTTTAACTATACGGACCTTTGTAGGCAAGGTGATGTCTCTGCTTTTTAAGATGCTGTCTAGGTTTGTCATTGCTTTTCTCCCAAGACGCAGGCGTCTTTTAATTTTGTGACTGCTGTCACCATCTGCAGTGATCAAGGAGCCCAAGAAAGTAAAATCTCTCACTGCCTCCATTTCTTCCCCTTCTATTTGCCAGGAGGTGATGGGACCAGTGGCCATGATCTTGGTTTTTTTGATGTTGAGCTTCAGACCACATTTTGCGCTCTCCTCTTTCACCCTCATTAAAAGGTTCTTTAATTCCTCCTCACTTTCTGCCATCAAGGTTGTGTCATCTGCATATCTGAGGTTATTGATATCTCTTCCGGCAATCTTAATTTCGGCTTGGGATTCATCTAGTCCAGCCTTTTGCTTGATCCCCTTCATGGATCAATGCCTTGTCGTGGCGAAGGGGCTTGAATAACTCAGAGAAGCTATGAGCTATGCCATGCAGGGCCACCCAAGATGGACAGGTCATAGTGGAGAGTTTTGACTAAACGTGATCCACCTGGAGAAGGAACTGGCAAGCCACTCCAGTATCCCTGCCAAGAAAACTCCATGGACAAGGATATAAGAGCCTTAACAGCTTAAAAAAAAACACCTTACTGAATATAGCCCAACTCAACTATTTTGATATGTGGAACTGGCACACTTGCAAATAACACATAATTTCTGTTCCACATTTGGCAGCTCCTGCAGAACTCCCTGCCCATTGACATTAAGCCAGCACCTTCCTTTTATTATCTTTGAAGCATGCTAAAAACCTTTCGGTATAGGTAAGTGTGTTGATCCGGTCGTTTCAAGGACTATTAACCTGTACACCACTATTCCACTGCCACCAACCAGGATCCCCTGGTAAAACATTGAGTCCCAGTCAGGATTAAAGTTAACAAAGAATATTAAGAGTTTATTTCAAACAACAAGTTTTAGATATTTGATACACTGTTACACTTTATCTTCTTAGTCTTATGCCTGTCTTCAACTCTCTCTAACTCCTCTAGCTCCCCACCACAAAGATCCACACACCAACCCTCACAGCTCCCAAACACCAATTGCTAACTGCCAACTGCTAACTCCCCCCCCCCCCCGGGCCATAGCTGCCAAGTCTTCCGCTGAAAAATGCAGGATCAGCAGTGGCGCAGCACTGGAACTCACTTCTATGCATGTCCAGACATGCATAGAAGCAACTTCCGATGCCGCGCTACCGATGTCTGCGAACCGGAAATCAGGCTGCGCCAGGACCCAAAATGGAGCCTCCCTGGCAGGTAGGAAATCTGGGGGATTTAAGGGATTTTTCCCAATCCGGGCTGCCAGTGAGAAACGGTTTAAAATACGGGGGTTTCCCGTGAAAAATGGGAGACTTGGCAACTTTGCCTTGGGCTGAGGCTTAAAGCAAATAAGCCCTGCCTCCTATTGGTCAGCTTGTTACAGGGCCATCCCTAGGCCCGGGCTGGGTGGCACAAGGCGCCAGGGCACCTGGCCATCAGGGGCGCGGAAGGGGCACTGAACGCTGGTGTCTGCCTCCGTGCGCCTCTGCTGTTGAGCAGCTTCAGGCAGCTCTCCGGAGGCACGCGGGGAACGCAAGCCTGGGGCCGCCTCTGCCGCGCCTCTGTCTCAGCTGTTGAGCGGCTTCAGGCCGCTCTCCAGAGGTGCGCGGGGAGCGCTAGCCTGGGGCCGCCTGAACAGCTGAGAGGCGCAGCGCGGCGGCCCCAGGCTCGTGCTCCCCGCGCGCCTCCGGAGCTTCGCACGGGGAGCAGGAGCCTGAGGCCACCTCCTCCGCACCTTTCAGCTCCCCGCGCGCCCCTCCTGCCCACCTCACTCACGGGGGGCACTGGAGGGATCTTTGCACCAGGGCGCCAGATATGGTTAAGATGGCCCTGGCTTGTTAACCCTTTTATCTCTGCCTACACAGTCCTATTCCCAAAGAATGGGCAAACGCCACAGTAAGTCTACCCAGATATGCAAAGCTGATACACATATATTTTAATCTGTAATGCTAGTTTATAAAATATATGTTTTAACCGTTTTTATTCTTATATATTTATTAACTAAAAGCTTGTTTTCAACTTTGTTTTTGACCATTTTAATGTATATTTTATATTCTTTGGAAAGCAGTTTTTAGTTACAGCTAAGCAGTAGATATGGTACATTCTGTAAAATACAGTAATGTGCCAAGCAAAAGATATGGGGTCTCAAGAATAGGGGTCCCACCTGTAGAATTACCTTCCACCAGGAGGGAGGGTTCTTAGTATTTCTTTGCTTTATTTAAGCTATTTATAGACTTGATCACCAAAATTTCTAAGCAGTATAGATAAAGAGTTTTTTTTAAAAACAACACAACACAATACATATAATCAATTAAAATTACTCCTAATGGCAGAAAGTACATGAGAAAGACCTACACAGATGTTCCACACCCAATATACTTAGTTCATTTATCTATTTTATAAATGTTGGGACCCTCTGCAGAGCAGCTCCCATTTGGTATTTAAACAGCACCTTTGAAAATCCATTGATCCCTTGGATTATGTATATCCATTGACACATTGACAAATAAAGCAGCACACATCACTCGGTATTCTGTTCCACGTTCATATTTTATATTCATCATGTTTGCCCGCCAAGCAGATCTAAGCTTCTTTGGATAAAGGAAGCTAACCTTTGCAGGTGCATTTAAAAACAAAAAGAAAAGGCAAAGCTTTGCTCATCAGGTTATACAATTCTTGATCTTTTTGTTTCCAAACCTCAAAGCAATCCATTTAGAGTGTTGCTTGTTCATTTCTGATAGGGCATATACCAGAAGAGCATTCTGAAAATTGGGCTGATCTCTCATCTTCTCATCGCATGAATTAGGATCTTCTTCTTTTTCAAAACGCTGCTTTGGTGCCGTGGGACTTTCCCTGTGCGTGTGAATTTCTATTGTAGCCACACATCTTAAAACCCACCTCACTTGTTTTGAGGATGAGAAGCCCTCTCAGCAATCAGAGAGACAGATCCGTAGCAGTTCAGAGATAAACCATCCTAGGGCTAATCTTAGGTTGAGGTAAGGAGGTTGGTTATTAGCAGAAAAGTCCTATGGGGAAAAAATATATATCAGAAATGAATTACTCTGAACGAGTTCTATCTGCGCACCCAGCAGCAGCAGCAACGGGGTCTGGAGAAGAGCAAATCTGCTTTGCTCGGCCTCTTGGATTGTAGACAGTTTGGCATCTTGGATCGTGACTTCAGACCGGATGGAAGAATGAAGAGGAAAGATAATGACTTTCTCCAGGCCACCTAGAGAGATCAGAATTATGAACCACCAGGAGATAAGTCCGGCATGCTAGACTGCAGAGAAAATAGAATAATTTAAACCCCAGAGTCTATGGTTAAAGGTCAGCCGTGATTTTATCTCGGGCGTTAGGCCTGGAATACTCAGATAATGTGCTGCCTTTTTTATTCTTCTTCCAGCAGCTTTCTGCATATATACACAACATGGCAGAATGTGGAGGTGAGGAAAGGGCTGGACTTCGTAATGAATGTGATAAGTTTCGCCCAGTAATAGCCACTGCAATGTCTGCTTTGAGTTATGAAGAAGAAAACATAACTAGAAAATATATATTTCACCAGTGGCTCCACACCCAAGGCTGCACACATTGCTCCTCTTCATTTTCAGTTGCTTCTCAAGGTCTATTTTGTATCGCGTCTCTTATCTCGCATTTCGTTTCTCCACTGAGAACTATAAATCCTTCAGGACAGATAAATGTTGAAGACTTGCCACTGCTGGACAGGGGCATCGTTCAACACTTTGCCGTAGGAGGCTTGTACATCTTCTTTGGGGTGATAGAGAGAAAACACTCAAAGGGCTGCTTTAGCAAAAAGATCAGTGCAGCAGACAGAGTGAGTAGTTCATACAGAGGAGGAAGACACACAAGTGCCCAACCAATGTGCTGTTCAAACACTTCTCTGCCAGTCAGACATATTCTGGATGTGGGTAGGAAGAAGAGGAAGATGTGGTCCTGCTGAGCTCTACATGCCAAGGGATCTGTGGTGGAACACACACCTAGAGATTACAACACTGTGGTTTTGGATTTTCTTCCTGACGGAGATCTCTGCACTGCCAGATGCTTAAGAGCTCAGGTCTTTGGAGCCTGCTCAACCATAAGTCCAGCCAAGGGATTTTCTTTCTTTGGACTATGAAATGTAACTCTACAAGAGGCCAGAAATGAAGCCATGATTTCTCATTTTAGGGGCAATTTTACTGAGGAAGTCACACCAAGAAAGTGAAACATATTTTTAGCAACATCTATCTATCAGTGTGGCTTTTCATTAGAGCCAACATCTAGCTTGTCAAAGCTGGTTGGGTCTGCACATGAGAGTGAGACAATTTGACAGCATCACAAGGCCCTCCCATGCCTTTTTCCTCATGTGTTCTTTTTTTAAAAAAAAAAATAGATCGTGAGCCTGAGAGCGGAGATCATTACAGAATTGTAGAAATGGAAGCAATGCATATATTCAAAATCATGGCTATATATTGAATACAGTGGTACCTCGGTTTATGAACACAATTGGTTCCGGAAGTCTGTTCATAAACTTCGCAGACGGGTCCGCGAAGTACTTAAACTGAAGCGTTCATAAACCGAAACATGGGTGTAATTGGTTCCGGAAGTCTGTTCATAAACTGAAGCGTTCATAAACTGAAGCGAACTTTCCCATTAAAAGTAATGGAAAGTGAATTAATCCGTTCCAGATGGGTCCGCGGCGTTCATAAACCGAAAATTCATAAACCGAGGTGTTCATAAACCGAGGTTCCACTGTACATGCTTTCTTAAAAGTTCATATGCTAAGATCTCTCACAATTAGAAATTGCAGATATGTTCTGTGAGCTCAGAAAACCTATTTTCTGTCTGCTCTAATTAAATGCTTTGTTCAGCTCAAGCCTGGAGCAAATGTGCCTCACATTCAACAAAAAAAAAATGCCTTCGAGTAAAACCTTAAAGAGATAAAAACCGCCCATCAGCATGATGGTGACGGAACGATTATGAAATGAAGAAAGGGGAGGGGGGAAATAGACTGTCAAAACTTTCTCCTTAATATTTGCTATATAATTTGAGGAACCAGCTATATAATCATGCCAGAAAACATTAGCAAAAATTCCAAAGGCAATGAGTGGAAAGTATGACTCTTATATACTGTCGACTTCAATACTTAGGCTCTCAATTTATTAAATTAGAAGTGTGCTATATAATTTCACTTTCAGTTATACTGGTATCAAACCAGAGCACGCTACTGAAATAAATGCTGTTTTCCTGACTTCACACTGATTTAATTTAGGGCAGTTCTCACATATCTCTCCTGTGTCATTTGTCCTTCATGATGCAAGGGCTGTGGGTCTTTGAGTTGTGCTTTCAATGCTGTTCGCAAAGCAAGACAAAGTCAGTGGGGCTCCTAATTCAATTAAGCCAGTGCTAAAACTGCCCCGGCTGCAATTGACTCTGCTTTTGTCAGTTAGCTGCCATTCTGATCTGCCAAGAATGCTCTTTGACATGTTACTATTAAATATTAATGGAAACCTTAGCAAAATTTATTTATTCGTCCTTTAACAGTGTCACCTGATGGAAGTAAACAACATGTTCCACAAGGAATGCTTGATGACCATTACCTGAAACCAGCACCCAATCCTTTGTTGGTCCTGTATTGACACTGATAAACATGTATAGAATTCAGCCTAAGCATGAATGGACATAGTCCCATTGTGCTAACTGCGGCTTATTTTCAAGTAACCATGCAAATCCTGAGATGTTTCCTATATTTGGGGCAGGGGAGGATAGCTTTGCCGCTGAACAGCAATGCTGTGATGTCAAGGAAGCATACTGCACAGTTAATAAGGTGCTGAGTCTATAATGCACTACGTCTGCTTTCATTTATGTTTATACCGTAAACATGGGTGCAGCTTGCAAATACGGCTGACCAAAGAGGAGGGACTGAGGAGGAATGGTGAGGGTATGTGTCAGATGGAAGGGTACTGTGGGCGAGGTTCAATCTGGGTCAGTGTGTGGTAAGTTTAGCATGGAAGGGGAACTTTCCAAAAAGGGGAACTTTGGAAGCTGCTTAGAAGGGGATATTTTGCAGGTCTAATAGCCTATATTTCCACACTCGACTTTGCTGCCTATTTTATGATTCTTAAGCTCTGCTGGGATTCTCTCACCTACTTATACCTTAACCAAGCCAAAAACCAACAAGTATACATTAAAGTGTTTTCAACTTCATTTCAACCTAATGCACAATCTGTTAATGAAAGCCAGGGGTCAGCAAACTTTTTCAGCAGGGAGCCGGTCCACTGTTCCTCAGACCTTGTGGATTATATATTGGGAGGGGGGGGGGGATGAACAATTTTCGCCAGCCCACAAAGAGGCTAGAAGATGCTTCAATTTACCTGTCCCAGTTGTCGTCCTAATAGCTGCTGTTGGGCTTCTCCAGCTAGGCAGGCACCATGGCGGTGTAGGAGGCTGTGTTGGCAGGCGAAAACAGAAGCAGCAGCCCCAGTGGAGGAGCTGTGGACAGAGGTAGGGGAACCGGGGCATCGCCAGAGCTTTTACCCACCACCTGCTGCTGATTCCCAAGAGGCACCGCAGAAAACAGAGCTGTTCGCCAACCCGCAAGCAGCGGCTGCAGCCACCACAACAACCCGCCTGAATGCCATGGGAGGAATGAAAGAGGCAGGCAGACAGGTGGCGATGAAGAAAGCATGCGAGGAAGTGGCACAGAAAGGGGCTGCAGAGTAGGAAGGAAGGGTGGACTGAGGAAGAGGGAGGAAAATGCAACAGCAGCCAGCAGCCGGCGTCACATGCCCCCTTCACAGCGCTGAGGAGAAAAGCGCCGCCGTGTGAGGGAGAAGGAGGGAGAGGGGGAAAATGCACGCACTGGCAATCCCCGGGGTGATCCCCGGGCCGGATCTAGAAGGCAATTGGGCCTGATCCAGCCCACAGGCCTTAGTTTGCCGACCCATGATGAAAGGGATGTGTGTTGTTATTGTGATAGTGTTACATAGTGTGTATGTGTAGAAGTCTGCAACAGAATCAGGATAGCAGTTGGGAGACAACCTTTTATTTTCCCTCCCCGGTCATTGTTTTCTTTTTTTCCCTACTATTTCCCCTCTGAGTGGCACTAATAGGAGAGAAAGTACCTCCTTCAGCTCCAGCATGGAGTCGGTTGATGGCCCAATTCATGGGCTCTGGAATCCAGGAGACTGGAATGAGGCAACCTTAGATCTGGCAGATCCAGGGCTGCCCTTCAATGTCTTGAATGCCTCCTGGATGCTTCAAGTCCTACTCCTGCTGATGACACATCTAGAAGCAAATCTAGTTGTGAGGTTTAGGATTTCTCTGTGATGTTACAAACTCTGAACATCAGCATTTTAAAATACATAAAATACATGCCAATTGTGTACAATGGCATGCAGCTGGATGGAATGGCATAGAACAGACCTATGAATGATGCCAGGGAGCCCTAAATGGAATGAGATAAGCTGCTCTGCCCATCCCTAATGCTTAGCAATATGTTTTATTTTTAGAGAATCCTGTAACCATCAATCTTCATTTTTCCTCATGTCTTTCCTATCCGAATGTAGGCTTCTTCACATGATTACAATTTGTAGACATAATTGTGACTTCAAAGCCTCCAACCAGAATTGTAAAGGGCATTTTCATCCTTCTGCATGTAGCAAAATAACTAGCAATTATGATGAAATAAAGCCCTTTGTGGAGTTATGCTGGCATTAACAACCTACATTTGCTGGCTTTAACAGGGGGAAATGGCAAGTACTGCTTAGTGTAGCATCCCTACCCCCCCCCTCCAAAAAAAGAAGCTCCCTGTTTTCATAGTACAGTACATGTGATTATTTTGAAAATGGCAAACATACAAGTCAACCAAATGTACATTTGTTTTCTTAACATTTTGTGTGCTGTTCAGATAACACATCAAGGGCATATTTTTGTTTATGTTCTGTTTGCAAAAGTCTTCCACAAACGGGTTGGAGAATATACAGCATAATGTCCCTACGACTGTTAAAACACTCAAAGATTCGCTGTGAGTTTGCTCAGCATTCTTCTATTGCCCCAACCCCAAAGAAAATAAGATGAACTGCCAGGTGCCCAGCTGAAGGGCTCTGCCCTGTTTAGTATATTTAGAGGAAAGTCTTGCCTATTCTACTGTAGATTGTCTTGGGTTCAGGTGCAGAAGATTAGAGGCGCAAAATTGGCTTGCACAAACACGCCACTGCCCCTCTTTGTTTTACTGGGCTGTCACTAGGTTCCTCCACTCCCAGAACTGCCTCTTTCAGTGACAACCATTCCAGCTGTTGCATTTGAGTCCCTTTATGGGGCTTTTGAGAATCATATGGTTGGTCTCTGAGAGAAGCTAGCTGCTGCACAAGACTGACATTCAGTGTGACCCCATCAGGGCTCTTTGTGTGTGTGTGTGTGTGTGTGTGTGTGTGTGTGAGAGAGAGAGAGAGAGAGAGAGAGAGAGAGAGAGAGAGAGAGAGAGAGAGAGAGAGAGAGAGAATGAGATACAATATACAGTGGAACCTCGGTTTATGAACACCTCGGTTTATGAATTTTCGGTTTATGAACGCCGCGGACCCATCCGGAACGGATTAATTCACTTTCCATTACTTTTAATGGGAAAGTTCGCTTCAGTTTATGAACGCTTCAGTTTATGAACAGACTTCCGGAACCAATTACACCCATGCTTCGGGTTAAGTACGCTTCAGGTTGAGTACTCCGCGGACCCGTCTGGAACAGATTAATCCACTTTCCATTACTTCCAATGGGAAAGTTCGCTTCAGTTTATGAACGCTTCAGTTTAAGTACTCCACGGACCGTCTGGAACAGATTAATCCACTTTCCATTACTTTCAATGGGAAAGTTCGCTTCAGTTTATGAACGCTTCAGTTTATGAACAGACTTCCGGAACCAATTGTGTTCATAAACCGAGGTACCACTGTATGAGCAAAGGAGAGGGAGGGGAAACTGGCTTCTTCTTCCTATATTATTATTATTATTATTATTATTATTAATAATAATTTTAATATCCTGCCTTTCGTTGAGAACCAGGACTCAAGGCTTTTCACACAAATTAAACCAAATACAAATAAAACACACAGGTAAAAAACATATGCAGTGATACCTCGACTTACGAACGACTCGACAACTGAATTTTTCGACTTATGAATGGGGGTAATGGCCGCGCGCTTACGAATGTCTCGACATCCGAAAGAAAACTGTGGTGGTTTTAGATAGGGATTTTTCGACTTTTTAGATAGGGTTGCTTCGACTTACGGATTTTTCCGTTTGCAATGCATTCCTATGGGAAATTACGTTTCCAATGGCATTTTTCGACTTATGAATTTTTCGACCTACGAAGGTGCCTTCAGAACGGATTAAATTCATAAGTCGAGGCACCACTGTAAAATGTTAGGTTATTTCCTTTTTATCTATAAAGGAATATATAAAAATGCAGATGCGGTGGTTGGGGCAGTACCATACACTATTAAGAGCCCTTTTTTTTAAAAAAAAGCAGCCAGTTCCCCAAAAGCTTGCCAGAATAAAACAATCATCCCCTGCTGGCAGAAAGGAGAGAGCCAATCTAGATTCTCTTAAGAAGGGTTTTCCCAAGACTGGGAGCTGCCACCCAGAAGCCCCTCTCCTGAATTCCCACCAAACATAGCTATGAGGGTAGCAGGACAGAGAGAAGCACCTTCACCAGAGATAGTCTGACCAGGTTCATATGGTCAGGTAGCCTGGACCATATAGGGCTTTATAGGTGACAAGCAGCTTTTTGAATTGAGCCTGGAAACAGCCAGTTGAGCTGTTGCAACAAGGGAGCCATGTTCTCCCTGTAACCTGTAACTCAGATACAGTGGTACCTCGGTTTATGAACACAATTGGTTCCGGAAGTCTGTTCATAAACTGAAGTGTTCATAAACTGAAGTGAACTTTCCCATTGAAAGTAATGGAAAGTGGATTAATCTGTTCCAGACGGTCCGCGGAGTACTTAAACTGAAGCGTTCATAAACTGAAGTGAACTTTCCCATTGAAAGTAATGGAAAGTGAATTAATCCGTTCCAGGTGGGTCCGTGGCGTTCGTAAACCGAAAATTCGTAAACCGAGGTGTTCATAAACCAAGGTTCCACTGTACAGCCACTGAAATAAGAAACATGAGAGTATGTGTGTGTGTGAGAGA
This sequence comes from Zootoca vivipara, assembly GCF_965207765.1. Classification (NCBI taxonomy): domain Eukaryota; kingdom Metazoa; phylum Chordata; class Lepidosauria; order Squamata; family Lacertidae; genus Zootoca; species Zootoca vivipara. The sequence continues at coordinate 32,887,841 of NC_142586.1, read as the reverse complement.
GACCAATGCAGGTAAGAGACTTGTAAACCGGTCTCAATTTAGGGGAAGGGCGAGATTATCATTTTAAAAAAAATGTATATCAGCAGAACACTATTCATAAGGAGTTCAGTAAATGCAAACTTTTTTCCCATTGAAGCAGAGAGGTAATTTTAAAAAATGTTTGGAAGCTCAATTTAATTTCATTTTGGACCATTTATCTCGAGTATGTATACTGGGGGGAGCACTCCAAATGATAAATTTGCCCTGCTGCTAAAATAAACAATCCAATAATTATTATTTTTAAGAACTGCTTTGATCTGCCAGCTGACTTTGTTTCCCATTATTATAAGAGATTTATCTGTTACGATTTTCAAATACACATTTTTATTGGGGAAATAAAACATACTTTACAAAACTATACTTGGGGTGAATAATTCACCTGTTAATATGCAGGGGACAAATAAAATAAAATGATACTACAGAAACGATCTAAGCTGGAGATCGGAAACCTGTGGCCCTCCAGATGTTGTTAGACCACAATTTGCATCATTCCTGACCACTGGCCATGATGGCTGAATCTGATGAAAGTCCAACAATATCCGGAGGGCCACAGGTTCATCATCCCTAGTCTAAGCATACAAATAGTAATGGAGCCAATGCGGCTTCTATAGTACCTTACTCTTACTTAGGGATGTGTGTGGTGCTGTAGTCTAAACCATTGAGCCTCTTGGGCTTGCCAATTGAAAGGTCGGCAGTTCGAATCCGCGTGACACTGTGAGCTCCCATTGCCCTGTCTCAGCTTCCTTCTTTCTTTCTTTTTGTGTGTAAATGATTTTTATTAAATTTTACATCTTTTTAAACAAAATCACAATTAACAATATAAACACAAAATGAATTCTCAGTTACTCCCTCCCCATGACTTCCCCCAACTTCCCTTCCTGGTTTCTTACACATTCATTTCGCCTGCTTATTTTATCCTCATTTTTCTATTTTCACTATTTATTTTGCTAATTGTAAGTGGTTAGTCAAACCCTGCAAGTGAGTTCATATCTTTACATTGTTTCTGTAGATATAAAAGGTTCCCAGTTTTTTTAAAAAGTCTCTATTGTCCTTATCTTTGAGTCTTCCAGTTAACTTCGCCATTTCAGCATACTCCATCAGTTTTTCTTGTCATTGTTCTTTTTGTAGGTATTTCATCACTTTTCCATCTTTGGGCTCGCAGAATCCTAGCTGCAGTTGTAGCATCCTATATAATAAAGTCCCTGTGTCTCTGCGTCCAGTCCCTGTGTCTGCGCTACTGCGCATGTGTCCCATGGACACAGGGATTGGACACAGAGACTTGGAGCACAGAGACCGGCCCCTCCTCCTCCTCCTCCCGCTGTCCCGAGTGGCGACGGCCTCCTCCACCTCCCTTCTCCTGAGGAGAAGGAAGAGGCCTCTGCTGCCACCTCCTGCAGTGCGCCTCAGGTAAGCGCGCCGCCCCTCGCTCTCCCATCCCGCGTCACTCCGCCGCAGCAGGGAGGTGGAGGAGGCCGTCGCCACTCAGGACAGCGGGAGGAGGCGGAGGAGGGGCCGGTGGGCCTCAGGTGCTCGCTGGCGGGTGGGGCGAGAGTGGGAGCTGCAGCGGAGTGACGCAGGGGCGGAGAGGCGGGAGAGCGAGGGGCGGCGTGCTTACCTGAGGCGCGCTACGGGAGGCGGCAGCAGAGGCCTCTTCCTTCTCCTCAGGTGAGGAGGAGAAGGGAGGTGGAGGAGGCCGTCACCACTCAGGACAGCGGGAGGAAGCGGAGGAGGGCCCGGTGGGCCTCAGGTGCTCGACAGAGGTGACGCCTGCGCGGTCCCAGGGCTTCCCCTCCGTTCCCGCCCGGCTAGCGCCCGTTTACTGAACGGGCTGAATAACACTAGTACATAAATAGTTGTCTTATCTTTTGGCAGGTCTTCACCTGAAATGCCTAATAAGAAAGCTGCTGGTCTCTTAACAAAAGTTAACTTAAACATTTTTTTCCCATTTCATTATAAATCATTTCCCAATAATTTTAATTATTTTACAATTCCACCACTTATGCCCTGTCTCAGCTTCTGCCAACCTAGCAGTTTGAAAGAATACCAGCTCTAGTAGATAAATAGGTACCACTGTGGCAGGAAGGTAAACGATGTTTCCATGTGCTCTGGTTTCCGTCACGGTGTTCCATTGCACCAGAAGCAGTTTAGTCATGCTGGCCACATGACCCGGAAAGCTGTCTGTGGGCAAACGCCAGTTCCCTTGGCCTGAAAGCGAGATGAGTGCTGCACCCCATAGTCACCCTTGACCAGACCTAACTGGCCAGGGATCCTTTACTCTTAAGTTTATTATTCTTCCACTGGAGTGGCAGTCGTTTCCTATTACCTTCGTAATAATCCCTATGTTCACTTAAACCCATTTGTGACAACCTAGCTTTAGAAACATCAGTACCCTCCTCCAGTGTTGTCAATAGGCACAAATGAATGCAAAACCAACCAATTCATCTTTCCTCTTAAGCAGTCCTCAAGTGCAAACTTAATATAAAATTATTACAGGGCAAACACTTTGATTTTGTGCTCAGACGATGTGCCAATTACAAATCTCTTTTGGTTTTATGCTACTAGAGTTATTAATTTAACACTAACATAAACATTTTTCTGCAGCTGACAGCAAGGTGGGTGGGTGGGTGGGAGGAAGTGGAAGGACAAGGACAATGGGTATTGAAAATGGTGAGTTTTTCCTACTGCTCTGGGGAACTGCTGATTGGACTGATACCACTTCAGGCCAGGACTTGCAGGAATATTACAACTACTTAAATCCATCCCTGCACTAGCAGTCTCTGTGTGGTGTATGGGTAGCAATTAGAAGATGTGAGCATATAGACTTGATGTGATGATCTCTTGTTCACTTCCATTAAGTATGCTTAGTAAAGGTGGCTACACGTCTACTTATTCCATTCTTTCTAACATAATCCATTAATCATCCTGAAGTAGAAGTAACTGTTCCTGGAACAAAATATCCTAGCCAGATGAATTATTTTGCCTGCCACTTATAAGCTTCCCTTAGTGTTGTTACTTTTATTTCTGTTGAATGCTTCAACATTTTTGTATTTTTCAGAAGGCTTGGGGGAGGGGGTTAGCAGGGGGGGAGAGGAAATTGCTCAGGAAGATCACTAGTAGCCTATAAATCTCTTTAATGTCAAAGATACTGGTGATCAAGATCTAATTTGACAGGGAAATAGCCTTGTTAGAAAAAGAACTGTATCAAAGCCCTCATTTTCACCTTTAAGCATTACTGCGAAAATTTGCTTTGATTTGATCATATCGTAAGCGTTTCAAAACTGTCCTCTCTGAATTTGAAATGTGTTCTGAATATCTTTCCAAGTCAGTTGGAAACTAAGATATTAAGGAATCATAGTATTTTCAGGTACAGTACCAAGGAAAATTATTAACCCATTCTGTCCAGCTAACATGTATAATTGTTTTACCGCATTACATGGTGCCCTTCAGGTTTTGGTGAACTACAACTTCCATGATCCCTGATTTTTGGCCCTGCTAGCTGCGTCTGATGAAAGTTAATCCACCACAGCTAGCAGGGTCAATGATCAGGGATGGTGGAGGTTTTAATCCAACAGGTTCACCATCTTTGCTATAGTTCTGTGATCTTCCCATTATACCACACCAGCCAGGAGTTCTAATCTTTCCAAATGATTCATGTTTACAATTTTTGGAGGGGTGGGGACTGGCTTTTTTAAGATTAGATTTTCTGGTCAACATCTAACCATAGCTTTTCTAGGAAAACTGCTAATCCCTAAAACCTCATATTACGATTTTTTTAAAAAAAAAACACACACACAAAAACTCAGTTACCCAAATCAACATTAATATATAGCACTCTGAAGAAGTTGAGAAACATGCCCATCCAAGGTCTATAAGGTAAGGCATTAAATTATTATTATTATTAGGATCCAAGAATTCAACGATTACTCCTGAAGTTCTTCTCTCCTGTATGAAAGTCACAATACTTTTGATGGACCAGTTGTAAGTGTCCCATCCTGATGTTTTCTGATGCTACTCGCAATCTTCTCACAATATATATTCACATTTTCTGGAAAGTCCCTTTCCACTGTTATCTTGAGCAGTCTCACTGAATTCCAGTTTCACATTGATCAACTAACATGTACACAACGTTGATTCAGTGTTTCCAATTGGGATGGAGGAGAGCTTAGTTCAGTCTGTATATTTAAAAGAACCGACCCTAATTCACAGCCCCCGTGACTAATGTACAGATTGGAACTATGCACTATTATACTAGGTTAGTCCGTCTTTGCACCAGCCCTGCAATGTACCAAAAGGATTCCTGGTAAGAGTATGGCAGCCTTTTCCGGTGATCCAAATTTCAAATGTGTGTGTTTGACAGCTTTTTTCTGTATATAATTTTCCTCTGAGCCCCCTGTAGACAAGGATACATGGATAATTTGCACATCTGTTTGGTCCACAGAGCTGGTTAAGCTGTCAATTAGATCTAAATTATCCAGAAAATTAAGCCATCTTGCCAGTTTGTGAGGGTTTTTTGGGTCATATTTTGAAACCCGCCCTGTGGTGTTCTTGTTTGAAATCTCCATAGACATTCACTGAAACATTCAATAACTCTTGTTTTGCCGGTTTAGTAAAAATGCCTCTTTTTTTCTAACCATGGAGTGAAGGTTAAAAAGAAAGGTAAAAATCAATTTGGCAAACTCAACTTTCATAGTGTAAGCTGCTTCAGGTAGTTTCATGGTACAGTCAACATCGGCATACTAGAAATTTATTTGCTAGTGCCGTGTATATTAGGATTTATATAGGAATCTGAGCCATGACACACTAACTCCAAAAGGATCCTATTAAAGTCAGCAGGGATGCTTCAGAAATAAATAGGATATAAACTACAACCGTAATAGGTCACTTTTGTCTCTTCTTCCTGTTCTCATGTTTGTCTCTCTTGGCTTAATAGAGGCAGTTGGTTCAGGATGTGAACACAATGACCCTTATAGGAAGTGGAAGCACACTTCATTATGAACATTATAGGGCCATCACTAAAATCCGTCAGGCAGAGCAGCCCTGTCCATGGAGCCACATGGAAGAAATAACATGTGAGCCAGTATGACCAACCGGAGATCATTCCTCACTGCGCAGGCAGATGAAAACTTTGCTGCAATGATTGCATCTGTCAAAGTGGCTTCCCACCAGCTCATCTATTACTTCCCCCATGTAGTTCTGCTCTTCATGGAACATTTCAGAGCGTATGAACTGGCCCATTATCTTGGTAGCTATCGGACTGCATTTTGCGATAAATCTTACATACTTTTAAAAAGCAAGACAAGGATTAATCTGTGATCCTTTGTGATTATTATTTTTAATGAATGCATTTTTTTATTAAGTGTTTGAAAATGTGAGCAGGAAATAATTTTGTGAATCATCCATTATTAAATTCCTCTGTGCAAGGATTTAACATTATTACACTGTGTCCTATTAATCTCAGTCAGGAAGATGTGACCACAGGTCACATTGCTAAGTACTCCTTATTTCTGTGTGGACTGTTCTATACGACATTCATATTTAACATTTAGACAGTGTTTTTCACTGCCAAAGTACTGTGCAAACATTAACTAATGAATCACAACTGCACACAAACTGGTTTTCTTAATAGTGGCTGATATGTAACATATTCAAAATAATTTATTGCAAATTAGCATTGCATTTGCTTCCACTGAAAGGCAGATAAGAGCAGTGGGTTCTGAAGAGGTAGGATTTGTTAGAGTACATCCCAGTCTGTATTTGATATGATACGGTGTGTGTGCGTACAGTATGTGTCTCTCTCTTTCTGTATATATGAAATTGTTTTGATTCTATATACGTTTTGATTGCTTGAATATATGAACTTGTTTTGGTTGTTTTGATTGCTGATGTTTTTATTTTGAAATCACTTTGGAATATTTTATAGGAAGTAATTCATAACCAGAAATAAATAACACACCCCACCAAATGGTTTGGTTGCAGTGTGCCAGTGTTCTGCTTTATGAGAATTCTTCAACATGATTACAGAAGCATGACTGTGCTCAATATTTCCCACATGCATGATCATCCCCTTGCACAATGTGGATATATTTTACACATCAGTTGGGAAGACAGGCGAACTAATATCAGTGTACTGGAAGAAGCAAAGATCATCAGTGTTGAAGCAATGATTCTTCAACATCAGCTTCGTTGGACTGCTCATGTTTTGCGGATGCCTATTGATCGTCTTCCAAAGCAACTACTATATTCCGAACTTAAAAATGGAAAGCATAATGCTGGTGGTCAACAAAAGAGGTTTAAAGACTGTCTCAAGGCAAATCTTAAAAAATGTAGTATAGACACTGACAACTGCGAGCGCTCCAGTTGGAGAACAGCCTTTACCAAAGGTGTCATGGGCTTTGAAGAAACTTGATCTCGGGACGCAAGGGAGAAACGTGCCAAGAGGAAGGCACGCTTGACAAATCCACACCATGATCAACTCCCGCCTGGAAACCAATGTCCCCACTGTGGAAGGACGTGTGGATCCAGAATTGGCCTCCACAGTCACTTACGGACCCATTGTTAAAACCGTGTTTATGGAAGACAATCTTACTCAGCTACGAGTCATCACCAAAGAAGAAGATGATTGGTGCAGGTCTGATGTCCCCAACCTGCGCCCTTGAGTGCTATTATTTGTAACTGGAGGAGTCATTGTCCAAGGGTTGGGATAAAGTTGTTGTGTCGTCTTTCTATTAGGCACCCCCCCCCAAGCGATTTCAGTCTCACACCCCTGGACATTCTTTTGGTTAAGGGACCACATTGGGCTCAGCTGCTTAATTCTGGTGGGTTCATCCAGAATTCACCTGGACTGGCAACTATTTAAAGCTGGTTGTTAGACAGCCCTGTGATCTTCATCTCCTCAGACTGTCATTGTTGGATATTCTGTATCTGAGGTACCCAGAGGTTTCTATTCAAGGAGCTGAAATAGGCTAGCTAGACTTGGATTGAACTGTTTCTTATATTTCGAGGAACTGTTCTGCTTTTTACCTTTATGCTCTTGCCTTGTGTTTTTATTTTATTTTTTTCTAAACAAATTCTGTAAAACTATCTGGTAGGGTTTCATGTGCATTCCTGTCAGACTCAAAGGGCATTCTTAGCCCTCACATGCCCACAGTAGGTGATTGTTCCATACTATAAAAAGGCAAGAATTGGGTTTGCTAGTCTTGTGGAAGAGAGAGGGACAATTGGTGGCTATCCCTGCCTCCCCTTTGTGGCTATTTCTTTGGAATCCCCAGAAGTCTGCGAGGACAGTGTGCTAAAGGTGTTTGGTGACTGGGGGCACAGTTCGGTCACCCAATCTGGCTGTTAGGAAGGAATAGAAGGAATCCATTGCAGGTACTAGACACATAGATCAGGAACAGAAGCAGCATAATGTTTTCATGCTCTGCTGCTGGATTTCGAAAGAAAACAGGTTGGCCACTGGGAAACCAGTGGATACTGTACACTGCTTTTGGTGTATTATAGAAGGACCCATATTGCTTTGTATGGGTTTTCCACAACTTGATCTGCATTGATAGATAAGCTTAATATATTCAATAGAGATCGCTTCACACATTCCAGAAAGGCAATAATTTAAGTCCTCATAAAAATTCATCAGTAGTTTAGTGTGACTTTCCCCTAATTTTTGCCTAATAGACACATATATATTTTTTGCAAAGCAGTTTTCACGGTTTTCTCTAATACGTTGTTTTCACTATTTTCATCTAGATTTAAAGCACCCTCTTGCAGGATGAGCTTGATCAATTCTCTTTTGAGAGAAACTATAATTTTTGTGCTACAAATGGGTTAGTGTTGCACACAGTCTGTTGTAGGTGCTAAAGAACATCAGAGGTGTGCTTATCAAAGACATGGGAATGCTGAGATCAAGAATTGTGCCTATCAGTTCACTTTGGGGGATGGGATGGGGGAGGTCATTATATTCAATCTTTCCATTTTACCAGCATGAACTTTGGTTATAAAGATAATGTTTCAGTTTTTCAGAAAGACATGATAAAGATGCATTTCCCTGTCATCATTGTTATATATGAGAGAAAGCAGGCACAGATAAACAGATCACACTTGATTTAATTTTAAAGAAGGAAGAAGTTGAGATGCCATTAGGAACATAAGTCATGTTGTGAAACAGATACATGCACAGAAATTATATCACTGCATAACAAAACACATTTGTTACAAAATGAAATGCATATATTTTAGAAGGAAACTATGGACAAAATGAAATACATTCTCTAAAGCACACTTATTTAGAAGCATATCAGAGTAGAACAGGCCTGCTGCAATCTGAGCTAGGCATGCAAGTTCTAAATAAAATATGTGACTAAGTATGAAACTAGCATCTTCTTAAAACAAATAATATAATTCATTAAAACATAAATACACAAAAAACACGCTCTCTGCAGAACTAAGAGCACACACACATGCACACAAAAACCTATCACCCAAAATCAGCACATAATTGATATTGCCCTTGTCTGCAACACTTCTTTTCATGAGGGTGAAATGGAACTCTAAGCTGCTATATGTATTGTTGCATAACTGTCTAGCAACACAGCCTCCACTACTCCCATTCAGAGTGCATCATCCATTCTACATAATGGCACCAAAGAAGCTGGGTGCGCCATGCCGAAATGAACATGGTAAGATGGAAAAAACAAGTAGTTCTAGATGACTTAATAGAGCCAAGCCAGAAGCTATAGGGGAAAGTGTTGGCAAAGTCACAATGGGAGTACAAGCAAATGAAGTGCTAGTATTTAACAAAACCAAAACAAATTCAGATTATACTGCAAGTTAAATGACAAAGCACATCTGAAAGTTCTATATTACTTTGTTATTAATATTCCATCAGGGCAATTGAATATAACTTTATAACAAGACCCCGGAGTTTGATAGTAGAGAGCCTACTCTGTTCTCATAACATTTTCTGAAGAAGAAAAAAATTCTTAAAGTAACATAAACTTCTCTCTCTCTCTCTCCAAAGTCTGAAAATAAAATCTGTAGCCATTTGTAATGGTGCATGAAACCGATCTTCTGGTTTTTATAGATATAATGTGTCTTGAGTTTGTGACACTTGACTTTAAACCTTCCCCTTAAATAAATTCAAGCAAGACTCAAATTTTGGTTTGGTTTTTGGCAGAATTTAGGCCACAACTTTATTGATTACAGCAAGTGAGTGGTTGCATAGGCTCTGGTTCAACTAACTCCCTGCACCCTTGCAGGTAGCACTGACCCAGGACACCAGCATAGGTCTGCCTAGGGTGAACACCTGGATTGGCGGAAAGCTGGGGACATGCTACGTCCACCACTCAGGTGTCCCCCTGGACTAAGGCACGGGCACAACCCCCTCACAGGGTTGACCAAACCTTTAACGGAATACCCTTCACATAGGGATGGCAAGAGTACTCCCCCATCCCCATCCCCTGAACCAGAGCCTATCCGCACCCTTACAAGTTGTGACGATTTGCTATGCAGCAGGCGAAACCCAAATGGCAACAGCCAATCAGCCAAGTGGGGGAAATTCCTGCCATGCCCCTGTCCAACAACAGACAACACACGACACACGACGGCATAGCAAGGTCAAGCGCAAGACCCTAAAAGTAGGGAGAGGTGGGTGGGTGTTCCGATGCACAGACCAAAGAGGAAGCTCTAGGTCAAGTGCATGGGTATATAAAGGTCCCTCGATCCATTTAGACAGCATCCCATTGGCCTGATTGAACCCTGCATCGAGGGACCTACCAATAGGGTGTTGTGGCTATCCAATCATACCCACCCACAACACAGGGTTTGGTTGCCAGGTCTCACCGCAACACGTGCCCTCTTTGAGGGAGGACACGATTTATTACTATACTTTACTGTCTTTGAAGTTTTAAAGAAAACTGGCAGAATAAAGAAAAGGGTGGATATAGTGTCAGATCTAGGATCTACACTAGACAAACATATGGACCGCAGTGTTATGAAAAATAATTCAATAAGGCCTTCCCAGATAGCACTGTTGGTGGAGCATGAGAGTCTTAATCTCAGGGTCGTGGGTTCGAGCCACACGTTGGCCAAAAAGATTCCTGAATTGCAGGGTGTTAAGACTAGATGACCCTCATGGTCTCTCCCAACTCTACAAATCTATGGTATTATGAAATTTATTTTTTAACCAAAGGCATTGAGCAAGTCTCAAAAATAAAACCTGTCTCTGTTACTCCAAGTACATTCATGTCTTGCTTGTGGGCTTACCAAAGGGATCTGGCTGACCACTATGAAAACAGAATGTTGGACTTGGAATTGTAGAGTCGGAAGCAACCCTGAGGATAATATAGTCTAACCCCCTGCAATGCAGGAATACACAGCTGTCCCATGGGAATCAAACCTGTAACCTTGGCGTTATCAGGACCATGGTCTACCCAACTGAGCTCTCTAGGCTCTTTAGTGTATACTCCATGCTAAAACTAGAACACAATGTGCTCGCTCTCTGAATTTTTTAAGAAGGTAAGTGGTACTCCCTGCCTCTACAAGATTTGGCTAGTAGTAACCAGTAACTTCCATCCTTATCAATGAAACTAACTGCTTTGCTACTTGAGTGTCTAAGTATTTATGCTATCCTAAAATAACACTGCATGTTACACAGAAACAGGGAAAGCAGAAATGCAGGCTGCTGCTATAAAGTGAATGATCTTTCCAAAATATTTACTCACATTTAACCAGTAGATTAATCAGTTAATACCATATTCCAACACTTCCACCAATGCATGATAAATACACTGTAACAAATCATATCTCAACTAGAACTGCTTCACAAGGTTGTTATAAGCATAAGTATGTTAAAACAGAGTCTGGTTTACACCACTTTTTTTTTTGTCTATGCAAGCTCCTCCTTGGTGCCATGACTGAGCTGAATTGAGTCAGGATTCAACATGTCCCCCATGCCCAGTCCTATCCTCATCGCTCTGTTGGAATGCTCTATTAGGGAGGCTTCCAACAGCATAAGATCCAATGGTCTTGGCTCAGCCACTGGGTTCTGGCTGAGCCGGGATGAGGGAGTTATGTCAGTGTATGCCCGACTAAGTAGGGATTTGGGGCTTAACGCTTGTGTAGCCTGGCAGCACTGAGATTCAGCAGAGCGATCCAAACTCACATGTCCCGGTGGATCTTTAGTTTGGATTGCTCTCTCAGTTCCACAGTTCCCATTAAAACTGATGGGTCTCAAGTAAATATCAATGGGACATGCAAGTTTTACCATAGCCTGAATCCAACACATTTATTTCATCCTTTTGTGAATGTCAATGTTTATGCTGTGGAGTGAGGGGCGGTATATTAATGAAAAATTATGCTCTTCTGATGCAGAGAATCCTGATAAAGGTCAGAAGTGACAAACCATTTATATAAAGAAATGGTGAGTTGCCAGACAATTCTTCATTAGGAAATGGACTGAGATCTTATCTGTTACTCGTGCTTAGCAGTAATCTCATTAATTTCCCTGGCAGTCCTGTTGAGCAGGATGTTATTCAACATGTGCAACACAGTGAGGTATGGCAACACCTTTTTTATTATTAACTGTACTACAATGAATGTGAAAGTGACTGAAAGGTTAAAAACAACAACACATCATTCATAGCACGAATGCATAAGTTATTGCACTGTACTTTCAGAAATATTTCACTGACAAATGAATTCAATGGAAAGCTCGAATGTCATTGCCTGACAGATTCTTACACTCACGCACACACCACTTCTGGAAGAAAAGGATTCTACAAAGTGGATTTTTGCCACATGGTATGAAGTGGAATTTCCTCAGCTCCATTCAGGATCAGTTTGGCCACTGAAAGCAGACTCAGGCAGTATCCCAGCAGGAGCAGCTTATTTGCCTCAGAGGATTTTTCCGTTCCCTGACTAACAATGTTGGTTCCTACATGTAATATCTGGTGCCATTGTTCATCATGTTACCTCCTAGGACTTGTAGTTTTCAGCACAAGACATGCCTAAGAGCTGCTTGGCAATTCAGCCCTCCCCTCCCCACCACACCGAAACCCAAGCCACATTAAGAAACAAGTGAGATAACTGACACAAATATAGAACTAAAATGAGGGTGCTTTCATATGCCAATGTTAAAAATGCCATGAAAATCCTAAAAAATGGCTGATTTGTTCAAAGTGGGTTGGAACTAGAATGTTTCAAACTGGGGCTTGTTTTCTTCACAGATTTTATTTCCATAATTCTGTTTATCGTCCAGTTACCTGCGTTACTGGTGTTATTAAATAATGGAATGGAAGTTTAGGAGAGCATACTGTGAATAAAATTACAGCACAGAACACTGGTAAGTGTTATATAACACGGATAGCTCAAGAAGGATTAGCTTATTGGCTCACAGAACAATCACATTTCTATCACCTAGGTTATGCTGATATAAATATATGTTAAATATGACTATATTCCCAATAAGAATGGGGTACAGTATGGAACCTGCACCTAGTCTCTTTCCCAAAAGGGCTTGGGTACACTCATTGGAAAACACTATTTGTTTACCTTCCTCACCTGCAAGCTTTCTCCATCCTCTTATGTGCTTGCCAGCTTCCTCAGTCAGGGCACGGCCATCTGGTAGTGTCACTAAACCCTTGGTGTCAGGTTTCCTTAGTGACCAGTGAGGCGCTCTCTCTCCCTGCGTAAACTGGCTGCATCTGAAATTCAGAATGAGAACAGTTAATTTGTCACCATCCCTGGGAAGACACGACAACATGCTCTGCCTAGGAAATAAAATGGTAAGTTGCAACTGAAGTTTGAAAATGATTAAATTATATGGCTGTATTTTACTTATGGGGAACACAAGGACCAGATGGTGGCCTGTCGTATTCATCCCTAGATTAGATGGATAAAGTCTTGGCCTTATGCTAGCCTGCACCTGTTCTTGTGTTTATTTACTGGCAAAGAGTAACAGGTGATAGAATTTGGGCTGCTACAGGTTTGCTTTTATCTATATCTTAGATATGACAGTAATGCTATCAGGACTGGTTAACATGAGCTATTGCCGCTATAGCCAACAAATAATGCTAAACACCGTCTCACAAACCATGTTTTAACTTAAAATTCAGAGTAATAATCATCACTGTCCTGTTTGTATTAATAAAAGCAGCTGACCTTTGTAAAAGGAACAGCAAAATACAAAGCAAATTTTCCACAGAAGTTTTTATTATTTATTTTAGTTAATGGCAATATTGTGTGCTGGGCTTTATACTGAAATCATATAGATTTAGGAAAGCAAGTTCTTTTCTAAAAATCTTATAAATAAATACCAGCTAAAACAGAATTTAAAATTCATTTGCTTTCTTAAAATAGAAAAAAGTGAAGGGACATAATTTCAGAGACTCTGTTTACCTGTTTTCCATAAATGAAAAAAATGTGCTTAAACTGAAATGAATAGATAGAATTATTGTAATTTATTTTCTGACTTCCAGGCATGGTAGAAAATGTAGCCACACACCCTACTATTCTTTTATTTCATACTGCTTTCTTAAGAAGTATCATGGACACCATTGTTATTCACCACATACATTTCCCATTTATTTTAGTGGGAAACTTATTTTCAAAAGGAGAGTTGGTGATGCTTGAAACTTTAGCGAAACACATTAATCAGGTTGCGGTCTCCATAACTTTTTTTCTTTTGTATGTTCCCCCGTGACGATAGCTTTAGAGATTTCAGTTGTACACAGCCATTTCTCACTAGATATTATATATGCTGCATATCTTCCTTGCATTCAATTAACTTCAAACACTGCAGCCAGTAATTACTCATAATTTCTAATTATATTTTTGAGTGATTTGTTTGTTGCTATTGTTAATTAGGATGAAGTTCTCAAGGATCTCGATACAGTCAGTATGTCCATTTAATTATAGGTTAAGACCCCATTCTAAAGTAATCAGTGTGAATTATCATAACTGTTGCTGTGGGGACTTCTACGAGTCATCGTCTGTTATCGACTTCTGGTGAAATGGTAACATGGCAAAGTTATAAATTGTGTCTTATAGTTTCCCATAGTTTAAAAGAAGGCAAAAAATTGTTGTGACACTGTTGAAAAGAGCCACTGCTTTGCTTGTTCATGTATTAGATTTTTATCCCACCCTAGAGGTTTTCTTCTTTCAAGAAACTCAGGACAACATACATTTCTCTCCTACCTATTTTACCCTGGGAACATCTCTGTGTACTCTGTTGACGGTGAATAAAAGATTGAACTTGCTTTACGCAGCAGGGATTTCAATTCATGTGCCTGAATCTAATACGTGTGCACACTGCATTACATCTCCAAAATAATGCCACTTGCTTACCTTTATACACCTTTAAAGGTAAAAGGGCCCCTGACCATCAGGTCTAGTTGTGTCCGACTCTGGGGTTGCGGCACTCATCTCGCTCTATAGGCCGAGGGAGCTGGCGTTTGTCCGCAGACAGCTTCCGGGTCATGTGGCCAGCATGACAAAGCTGCTTCTGGCGAACCAGAGCAGCGCACGGAAACGCCGTTTACCTTCCTGCCGGAGCGGTCCCTGTTTATCTACTTGCACTTTGATGTTCTTTCGAACTGCTAAGTGGGCAGGAGCTGGGACCGAGCAACGGGAGCTCACCCCATTGCAGGGATTTGAACTGTCGACCTTCTGATCAGCAAGCCCTAGCATTTTTTTCTTATGTGTAATTCAAAAATTCCAAGTCTATTCTTTTTATGCTCACCAAAAAAGAAAAAAAGAAAAGAAAATAGGTGAGTGGTCTCCCTAAACTCCATCCTCATAAACCAGGCAGTATATACAGCAGTGAGGTCTCTTTCTCTTTCCATTTCCACATCCCTGTCTCCTTCTGGCTGGGTACCTGGAAGAAAATTGCAGCAGCAGTGTCCCAAGCACAAAGAGCTTCCAAGTACTGTACAATGTTTCTGATAGGGCCCTGAACTCCTGGGTCAAGGGAGGCATTGAAAGATGGAAGGAGGAGAGAAAGAGGGAGGGAAAGAGACTTTCATGCAGCATTTCATGTGATTTTGGAAGAGAATTCATGAAGGTGGAGAAGAAATGTCAGAAGGGCTAAGTAATAGGGAGTGGTGGTAATGGTGAACAGCAAACCCAATGCAGATAAAATGAAGCACTATTCCAGACCTGAAAGGGTCTGAGCTCACACCCAGTGACATTAAAACAAGTCAAGCTAGATAAGTTTGTATTTCCATCTCTTTGAGTTGAAATTTATCCCATCACTGTTTATCATTGTGTTTACTTTAAACTCAACAGTGTTGATATTCAATAAGATAATTCACCATTTTAAATTAAAAGCACTATCTGCTCCACTTTCTTTACTAGGGACAAAACACAATCTATACGTGGATGCATTCTCATTAGCAGTGAATTACAGGACTCATTTATATTGGCACCTGGACTGTTTGGATGGATGTTGATGCAGCAGAAGCTGAAAGCAAACCCCTTTGCAGATACATGTAGACCTGTCCGGTACCAAAGGAAGAGAGACAGGACAGTGCCAGATTTAGTGTTGCTGAGCCAAAGGAGCACAAAACTATGATGCAGTGCACTTTAGAGCATATGCAGAATGAAAGGCAAGGGGGTGAGGGCACCAAATTTTGTCCTCATCCAGGGTGCCATATTACTGTACCCAAATCAAGACCTGGGCAGAACTGAGTCTGTAAGGTGGTTATGATGCTCAAGATGCCAGCTGACAGTTAATCTTTGTGCATACTTAGCATATATATCAATCAGTCTAAGGTTATTTGTAAAATATCCAATGCCATCCCTGAGCGAAGTCTGCCACTTCTTTCCATCCATGAATCTTGATTTGTAGATTCTGGAAACACTGTTTTCTTACATAACAATTGCCAGTCGGAAGAAATTTATTACATGGTATATATGCCATCATGCACTCATTGTGACTGCGAGAGGCAAAGACATGATGATTTCATTTCTGCCATGATATATAGGGGTTGCTGCCTGTCACAGATTTACCGCT
The DNA here is from genome assembly GCF_965207765.1 of Zootoca vivipara. NCBI lineage: Eukaryota > Metazoa > Chordata > Lepidosauria > Squamata > Lacertidae > Zootoca > Zootoca vivipara. The sequence goes on along the minus strand of NC_142586.1, from coordinate 32,871,802 downwards.
CATGGTTCAATCTTCTTTTTCCTTTCAAATTAGCTGTGTTAGGCCTCAGGTGGTGGTGGGGTCCAGTTTGGCTTTGGCTCCAGAGAATGCAAAACAAGAGCAACAACCTAAGTCTCTCTGTGTTTGGATTTTTCAATAGGTTTGGGGAGGGGGTGGCACTTATGACCCCCCAAAAAAGTAAAACACGTAATGACATTGTATATTACATTGTGAGCCTTCAGTCATTTTGTATAAAATCACTATTATAAGCTTAACAAATCAAATGGACAGATGATCAATGTCAGACCTATTGAGAAACTGCCTGTGCAAACAGAATACCAGATTAGCTTCAAAGTCTATCACTCAAGGCATTGATGTCCGTGTGTATATTAATGCATCACTTGGATATGGCTTGTTAAAGTCACCTTGATCTGAAGATGTGTTTAACATGAATTTCACATTAAAGTGTGAAAGATATTTAAGGTTAATAAAAATTTCCTAGTACATGATGAAGAAGCTGTTAATAGCTATAAATACACCTTGAACGTTGACTTTCTGTATTAGTCCAATTATTGCAGCAATTATAAATCATAATAATTATTTGTTAAATGTAAATTTGCTGGAAAAGGCAAGGACTCGCTTTTCTGGTGGTTATGCTCCTCAATGGCAGACTTCAAGTATGTTGTCAGAATAACCTGGTATGTTGTGGATGTTAAGTCCAGATCCCATTAGCCCAAGCCATAATGGTCAATGGTCAGGTCCCCACCCCTGCTTTCAGCTTGGCAATTGCTATTAAGCATGACTTCTCTCCCCCATCCTTTTTTGGGTGAGTGCTTTTTGATGGAGCTCCCCACACACATTGAAACTCCACATCATCTCTTGAAGAAGCTCCTTCAGGAATACAGGCCCAAAGCTGTTAAGGGCTTTAAAGGGCAACACCAACACTTTGAATTGTGCTCAGAAATGTACTGGGAGCAAATGTAAGTCTTTTAGGACAGGTGTTGTGTGGTTCAGATTTTGCATCTGAAGTAGGTCATTGACACGCCAGACTTGAATGTATTTATTGCTGTGAAGATACTGCACAGTAGATGCTATCATTATGATACTGCAAATGGCACAGCCATTAAAGAATCACATTTGCTCCCCCCCCCATCCTAAATCACATGGGTGGAACATAGTCAATGAGTACTTGATCAGGAAGGCCAAGTATCTTTTCCCTTTTCTTACCTAATTAGTCCTTGATCTCTAACTGAGCAAATGTAACCCTCTCCATTGAACTATCAGTTTTCCCCTGATGTTGTTTCAATGCCCTTACCAGTACTGATAATGCCTCTCAGCTTGATGTCCTCAGCCAATTTCATCCCTCACTCATAATTGCATCATCAAAGTTGGTCATCAAAATTGGATACCATGGTGGGCTCTTGAAGAGCATCAGTTTATTCAATCTACAATTTGAGATTAAAAAATAATAGGCAAGGCATTGCTTTTTCTTATGCTAGCTTAATTTCCTTGTTTGGGGCCTCCTATTGTCGGGTGAATACAGCAACATTTATTTGCCTGATTGGAAAGTCAGCACGCAATATTTATTTTTGTCATCTTTCCCCTAGCTAGCTCCTTTTCCATATTTCAAAATGAGGTCAGGGGTATGAAGAGTGTGACATTGCCACTGTAGAGATCTTCCCAGTCTATCGTGCTATTTAGAGAAATGGTGAGTGGAACTCTTGAAGAAAAGTCAATTAAGAGAGTGGGGAGAATTGTCAAAGACACAGATTGCTATGATGTACTCTACTACCATATGTGCCTTTGAAAATATCCCTTTTGAGGGAACTTCAGAAGCACAGCTTGTGCTAATCCATTGTGCTGAGTTCTTCTGAACAGCTGGCCAAAATGACACAATGGGAGCAGCTATGTACTATTGAAAAATCTTATCGTTGTTTTGGTACCTGCATGGGAACAGTTTTTTTTCTAGAAAGTTAGGCAGTGTACTGTTTAGAAGAGAATGCATTATCTTCTTTGTTGTTAAGAGAACTTTAGGTTTGACTGTCTATCGCTATCAGACATGATTCAATTCATTTCTTATTACTTCATCAGAATACACTGCCGTTAAGGATAGAATCTTCTGGAAATGTCAAGATTATCTGCACAGGGACCCCCTCCCCCCCAAATTCCCATTTCACTTCTTAATCTCATTAAGAAGAAGGTTTCTCTCCTTCCAGTTCTGCTAAAAATATGAACAATTCTTATTCATGTTATTATACAAATTGTTATACACATACCGTTATATGGATATTACATGCTTATACACTCCGGGTCTCCTAAAGTAACCAACACCAGAACATGTATTCAGCAATGCATGTAACTGTGAATATAAATAAATATGGATCAATATACTTTCACAAGTAAAGCATAAAGCTTGACTTTTACACATATAATATACAATCTCTCCCAATTGGGCATTGGGTTTTCAGGAAATGTCACAACCAGAAACACAGGCAAATGTCCAAAATGGGGTGTTTTTTTAAAAAAAATAGCAAAAAGGATTTAAACAACAACAACCCATCACACCCTTTCACAGCAAAAGCTTGCAAAGTAAGAAAACAGAGTCCATTGGACTACACCCTGTACAAATTGCAGGAACACAGGATTTCCCTTGATTGTCCAAGGGATGGTATACAAAACAAAAGACTGAGTCCTACCTTTATACCTTCTCATCTCTCGTCCTATGAATATTAATTTTAATTCTAGAGAATTACAAAAAATATTAAAATCTCCAGCACTATATCCTGTTTCCAATTACTGTACCCTGCACAAGCACAAAACCTACAACCTCTCTGACATATTTTCTTTACCACAGAACATTTTTTCAAGTATGCTTTGAACCTGTTGTTAACCACATCAATTATCCCTGTAATTGTTTTAACAACGGAATGTGCTGCTAGCTCCCCTGTCACAGGAAATTGACACTTAAAATCTTAAACAAAATATGATCATATTTATGAGTAATGTGTCATTTCCACTCAGGTCAAGTGTCCTAAACCAAAGTGGTCCCGAACATAAACTGACCTTATATGTATCTTACATGAGTTCCTATGCCTACCAGATCTAATAAGGTTATATATAGGTATATTATCTTACCCTAAAATGAATAAATTAAAGAATCCTAACAGCTTCAAATCTGATATACTTATTGAGCTTTGGACTGTCAACACTCTTGAATACAACAATTTACTGGGAACAAACATACTTTCTCTTTTCCTGAGTACATTTAGGGAAAAGATAATGTATGAAATAGCTGTGCATTATACCAATTATCAGGACAAGTAAACCTTTATGGGAACGAAGTGCACATACGGTTAATTATTTCTTTTATCTACATGACAACATAGCAAGAATAGCCTGCTGGATCAGGCCAATGGCCCATCAAGTTCAGCATCCTTTTCTCACAGTGACCAACTAGACTCCCCATGGGAAGCTTGCAAGCAGAATCTGTGAGTGCAACAGAACTCTGCCTACCTGCAATTCCCAGCAACTGGTATTCAGAGGTATACTGCCTCTGGCAATGAAATTAGAACATAGCCATCATAGCTAATAGCTGTTGACAGTCATATCCTTCATGAATTTGACTAATCCTCTTTTTAACCCATCCATGTTGGGGCTATCACTGCCTCCTGTGGGAGTGAGTTCCATAAATTAACTATATGCTGTATGATAAATTGTTCTCTTTTATCTGTCCTTGATCTTCCAACAGTACCATTTTTAACTTCCATGCTACATCTTGGCTTTTTATGTTACATAAGCCCAGCAATTAATATTTCTGATTCTATATTTAAAATATATCACCAAGCTTCATCTTTCCCACTCTTCCTGTACGCTGGTTATTTGTACTGTACTTCATGTAAAGAAAGGGACACTCTGGGCATCTCATCATTGAAATGTATATGTCCTTATCTCCGTAAAACCACATGCATGAATCACTATTTTTCTTGACAGTATGCCCATACATTTCACGGCTGGGCCCTAGAAATAATTTATTTTTATTCAGATTGTCACATTTTGTATCTATGAGGGCTGGATCAGTGCATGGAAAACCACAGGCTGATTTATGACATGGAGGGTAGAAAAAGAAAGGGGTGTTGTGACCTTGGCCTGAATTAAATGAAGATTTGAAGGATTGGTCTGAAAGACTGGTCTGAAGGAGAAATCTACTTTTCCTTCTAAAGGCAGAAGAGTTAAGTCCTGCTGTGCCCCTGTCCCAACGACAGGCAACACACGGCGGCATAGCAAGGTCAAGCCCTAAAATTAGGGAGGGTGGGTGGGTGTTCCGGTGCACGGTGACCTGAAAAGAGGATCTCAGGGTCATGTGCAGCAGTTAAATAGTGGTCCCTGTAACTCTTGACTGGCATGCCCTTAGTCCAATTGCTCCCCGTTAGAGGGACCACCAATAGGGTGTTGTGGCTGCTCCAATTGTCCCCGCCCCAACACCTAGGCCTGATTGCTGGGTCCCACCACAACACGTGCCCTCTCTTTCAGGGAGGACCTGATTTGTGACTGGACCCAGGGTTAAAGAGGTGAGACACAAGTAATGCGTTGAACTGGGGCCATATTTTATCTAAAATATATCTGCAATGGAAATTACTTATTTCACAAAATGTATATATACCACTGGATTGTAGAAAAAAACCCTCAAAGCAGTTTACAAATTAAAGAGTGGAAACCTGACTTAACTTCAACCGTTCAGCAAGCCAACCCCTGAATGACGAGGCATATCCCCAAAGTTTAGGCCCCACACTATGGTCAGTAGAGAAACCTTCCTGCACCATCCCTCCAGGGCCACACAGTGCCAGGCAGCTGGGGCAGGTGAGTCTCAAGAACACGCCAAATGTAGGCTTAAGGACCTCAGAACCCAGAACAGTGGCTTCCAGAAATTCCCTTCACCTTTCAAGGTGCCTAAAGGTGCTCAGCTACTTTTTTTTTATCTAACCTTAACCTTTCCTGCACCTCCCTGCCAACAACATTCCCAACTTAACCATGCAACCAAATTAGCCAAATAAACCTATTTAACAACACCAATCCCAAAACACCAATGCCTGAACATTTGGCAAGCGGGGAACCCTGCTTGCCCAATGTGCAGGTAAGCAAAAAATTCCAACTCAGCCCTGAAGCAACTGGTGAACCTGTACTAAAATGGAGGGAGGGTAGTGTGAAAAACAGCCCCAAAAGCATACAGTCTACTGACGTTTCCCCCTCTTGATAAAGAAATGAGGATTTGCACCAAAAGTGTCATTGTCACCAATATATGCTTCTCATCTCCACTCCTACTTGATGGTTGGCTAAATTAAACAGCTTGATTTCTGTTCCCCTCCCCTTCTTACTCATGAATTAATTTACATAAGTATCAGCCTTTATCACTTATAGTACAATCTCTATGTATGATAATTCACCAAGCTGAAGCGTAGATCCTCTGTGATTGATAAGAAATGTCCAAGCAGTCACTTCCCTTATGGCAGTTGAAGAGGACAGTGGATGACAATATCAAGATTATTAGGAGAGTAGGTTTAATTTTGTTCCCTGTCAAAGCCCTTGCTGTAATCTTCATCACAAGAAAAATTCATGTTGTACAATTTCCTTTTCTCATTATAGTCATTGTCATGAGAACGAGACTCAGAATTTAATTGGCTAGAGTAGTTTATGCAGTAGAACTGGGTAGTAAACGACCGTTACTTTATCAGCATTTTAGTCATCTTGTGAATATTTTAATCCTGACAATTCATCACTATATTGGAGAAGAAGCCAAAAATAACCAACCGGTAAAAAGACTGATGAGTTAAAAGATAATGATTTTTCTGCAGTCAACTTTTAACACATTATGCATCGTTCGCAAGTGTGTGTGTGAATTTTTTGCCAGTTACAAATATTCTTTTAGATATAACTCTTGAGCAAGACAAGGTTTGGATTTTCAAACTGTTGCATTGACAACTGTTTGCAAGTCATTTTTGATGGAAGCCAGAAGCCTCTAAACTCTCCAGATGTTGGTGAACTACAACTCCCATCATCACTGACTATACTGTCTGGGGCTGATGGGAGCTGGAGTCAGTGGAGGTAACCTCAGGATGGTGGTGGTGTTTGGGAGAAACCCATCACCTTGCTGTTGGGGCAAGAAAAAACAGTTTTTGCCCTCTTCTATATGACACCTTTTCAGGTAAATGATGAGTACATAATGTCCCCTTCCCCACTCTATCCTTCATGTTACGTACCCAACCCTTTCAAACTTTTCCTCTTGGGCCTTGTGTTCCATACCAGTGACTGTCTCTGTTCGTCTCCTGTGAATTTATTCCACATTTGCCCACTTCTTTCTTAAAGTGTGGTGCCCAGAAGCAGATACTGTAAGAAAAACACTGGGGCCTAATTGGATTAGTAGAATGTCTGGCATCTGGTAGGCGGGGCTTTTGTGTTGTGCTCTTGAATCAGCCCCTCCCCTCACAAGAGATACTGAACTCCATGACTAGGCCCAACTCCATATATCCCTCCAGTTGATGAGGAACCACAAGCATTCCCGCTAGGCCCATGAAAATGCTTAGGATCACCACTTAAGGTTGCAATCTGTTGCACACTTACCTGGAAGTAAATCAGTCATTGAATTCAACGGGACTTACTTTTGAGAACACATGCATAGGATTGCCCTCTTAGTGAAAGCAAGGGGGGGAAATAGAGTGCGTAAGAATATATTTTTATTAAATTTAGTTTGGGTTTTTTGTGTTGTGTATTCTTCTGACTTTTTTTACGTGCTAATATATGAATCAGAAAATGCTATTGTTATGAAATTCTGCTTTTGTGAAAACATATCACAACTGTGAGTTAATGTGGAATATAATAACAATTTTGTATATTTTTAATCAACTTTTAAATACAGTGGTACCTCTACTTACGAATTTAATGCGTTCCAAACACACATTTGTAAGTAGAAAAAAATTGTAAGTCGGATCCCATAGGAATGCATTGGGAGAAAAAATTCGTAAGTAGAAAAAATCCTATCTAAAAATTCGTAAGTATAAAAAATCCTATCTAAACCGCATCCAAGATGGCGGACGGAGCTCCATTCGTAAGTAGAAACATTCGTAAGTAGAGTTATTCGTAAGTAGAGGTACCACTGTATTTTTGCTTTCATTCACGTTTCCTTACCTGGCTAGAAAAGTAGCTCAACTTTTTTATAAATGCGGCAGAATTGATCTCCTGCACAGAAATGATCAGATAAGAGTGAGGATGGAAAATGGCACCATATTGTAGAGGCAGAACAACTATATTGCGGCAGAAATTAGGATATATTGAACCTGTTTGGTTCACCCTTCGGGGAAATACAACTGAAATAGAACAAGAAACTTCAGAAGGAAAAGAAAGGTGGCTGAGGTTTGACTACTACTTAGCTTCAACTTTTAACATATTTGTTTGACCATGTGGTTCCAAAGGGTCTCCCAAGCAGATTTTGGAGGCACAGGAGGCTTTGAGTGGAAGGCAAAATCAGTGGAATTTTTCTGCCACTATTCAAACAGAAGCATCCTGTGTGTGAGTTCTGCTCATTGGAACTGAGGATCCAAACCATTGTTTAATCCCAGATGATTCCAGACGAATGGAAATCTCAGGGGAGAATGCCACGATGCAATGTCTTCCATTTGGCTTTCCAGGGAGTGCAAGAAGCCCGAGTTAAAATAATATGCATGTAAATATGGATTCGTGTTACTCTTCTGACAAATATATATGCTTCACATATCTATAATTAATCAAGTTAATATCTCTTCAGCAGCCCTGGACAAGTCAGATATAGATATGCAATTGCTTTTTAGTTGCCAATGATTTTTCTAAATGCCTAAATAAGTATAATCCACTGACTGACTTTATAGTTCATTGGCTTCCTGCTATGAAAAGGAGCATGTCAATAACCAGCTTTATTCAGATACCGTGGTCTTCCAGAAAGTACCAGGAGTTCAGCAACAGTATGCACATTTAAAATTAGCCTATGGGCTAAGGGACTACAAATAAAACTTAACTGTGTTTGCTCAAACAAGTAGGAATGGCTTTGACTAATTAATTAAATTAGGCTACTGCCTGAGTTGGTTCTGGTTCAGATCAAGTGGGAAAGGTGGTTCTGTGGAGAAAACATAAGCAATCGGCCCCCAACTATGTGAATGCAGGACTTTAGATGTTGCAACAGTGCTTAGGGTGAACATTTTGAATAACAGCTGAGTTCTATGGATAGGTCTAGAATCAGATTCCTGGGGACACTTCTGCATTCTCAGAATGACACCTCCTTTGGGGCCAGTTAAAGCTATGCTCTGATTCAGTGAATGCAGGATTGCTAGGACTGGGATCCTTCATTTTAATTTCCCACAGTGCCCTAGATGTATTGTCACTGACCATACATCTTTAAAATGGCAACTCCTCTCTGTGCATAGGGATGCTGGAGCTGCCATTCTTATTTCCAAAACTATATTACATCCACACTTACTAGGTACCAAAGCTGATCAAAGCGATTACGGGGTGGGTGTGGATTCCTCTGGACTCAAGTTCCAAACATGTCATCTGCAATGGAAGTGTATCAGAACATGGCTCTGCTTCCAGATATGCAGCCCATTCCATTGCTTCTTCCAGGCACGCCGGGTTCCACCCAACATGTGGGGGTGGCATGTGTGTGGCATGTGACGTCACATGGTGAGAGCAGGCCCAGTGTGCCCTCCGAAAGGCCCAACAGGACCTAGTCAAAGCCGCAGGAGGGCCTGACACAGCCCACTGCTGCTACAGGAGGGCCCAGTGGGGCCCATGACAGCTGTGGTGGGGCCCAGGGTTCACCTGGCTGTGGAATATTGAGGGGGCCCACCCCCCTCATTGAATTTTTTGGGGGGGGGGGCATGGATGGCATGCCTGGCTGCTTCTCTGTCAGTCTCGGGTGCCCTTTCTTGAGAGCAACAGCACATTACCCAGTCCTGTCCCTGCCAGGGGAATGAATGCTTAGATAAATACCCCCTCAAATATCTACAATGCTGTATATTGATTGCTGTTCCTTCGCAGTTCCAGTTTGCACTGGCTTATCCTCTTTGACATTGAACCCTTTAAATATGCCCACATTACATTAGATGTCTGGATTGGACATCCACCCTCTCATTTGTTCTAACAAGAGAGATGTAAAGAGCATTACTGGCTGATACAAGTGTCTTTTTTTCACAATAATGGGGAGAAAGAAACAGAGAGATGCCCACACAATTTTCAGGTATTGCGTTTTTTTCCTGCTTGTTTGATTTAATGAATTTCTATGATGCTTTTCATTCAGAGGAATCTCAAAGTGGCTTCCAAACAATAAATAACAGTAACATAACGCAACATAAGAGAACATCACAAATACAGCATAAATAATATAAAATCATTAACAAATCATCAATAAAACAATCACAATCTATAAAGAGCTATCAACAAAATGGCAACTGCAAACAAGCTAAACATCACAATTGCAGCAAAAGTCATTGCTAACAAATCAATAAAGCATTTATAATCTATAAAACAGTATTAACAACATTAACAAATAGCAACTAAGAAAATAAGCTAAGCACTGTTAAATTCACACACATACTCCCCATGCCCCCATGACTTCAATTCCTTAAAGAATACACAAAATACAGCTTTTAGATGTGGCAGCCATTTTGTGTTGTGAGACACTCATTGTGTTATTATGCCATGTCCCACAGCAGCCATTTTATGGTTCTCACAGCACTTTCTCAAGATTCCACCATATATGTGCCAGCCCTAATGTCTATCCAATAATATTTTAACAAAAACTATAAACTATCTCTCTTTTTTTAAGGCAATAGCTCTAGTGTTGCTTCATTCCCAGTGTCCCCTCAGTAACAATATGCTTCCTTCCAGGCAGATAAGTGCCCACTGAAGTGTGGACACCTTGTATCCTGATGGAGAGTTTATACTTTCCAGTCCTATTTGCATTTAGTAATTAACAACACAACAGGAAGGGCCAGCTTCAAAGCTACCTTCAGCACTGGCTGGTCCAAAATTTGAAAGTGGGCATATAACCCAGACCTGACTGACAGAAAGGCCCAAAGAAAATTTTTACCTCACAGTGTCCTTCCCCCCCCCCCCTCAGGATGAGGGCAGTCAGAAATCAACCACCTTGAGGGAGGAAAACTATCTGGGATGTTCTTATCAAGGTGATGGAAGCATGCTGGTTTTAAAGCCTTGTAGTTTTCCACATCTTAAAGCTTAGCAAACTAAGATCAATGCAAAGTAGGGAATACATGTTTTGTTTTTGTTTTTTAGGTTTTATTTAAATTTCCCTGTTGAAACTTTTATATCTCTGTCAATTAAAAACAATACTTTTTGTGTGTGGGGGGGTGGTCTAAACTGCTTTGAACTGGAGTGGTTTTGAACTGAAGCATGTTCAATAATCCGTATGCCTAAACACTTGAACAATCTTATGTAGAATAGGTATTGAGATTGGAAACAGCTGCACGTGGAGCAATGGGCTTGTGAAACAGAAGAAGTAGGCTCTTCTAAGCAATCAATATGAAGGTGACCTAATTGGAGGGGAACGCAATAGTTGAGAGGTGGAGGTTAGGCCCTGCATGTGGAATGTTAAATCCCTGGCATCCCCATTTTATAAAGGTACAGAAAAGAACTTCTGGTTATCAAGCAAGACTCGACAAATAGTTTGGCTTCTATAATGGTTTGGGAAGGACCATAGTTCAGTTGCAGAGTTGCATGTAGAAGGTTTCCAGAATCTAGATAGGGCTAAGAGGGTCCTCGGCATGAAACTCTGGAGCACTAGACGGAAAAGGTTTGACTTGGCGTAAGGCAGCTTTTTATACTCCTAATGCAGTTTCCTTTCCTATCGTGCTTTCTTTGGAGGAGAATTGCCATACAGAGATCTGACGGCAGCAGATTTACTCAATGATAAAAGTAGCTCTGTTTGTTTATAGGGTTGGAATTAAATGAGCCGAACGGTGGCTCCTAGAAACTGAACTAAGATGTTCAACATACAGCTAATATTTGCATCTTTCCTGACAGCCTAGCTAACGTTTTAACAACTGAACAAGCACCAGCTGACAATATCTAAACAAGCCATGATCAGCCCATCATTGAATGTTGATACATTGGTAAACTAACTTATAGTGTGGTCCTAGAAGAATTCTAGTGTCCAAGGTCACTTCCAATTATATTTTTCTACATTCCTGTTCATTCGCTTATTATACCCATGGAGAGACTGCAAGGCAGTGAGCACCACCTTTGCCCCTGACCTTTCAATGTTACATGGGAAGGGAAGGTCTAAAGTGGTGTGTTTGATTGAATGTACTTATAGCCCTCCCTACAATCAGAACCATCAATGTATGCCTGGCTGGAGAGATCAGGACTGGTTCCCTGTACAGATAGAATTAGTGAATGTCTGAATAAGGCTCATGGGCACTCAGGAGCTTTGTTTATGTTTACTCAAGAACCTGGAAGGAGAATTGTAGTTACAGCCTGATTCCATGCCTGCTGAGTGGGAGTAGGGCTGGGGCATGGGGGCAGAAATTCAATTCAGTTCACGTTCGAAGCCAAATCTATCAAACTCACACTTGCCAAATCATTATGCGAACTGCAACACAGCAATCCTCTGAAGTTCTCTGAATATAATGTAATATGTTTATATGGAAGTAATATAATATGTGTATATTGGGGAAATTTTGCATAAAATGTAGAGATTTGTGAAATTAACATACTAAAGAAATGTTATTAGGGGAAAGTGCTCTCAAGAATGTGTACATTAGTTAAACCTGCAGATAATGTATTCATTAGGAGAATTTTCATGGAAATGCTGATGAAATTTCGTAAGGGCTTTTTAAAAAATTATAATGAATGAATGAATGAATTTAACTTAGCAGAACATTAGATACTATGCAACGGATCTAAATGTATAACTCTGGTCACAATCTGAATAAAAGTTTGCAATGAATGCAGAGGTGTGAAATGCAGAACTCCAGGATTAAAGATCCAGAAGTTAGAAGGGAAGACCTTGTCCCCATAATCCCACACCTCAGTCAAGCCTGAAATTGCCCTTCACATGTAACTCTTCATTAGAAATGAAGAACTTTAAAGGGAGGAAAAAATCCCCATACCACAAATGATCAAACACTTTAATTGGCATGGTTTGGGATCGTGCCAAAATGAATGTGCACTGGAAAAAAATATGCAGTAAATGATGCTGATAGCAGAGGAGGTGACCTTAGAAAAAATGTAGTGGCAATTTTGTTAATACTGCCCAATTAATAGCAACATTGAAGATAACCTTGAATGACTAAACCAGAATAGTTCCTTGTCCATAATGAGATGAATAGCAAAATTAAATGACATCATTCTTCTGAAAAAGACTCCGTGTACAAAAATCAGGAGCCATATGGCAGTTTGAATAGTTCTTGTACAGGTGCACCAACATTTCTCTTCATTTTAACTCAGAAATAAAGCTGCCATTCTAAACCCCAATCCGTGGTGCTGGAGACAGTCAAAATTTAGTGCAGTCTTTGTCCAATAGTCTCTGCTGGCCTTTACTAGTTGGTCGGTTGAGTTCTGCCTCTGCAGAGATCCTTGCTGCAGCTGCAAAAATGGGACACAGGAGTCAAGACATGCTATGGAAAATGCAACAGAAGAAATGAAGCATTACAAGTCCAAAGAAGGACTAGTTATGGATCCATTGGAGCTTAGGCCAATTAGGAATGGGGGAGGAATTTGCAGGAGATTGATCCAATCTGATGCAAACTTGTTGGGGATTGGAACACAACTCCCAGAGAGATTATGCATTTATCCAAATTTTGCAGTGCATTTTCAGTGTGCAGGGAGTGCACACAAAACAACATACTTAGTATACAAGACATGTACAAAACCCATTTTTTATGGATGAATGCCCCAAAAAATATTGGAGGGAAATGTGTATTTTATGGAAATTTTACTTTAAGAAGTATGAAAAAAAGCAGTGGGATGGAACAGCACACAATGGTGCAGAATGACACACAACAGGGTGGAACAGACCTATGATTGAACCTATGGTTGGGTCTGAAGCCCCAAGGTACCACTAGGTACTACCACAAGGTACTAAGCAGCTCCGCAGTAAGCAGTTGGTCAGTGTCTGGATGGGTGTCCACCTGGGAACCACATGTGGGTGAACTTGGATTCCATGATGGAAGAAAGGTGGGATGTCATTGTAAGGAGATGATAGATAGATAGATAGATAGATAGATAGATAGATAGATAGATAAAAATTTATGGCATTACTCACTCAGCTCATCCCTAAGGCCAATCCACTTTTTGAGAAAGCCTGGAACTGGAAGAGAAGAGAAGAGAAAAGACTCTCCTTCCACCTTGACCAGCAGGAGCTTGTAGGATCTGCTGCTCTGCTCCTCACTTCTCCTGCCCCTTTTAGGATTGCTCTGCTGTTCGCTCTCTGTTTACTAGGGCTCATGTAATTGTGAATAAGATTGCAGCTTAGTAGCTGAACCACGTGTATACTTACTTGGGAGTCAACTGCAATAAGCTCAATGGAACTTTCTTCTCAGGGTGATGGATAGGATTCCGTTGCTAATCTCAGTCTGCAGGTATTTCTGGTTCTTTTCATTGCTTATTCTTTTGCAGATAATTCAAAAGCTACAAGTACTGTGATTCTGCACACTTATGCTTGGGGAAAATACACCATTCTCAGCACTGTACCAATTTATAATAGCCAGCTCTGGCCTCAAGTGGTAGAACGAAATTTTCAAAAGGATAAATGTTGTTTTTCAGGACAAAGTGTGTATTCAGTGTATGTCATGTGTTTATATAGCCTGCTAATTGGAAAGCTTTCAAATATTAAAAATAATTGTTAACAGCTCTAATAGCCTTTCATTTAGAGAAATGAGAGAGCTTTTAAAAATTTTTTAAAATAAATCTCCAGTTGCCTACCTCAGTACTGTTGACATTAGCCAAATTCTTTGTTTTAGTTTTTACCTCCTTAGACATATTCGGTTAATAGCTTTGTGGCACAAACACTTAGGACTTAGGGGATATTAATTAATAGCAAGCAAACCGAAGAATAAAACCAATCTATTCTCTCAATAGAGAATTCTCCGTATTCTGCAGGTTGATCTATAACAAGCACATTTTCCTTGGCAATTGGAAAGTTTATTGAAACCACGTGTGTGGTTTTTCCTGTAACCAGTGGAGGCTGACCCATTAGGACAGTGGTGGCCAACCTCAGCCTTCCAGATGTTTTGAAACTACAACTCCCATCAACCCTAGCTAACAGAATCGGTGGTCGGGGATGATGGGAATTGTAGTCCCAAACATCTGGAGGGCCAAGTTTGGCCACCACTGCATTAGGAGAATGGGGCACTGTCCCATCACCCTCAACTAGCACGTACGTGGCAGATGGCACTGGCTTTCAACTTCCTACTCCTTGGTGTCAGTGTTACCCTTGCAGAACCCAGCAGGGAGAAAGAGGTACAAAACTACAATCAGATGGTTCTGCCTATACTAATTGAATCTAGTGTCACCTACTGTAGCCTTCTGCCCTACCAGCCCCAATGAGCACCAGCCTATTTTTAAAAAGGCTAAATAAATTAAAATGCAGCCACAGAAGACGTATTATGAAGAACGAAGTGGGATGAGAGGCTTCTGTCTCTCCCCTCTCATCTTTAATAATTAAATGTAATCTATATAAACCAGAGGTCAGCAAACTTTTTCAACAGGGGGCCGATACACTGTCCCTCAAACCTTGTGGGGGGCCAGACTATATTTTTTGGGGGGGGAAATATGAACGAATTCCTATGCCCCACAAATAACCCAGAGATGCATTTTAAATAAAAGGACACATTCTACTCATGTAAAAACATGCTGATTCCCAGACCGTCCACGGTCTGGATTTAGAAGGTGATTGGGCCGCATCCAGCCCCCAAGCCTTAGTTTGGGGTCCCCTGATATAAACATTGTATCAGTAGTGACATGTGCTATGGAACAGAGATGTTGAGCCACCTTCCTGACACCAGTATTACTGCTGTTGACCTGGATGGGGCAGGACCGGGGGGGCAGTGAGTCTGGGGAGCACAGGCCCACTAGCATGAACCACATCAACAAGGTAGTGTTCCCAGTGGTGCACCCAAATGTCATGGTCCTAGTGTATGGTGTGAGGACACATGAAGCCACCATCTTGCTAAAGTTAAGCCAGTCTGACCACCTGAGAACCGTATGGATGCTGCCTTGGCTTTTCTGCAGAGTCTTACCATTGGAGGGGTGGGAATTTGGACTGTGCCCTGAAATATTAAATCTTAAGCATCTTAGATCTTTCTAAAGAAAAACTCAATTCCCCATTAATTGTAAATGGCAAAAAAGAAGCCTCTTACTGTAGAAAGAGTGCACAACATGTTTACATAATTGTACTATGATGCCTTTTTTAATCATAGAAACATGACCATAAGTAGCCATTGTATTTCTTATAGAATGTAGTTTGTCATTTCAGCCTTGGAAATGAGCTGAAAGTAGACTGTTGCCAGCATGTAGTGTAGCCAGTGTGGTGTAGTGGTTAAGAGCAGTGGACTCATAATCTGGTGAACCGGGTTCACGTCCCTGCTCCTCCACATGCAGCTGCTGGGTGACCTTGGGCTAGTCACACTTCTCTGAAGTCTCTCAGCCTCACTCACCTCACAGAGTGTTTGTTGTGGGGGAGGAAGGGAAAGGAGAATGTTAGCCGCTTTGAGACTCCTTAGGTAGTGATAAAGCGGGATATCAAATCCAGACTCCTCTTCTTCTTCTTCTTCTTCTTCTTCTTCTTCTTCTTCTTCTTCTTCTTCTTCTTCTTCTTCTTCTTCTTCTTCTTCTTCTTCTTCTATTTGGAACATTTATATTTTATATTCCCCTTTCTTCCATGATGGATTGAAAGTTCGCATGGGGTTGCCAAACAGTCTCCCATCCAAATGCTAAGAATACCACAACCAGCTTAACTTCAGCAAGGTAGCTTATTGCATGGCCTCAGACAATGACCTGGAACCTCTGTAGAGATTGAGAAGCAAGGAACTCACAAAAGCATTTAGGGAGCAAATTAAAAATTCATGGATCATAATGCTAGCAGTGTCTACTAGTCATAATGCCTATGCTGTGTCTCCATGGTCAGAAACCATCATATGCTTCCGGTTGATGGAAACCACATGGCAGTGGGAGGGTTCTTGTATTTAGCTCCTGCTTGTGGGTTTCCCACAGGCATCTTGATTGGCCAGTGTGAGAACCAGATGTTGGACTAGATGGGCTATAGGGCTGATTCAGTATGTTCTCCTTTTCTTAACTAACTTATAACTATTTAGTTTACACATGTTTAACTCTCTGTTGCTGTCATGCACAAAGGATTGCTCCAATAATGTTTACAGTGTACTGTGTACATTTCACTCTCTCTAGTGGAATATTTCCAGTTATCTTTATGTCACATTTCTAGTACAAGTATTTGAAGTCTCGTGGAAAGGTTAAAATAACTAACATTTCACTTTTTAAATACTCCAATTTTTTCTATCACATGGCAGAGTTTTGCAAATGGAAGATAAATGGCCATTTATTCTTCTAATGTACATAGTTCAGCACATCTTACTAAAAATGAAAAGAACTCTTTTATTGCTGAGGCTACACAATTCTCCTCTATATTGTGGAAGCAATTTTCCAATGTTTTATCACTTGATCACATTGAAAACTCAAATTATTATTCATTTCTGCTCATGCGACTAAACCACAAATAGCACAGTTGGCCATTCACAGCCTAGGGAAGAAGACAATATAATAAATCTTCAATTTATTCATCATTAGTTTTTTTCTGGATCCTTTTCCCTATTTCAGCATAGATTATAGCAGCCACTGGGGACAAAACACTAACCAAATAGCACCATTATATCTTGTGTAGGTTCTTAGATATTGTTTTCAAAAAGAGACCACTAAATTTATCTGGACTAGGGAGCTTGCTACGTTGATCAAATTGATAATTTGTTACCTGTACAGTGAAGCCTCCCACAAAATTCAATTCCTATTGTTTGAAGACGAGGGTGCTAAAAGGAGCTTGTGGTTTTTTAGAGATACACCAGCTACCAGCAAGTAGTAGCAAATTAGTCATGTGAGTGCTGCTGATATGAATTACACGCCCCAGAACGCATGTCAGTAAATGTGTTGTGCCATAATGAGTAGAACAGGCATATCTCCCCCCCCCAAGGGTCAACAACTTCAAATCAAATCTGGCCCTCTTTGGAAAAAGTTTGGGCACCCCTGGAGTAGAAGGACTGATACAAGGGCATTTACCATTTGTAGATAGACAGTTATTTTATTTTTATTTTCTCATTTATTTATTATATTTATATACTATCCATCATCAAAAGATCTCAGAGCAATTCACAAGATAAAAACACAAGATGACACAAGATAAAAGCACAAATAAATAGTTAGGTAGACAGACTCAGACTGACATGAACACTAGGGAAGAATCCAAAGTAGCACGGAGTTAAAGTCCCTTAGAGGTGTAATAGTTGCACTAGTAGAAAGGCTTGCACAAGAGAAGGTGCAGGAAGCCAGCGTGTTTCTCAAGACTGGTTGTGCCGCAGATTGTTGAAGGCCCAATACTTCTCATTGTGCAACCTGCTGCACAGTTGGTTGCACAACAAGCTTCCTATGGGGCCACTGTTGTGCTGGATTTCATACTGGGTACCACTATTATTCTCACTCTTACGCTGGCGTAACAGCCCTTGCGCTGGAGGTCAGGGAACATTGAACCCAGGCCATACGCCATGGTGCCACATTTGATTGTCAGTATAAATGAGGCAGTCATGAACATACAAAGCATAAATAAAGGGAACTACATGACATCAATCAGGCTTCCATTTTCCCCAATACAAACAAGGCTTTTGATGGGACCAGCAGAGAGCAAAGTTACAAGCTTTTTACCATGCACAGAGAAATAATTCTTGGGCATTGAAGACTTATGAATAAATGTACCCATACTTTGGGAGTGCACATATACGGCTTAAGATAACCCCTGTTCCTTTGCAAAGATGCCTTTAAAACTGGTAGCTCAATGTTAAATATTCACAAGGTGAGTGACACCAGATCCATTATAATTAAATCGTATTAGAATCACTGAACTGAATCATTTTATAGCTTTACAATTATCTTGCAGACAATGTACTCAGTAATTTTTGCTAAATGCTTAAGTATCCAATTTGACCTGAAGGGTGCTGTTTTCGACTTGCATGATGGCTAAATATATTAATGTCCCAGAAAATGTTTCATACTCCATTTATTGTAAAATATACCATTTTTAATAGGTGGCATTGTAAAACTTAATGCTAAGATGTATTCTGTTCTAATAGCACTTACAAAAGTTCAGGCAGTGGCTCCTTCCAAAGTTTGATCCATATTTCTAATATTTGTAAAACTACATGTCCACTGAATTTCTTATGTACATGGATTTTTTTTAAGCTATCAAACTTTTAGAGAGACAATAATTATTTTGATATCCAGCTATTATATTTTCTTGCAAATACAATTGTATGGCTTTCGCAAAAGCTCATAATATAATAATAATAATAATTTATTATTTATACCCCACCCATCTGGCTGGGTTTCCCCAGCCACTCTGGGCGGCTTCCAACAGAAAAATAAAAATAACACCATGCTTCCTATAAACTTAACAAAAATAACTCTGATTGTGATTTATCTGAGCACTTTAAATTTGAATATTATTGAGGGGATTCCAGAATGTTAAATAATAAAAAGATAGGGGGGGGGAACCACAATGGTCACTGAGGGGTTTTTATTTATTATTTAAAGGGTTTCCTTATTTCAAGAAGGGAGTGGCTGAGTTCATCTCAGTGGTGATGGTTGAGTTACTTCTGATTGAAGGTGAAAACTCACATTATAGAAGGCTATAGTTACATGAATATCCTTAATTAAGTTTTAATTGTTTTTATTACTTCAATCCATCTCAAATCATTATTTATTTTAAGATTTTGGTTTTGTTTCATTTTTATGTGCATTGTGATTTAGTATATGTTATTTATAGGGACGTGGGTGGCGCTGTGGTCTAAACCACTGAGCCTAGGGCTTGCCGATCAGAAAGTCAGCGGTTCGAATTCCCGTGACGGGGTGTGCTCCCGTTGCTCGGTCCCAGCTCCTGCCCACCTAGCAGTTTGAAAGCACATCAAGTGCAAGTTGATAAATAGGTATCGCTCTGGCGGGAAGGTAGATGGCGTTTCCGTGCACTGTACTGGTTCGCCAGAAGCGGCTTAGTCATGCTGGCCACATGACCCGGAAGCTGTACGCCAGCTCCCTCGGCCAATAACGTGAGATGAGCGTTGCAAACCCAGAGTCATCCACAACTGGACCTAATGGTCAGGGGTCACTTTACCGTTACCTTTATTTATAGTTTAATTCATTTAATAATCTTTTATGATTTTGCATGTTATATTTGCCCAATACCAAATCTGTTATTCTGTATATTACTACTTTGGAAATTCTACAACTTCCGTTTTAGAAATACAATGTTTGCTGTTCTTGTTAATTTAAAAAGTGAAAATAGAAGTCCCCTTCGCCTATCTATCTCTGAGTTTACTGTGCAAAGTGAAAGGTAACATTTCTCCCGACCGCCACTTCAGTGTTGGAGTAGGCTAGGCGAAAGTGCTACTTTTTACTCTTAAAGAGCACACAGAGCATTTTATTTCTGTTCTTGGCACTGCAGTGCTTAACATGAAGATTGGATATAAAGATCTATCTGGCTGCTCTTTAGAGATCCAGCACTGGTGTGAAGAAACACTTTGTTTCACTCTTAAAGAGCAAGCAGAGTGCCTTATCTGAGATCTTTGTGCTACAGTGAGCTAAACAATGACCTGCAGGTTGGCAGGCTGGATCTGTGCCATGCTTTCGCCACCCCTTTCCTTATGTAGGTATCTTGCTGTTAGTAAGTACAGTACATGTGAATTCTTGCCAACGATTCATGCTGAAAGAGGGGATAGGTGTGGAGTAGGGCAGAGGGAGAGAGATGGTTTCCCTCTCTTTCCCTGCACATTCACACAGCTGTGCATTCTCCTTCATGTTATTTCTCTCATCCATTCATACCATTGCTTCACATGCAAATGAATTCTCACTTTTTGTGCATGTTCCATCATACACGCACAACCCTGAGATTAAGAGTTGCATGTTCTGCCATCCAAATACATTTTCTCTCCCATCCATATCTATACATACATTTTCCCCACATGCCTATCTACACACATGTATTTTTTCTCTGACATACCTACACATGCACATAGCATGAACACCTCTTCCCATCCCACTTCTATCTTCCTGCATCTTCTGCTCCCACATCTTCTCCTCCCTGCCTCCATATACTGGTATATATGGCAGCTGCAACTGCAGCTCTGCCATCCTCAAAGCCTGGTATGGATAGATGTGCTGGATCAGATATCTAGATCCCAAGTCATTCAAGGCTTTTGCATCAACACTTTAATTTGGGAATGTATAGGCAGTGGCTGCAGACCAAGCAAGATAGGTGTTACATTGGAGGCTTGGGTTTCTGTTACATATGATAGCAAGTTAACATGTGCATTTGGGTACAACTTTGGAGTGGGGACCAAACCTGCTCCCAAGAGCAGCTGGCACTTACCAGGATGGGGTGGAGGCAGGTCAAGAGCTAAGCCCACTGGCAGAAGAATGGAGGGGTGGGGGGAGCACACCGCCCCTGGCACCATTGTGGTTGCCCCCCCGGACACGCATCGCACCCCCCACCGTGCTGGACACTATGCCCCTGCAACGTGTGCCACGCCCCTTGGACGTGCGCCAGCCATGCCCCTGCCTGTTCTCCACCCCCAGTACCAGAGCATGCAGCTTCGCCACTGGCTAAACCAGAGCTACTGGTATATGGCTGCACTGATTGGATTTCATTGTGTGGAAGCATCCAATTGGCTGTGCTGGTGCCCTGACTTAATGTTGAGCTTGCCTGCCTTGCCCTCATCCCAGTAAGCAGCCACAGTTTCATTGCTGGGATGGCAGCTCTGTGCTCACCCCATGCCAGCCCATCCTGCCTGCTTCCTGCCCTTAGTGATGGCAACCATTGAGGGAGAAAAAAGTCTCTTACAATCCTTATAGGTCATAATACAATCATAATGGATCCAGGCTTCTGTTTCTTGGACATGTTATTGTTTAGTGTTAGGAACAGGGGTGTGTGGGTGTGTGGCATAGCTGCCAAGTCTCCCGTTTTTCGTGGGAAACCCCCATATTTTAAACCGTTTCCCGCTGGCAGCCCGGATTGGAAAAAATCCCGTAAATCTCCCGGATTTCCTACCTGCCAGGGAAGCTCCATTTTGGGTGCCGGTGCCGCCCAATTTCTGGTGCCCAGACATGGGTAGCGCGGCACCGGAAGTCGCTTCTACGCATGTCATGCATAGAAGCGACTTCCGGTGCCACTCCGCCCATGCCTGGGCACCGGAAATTGGGCAGCGCCGGCACTGGAAGTTGCTTCTACGCATGTCCAGACATGCATAGAAGTGACTTCTGGTGCTGCGCCGCTGCTGATCCCGCATTTTTCAGTGGGAGACTTGGCAGCTATGGTGTGTGGGTGTGTGATTTCCCTAGTTGTCTCACATTTTGATCTACATAATGGCTAGAGCTGCAAAACGGTGGTGAGAAGGCAGAGGGAATAAGGAACAAGACAGAAATATTTCTCAGACAATTGGTTTAATGATCATTCTTCTTGTCTTTTTGAAATGCCTTAATTGTTTTACATAACAAAGATATGAATGCTTGCTAACATGGCCATGTTTGAAGCAGCAAAGCAAGACTTAAAGGGGGGGATCTGTGATGAATAACACAAAAGCAAACACAGGATTTCAACCAACAGTTTATTATTATTATTAGAATAAGAAAACCAAAGCAATAGATAAGAAATACCTGTTACAAGCAGGCGCCAGGATAAAGAGGCAGAAGAAATGAGTTCTTGATTGTAAATTGCTAGCAACTCTGTTAATACAAGATTTGTTATAAAATAAATTAATGCACTGTTTCTACCCAATGCCCATTTCCCCAGCCAGGTAATTAGCTGTCCACTTGGATGAGTTGGTACAACTTGCAAGTAATCAGTCTCCTCCCACTTAATTTGAAAATCTGGGTAACCCCACCCTAGCATTTTACAGCCTATACACTGCTCAAGATTGTTCCATTAATCATACTGTTTTAGTTGCTCTCATCTGTTACGTGGAATGGAATTTGTTGTGCAGCATTGTTTTAATCTGAGTTTTTTATGGTGCGGTTTTATCCTGTCCTGAAATCATTTGTGACAAAGAGTGGACTAGAAATATATTGAATAAGAGGGAGACCTCACTGAGTCACCACTCCCCCAACCTAAAAACGCTTGGTGGGAGGGATGGGCAAGCAGCCTCCAATTAGAACCTTGCACCACATCAGAGGGTGAATCCGTTCACTATTGTCCCAGAAGACTTTACACTCTTGTACCAGAATTCTTATCCTTGCATCATGTGCTCTCCTGGACCTTGTAAGACTCTTGATATGTAAGCAGTTAGGCTTACTATTGTTTGTCCATCTCTTGTAATCGTATGAAAAAGATGGGATAGCTTTATTCTCATCTTTGCTTGATTCAGTCTCTGCCCTTTTTGACTTCATCTTTAGCTAAGCAGTCTTTCCATCAGTGTCAGAACATTTGCTCACATACACCTATAGCTCATTCTTAAACTCAGGGAAGAAACAGAATATGGTTCAGATATGGAATTCAGAAGAAATATGAATGATTGGCCAGTAAAGATAAATATGGTTAATATTTCTGCTGGTGAGATCTTTACCAACCATAATTTGTATTGGAATTGTTTTAAAGACTTTTTAAAGACTTTAAAAAATTGTTTTAGCACTTGTTGTTTGCAGCCCTGGGTGCCTTTGGGAAGAAAAGTGGGATATAAACTCACTAAATATAGATCTGTAGATGCTTTTCAAATTTTAAGCAGATAGGTACCTAAATGAGAGTGATTGTGATAAACTCTGCATGATCTCTGGCAGTGAGATCTGCAGTCCACTAAGTAGTAGATGGCGTGTATTTGTGGTGATAAAGGCAGTGTGATCCAAGAATATAAAGCCTTTAAACAGTGAATTTACCTTGATTAGAGTCAATGGGTGCCCATTTTACGGTGCAAGTTACAAAGAATATAAGGTCACATGTTGAAATGGCATCAAACACAACTAAATGTGTTTGGGTTTCATCAGCTCTTCTGTCCTTTGGTATTATTGTTGATATTGCTCATTTATTGGTTTTAAAAACGGTTAGCAACCTTGAACATTTTGGGAGGAGTGCAGAGTGTAAAGATGTTAAATAAATGTTAACTGACATTTTGGAAAATAAAACGAAGAACCTCTATTTTTTTTCCATTTCTCAGTTCTGGAATGGAAAGTGACGATTACTTTGGAATCATTCAGAATCAAAACATATGCAGGGCCCTTTTGTATTTTCTTCTTGTAAGGCACACAGATAGTAGCTGATGCACTAATTTGAACAATGGATTGTTTGTACCACAGTGATGAATAAGGGTTAATCATCTTACAGCTGTTGCATTGAAAGACACATAATTTATGAGTGTGGCTTGCCCTATGGTTTGTTCATTTTGTCAATTCAAAAGCCTACTGCTAAATGGTGTATTATACTACAGTACAATTAATTGAACAAGCATGTTTGAACATATATTGCTCCATAGGTACTATAAATCAGACTAATCTTAGTTTGCTAAGAGCGATTTTACTGCCTTAGATGTAGTTTTAATGAGTTTTTCAAATTCGCTAGATCAATTACTTTGAACTGCTTTGAACTGCAAACAAAAAAATCTGTATTTTCTTAAGTCTATTTTTCTTCTCTTTTTAGCATTTGTATTAGGGTTATGGATTATATCGTGTGTGTGTGTGTGTGTGTGTGTGTGTGTGTGTGTGTGTGTGTATGCCTACACAGCTCCATTTTAATGCCCATTCACCCAATTTGGAGAGATCCTCTTGGAGTTTCTCGCAAACGCTCTTCATTTTCACCACACCGAACAATCTGGTGTCAAAAAAAAGCTTGACCACCTCACTGCTCACCCCGAAATCTGGGCCATTTGTGAACAAGTTAAAATACAGAAGTTCCAACAGCAAGCCTTAGAAGAACCTGCTTCTTTGTCGTCTCTCCCCATTGTGAGAACTGTTCACTGCTCTCTGCTTGCTTTTCTTTAAGCAGTTACTGTTCCGCCGAGATCACATAACACCGGTCCTAAAAGACCTACATTGGCTCCCAGTACGTTTCCGAGCACAATTCAAAGTGTTGGTGTTGACCTTTAAAGCCCTAAACGGCCTCGGTCCGGTATACCTGAAGGAGCGTCTCCACCCCCATCGCTCTGCCCGGACACTGAGGTCCAGCTCCGAGGGCCTTCTGGCGGTTCCCTCATTACGAGAAGCCAAGTTACAGGGAACCAGGCAGAGGGCCTTCTCGGTAGTGGCACCCACCCTGTGGAATGCCCTCCCACTAGAGGTCAAAGAGAACAATTACCAGACCTTTAGAAGGCATCTCAAGGCAGCCCTGTTTAGGGAAGCTTTTAATGTTTGATGGATTTCTGTATTTTAGAATTTCTGTTTTTTTGGAAGCCGCCCAGAGTGGCTGGGGGAACCCGGCCAGATGGGCGGGGTATAAATAATAAATTATTATTATTATTATTATAAGAAACCAGTCCCCTTATCCCATGACTACAAAGCTTACTCAGTGCCTATTAGATCAACCCTATCTTACCATGCTTATTTGACATTCTGAAAGAACCTTATAAGGTTAGTTAGATGAGGCTATCCTTTGAGGAAGCCATGCTGGTTCTTTAACTAAACCTGTATGATCAGTAGTGGGTGGCATAGGTTGGGAGGATGTGCTTACCTGAACGCCCCACAATTGAGTCACTGCTGTTTACTGGGAGGGAGAGCAGGGGCAAGGTGGTGTGGGGGACAGTGTGGTGCAAATGCACCAGTTTGTTATTAATTTATTGGAAAGTGTGGCCTAGGTGAGTTTGCCTCTTAATTGCTACCCCATCCGTATATACCACATTTGATTTCTATTATCATTTTCCCTGGGCAAATGCAGAAGACATAAGGCTTGAACCTAGGTATTTTTCCAGTTCAAACAATATATTCACTAGACCACACCTTCCCGTTGTTTCTTGTAAAGGTTAAGGTTTTGAGAAATTGGCTCTTCTGGGATAACGCTGAGGGAGACTATAGCTTTTCTGTTAAATGTAGCATGTAATGGAATTTCAGTGTCCATTTTAACGTGGCTTTTTAGAGAAGTAATGCTGATTTAACTTGGCAAATCGTTTGCACAGTAGATATTTGTGGCGTGTTCGGTGCCCACTAAACACTGCAGGAATGATCCAGTCAAAGCTAAGCACTTTTAAGCCCCATTGTTTTCAATGTGAGTTAAGCATGTGCTTGTTTAACTCATCTACAGAATCCAGTGGAAATCAAAACTGTTTAACTGCTTTAGCTAGATTGTGATACATATACTGTTGAACTAACATACTGACTTAAGGATAGTGTTGCTACATCTTCTTGGTTGATATGTAAAACATCTCCACAATATGCCTATCCTGTTCAAGTACTGAGGGCTTGGCAACTATAATCATGACCTTTCTTCCAGCGGCAGCCCAAGTCAGTGACTACATCCCCTCTAGAAGTAATAATGAGCCACCAAATACACACAGTCTTAAAACAAACTGAAAATATGAGCTATTTTGCATGCTTTTAATTCAACTCCCACTGCCACCGTCCCCATCCCCTTCTGCTATCAGGTTTACATTAATTTGCTCGCTAAGCTCACATTCCTTGTCTGGTTAATTAAGAACCTTGCATTTTTAATTCCATTGCATTTTATATATCTTAACTCTAACCTCTCAAATGCAGGTCCTCTCATGCCTTCTCCTCCCTTTTCTCAATTCATTGGTTCCTCTGGACTTTGCTGTCCCCACCCTGATTATGACCACCCTGCTCCTCAACTTCCCTACATCCTTGTAGAGTCCTCAGCAATAAAATGTGCAACACTTTTGGAGGACATGTAGCAATATTAGAAGCTGAGATGTGATGTGAATAAACCTGGAAAACAGATAACCTTTTGAAAGACAATTTATGTATTCTGTGTCCAGGGTATCTGAAGAAGTGTGCATGCACACGAAAGCTCATATCAATGACCAAACTTAGTTGGTCTCTAAGGTGCTACTGGAAGGATTTTTTCTTTTGTTTCGTCTATGTCCAGGGCAGATGTCTACCAGCTCCATCTGGTACGCGTCTGAGACCCTAATTGCCTGTAGACTCTTGCCAGAGTGATGCATGCTCAGGTTATCTCCCACTTGGACTACCGCAATGCACTCTATGTGGGGCTACCTTTGAAGGTGACTTGGAAGGTACAACTAATACAGAATGTGGCAGCTAGACTGGTGACTGGGAGCGGCCGCTGGGACCATACAACACCGATCCTAAAGAATCTTCACTGGCTCCCAGTACATTTCTGGGTACAATTCAAAGTTTTAGTGCTGACTTTAATAGCCTCAGCCCAGTATACCTGAAGGAGCATCGTTCAGCCCAAACACTGAGGTCTTCCTCAGAGGGTCTTCTGGCACTTCCCTCACTCTGAGAAGTGAAGTTACAAGGAACCAAGCAGAGGCCTTCTCAGCAGTGGTGTCCACCCTATTGGGTGTCCTCCCTGTGGAACTCCCTCCCTTCAGATGTCAAGGAGATAAAGAACTACACAACTTTTAGGAGACACCTGAAACCAGCCCTGTATTGGAAAGTTTTTAATGTTTGGTGTTTTATTATGTTTTTATATATGCTGTAAGCCACCCAGAGTAGCTGGGGAAACCCAGACAGGTGGGCAGAGTATAAATAATAAAAGTATTATTATTATTATTATTATTATTATTATTATTATTAAGAAAACTTCTAATTTAAAAGCTGCTTCTGAATTAAAATGAAAGGGGATCACCCATCATTATGTCCAACCATATGTGTAAGTGATGAGATGTTTATTGAAGGGTGATTGTGTGATCCCAATTCAGCTTTGGTTAACTTTCAGTATGCCACAATGCACATGCCACAACTGTACCAAATGCTGAGGAGAGCTAAAATATTTATCACAGGCTCAGGGCTGTGCCTAAGATGAGGCAATATCTAAGTGACATTGTGATGTATACATATGCTATCATCTTAGTTACTGGTTCACGCAGCATATCACATCTAGTTCATGAAAACAATATGCACCTTATTGCTTTTCAGTTGTTGTTGTTTTTTTTAAAAAAATACATCAGCTTTTACTATTCTTGTTTTTTAGGCCTATATTACCTGTATGGATGAATCTCCCAAATATGTTTCCTGTATAACAACTTTCACTCATCAGTCTATCCATGTAATAATTGATTTGATAAATAATGCTCCCCAAGGCAGAGTGTAATTTGGAAGACATTATTTGTAGCAAGAGGTTTAACACGCCTTGCTTTTGTAATTAAAACAGGCTACTCTTTCACTTCAAAAATCCTTTAACCATTCCCGGGGAGGATAGGAAAGCTCTGTGATTTAGGAAATCAATATAGACTTTTAACAGAGAAAACACAAATTGATACCGAGACAACTGGTTCCTTAGTGGTTTGGTGACCAAAGCTTGTGGCAATAAGGTTAATTTTTAATCTTGTATAAATTCTCTACTCCTGAACCTAAAATACTGTATTAAAGGATTTGTGCTCGTGCAGATTTAATGACTCTTCTAAGCTGAAAGAATTGCTAATCAGCACCATTTAGTTTGCCCAGACTTGTTAAATCACTAATAGAATAGAACTGCACTTTTTAAAAAGTGCTAAGAGATTATTAATATTGCTTATTTAACCACTCAAGAGGTAAGAAAAGACTAGATCATAGTTGCGAAGCATATCTTAACCAAACATGCTATAAAAACAGAGAAGTCACCCCAACAAAATGTTCACTTTAGGATGCCCTTTCACCTGAGATTCACTCCCATACTTTAGGTTTTGAGTGAGGTGGCTGAAAGTTGAGTTCTCATTTCTTCCCCTGCAAAGCCATAAATAAGTAGTTGCCTTCCCGTCCTTTCCCCAGACATTGCCTTCCTGGATGTTACACCACCACCATGAAATGATGTACAAAGATAGTTAAAGTATTTTAATTATCAAAGAATGGGTTAAACTGCCTAATAAATAATAGCCTCATTAGAAAGCAACATCATGTAATTAGAAAGCAACATCATCTAACAAGGATACCTATTTACAACAAAAGCTTACAATAAATATGCGATTATTTATTGTAAGGAAGGTTATCTCTGAAGCTGGTCAACAGAGATGTCTCTGCTCTTAAAATGAAGACATAACTAAGCTTGACAGAAAATTAAATGTAATCTGCTGCTCTGTGACATAGTGAAAGAGCAGATCTAAAGTACGCCAGACTTCCTTTTCTTCCTTTGCTTACAGCCATTTAATTGTCTCCAGCATGACTGTCCTTTCTCCTGGAGCTCAGACCTAATTAAGCTAGAGCTAGACACAAGGCCTGGAGCAAAGACATTCAGCTGCCTGGACCAGTGTTCTAAAAACATCCAGGGAGATAACGGAAATGCCTTTGGTTACCCAGATGCAGTTGAAGAAAATGTCCTTTTAAGACCACCTTTGTTCTAGCTTCCTCTAGCCATTATAGCTATGAACTTGATGTTTTTGAATGCACTCCTTCAGGCTTATCATAGTAGCTGTAAACACAGTATCTGAACTGGTAATCTCATCTCTTTATTGCTGAAAATATCTGGGTGAGAGTGAGTGAGCAAGCAGGAGAAATTGCCCTCTTTGTTTAAATAGGGTGTTGGAGAATTTGCATAAATACTGGAGTTGAGGTTGCAGGTCAAATTATCTGCAAGTGCAAAACGTTCCAACTCCTCTTGTTGTCTATTGGTAACAACTAGTCCCAATTCTGCAAAGAATTGGGTTTCCATGCACAGGGCATAGGACTTCCAGTGGTATAAATCTCAGCATGTATGACTGCTTCCTGAGGCCTGTCGGGTGGCTTCTGGCTCAGGTTAGGATTGCTTCCTAAATGTTTTAGATAAGTACTATAACATTCATCAACACATCTCAATACTTTGCTGCACCTATTCCCCTGAAGTCTGTGAGACCCAAATGCATGCTAAATAAATAAATTTAAATGAAACATTGGCATGATTTCCCCCTGCCCGGAAGTATTTGTTTTCATTGATTTGTTCATTGTTTTTATGCTTCTTAAAAATGAGGACAGAAGGAAGAGAACAATGCATATTGTTGACAAAAGAACTGTGCTATTAGAATTATTAGCATCATAACTTTTCTTCTGTCTAATTGAAATTTAAGATAGGCCAGGCAGGTGATTGGTATGTGATGCCCTGGTGGTATAGTATTATTCACCATTTATTATGCCTGCAATGCCTTCCTTAACAAATTAAGCTTAAGCTTTGGTATTACCAGATAGCTAGATAATCTACACTAAAATCTACCAATGTTTGTATGCATGCTCATCCCACCAACCACCAGAAGGCCTGCTGTCCACATACAAAATCCAAAGACAGGCACAATTCCTTTGAAACTAACAAGAGCTTAGCAAATAGTGAGCCACTTCAATGCCATTGATTTCATTTAGGGTCTGTTCTCACGTTACCCATTTTTACATTAGTGGAACAGTGCAGCCCTTACTCCACTGTGGCTCAGTCCCAGTACTGCAGAAATCATAGGAATGGGGAAATGATATGGATTTTTCCAAGTGTAGTGCTAGCATAGCAAAATGACATAGGCAGCTATTGGTCCGCCCCATGAAATTTCCACTATAACAGCCATATCAGAATGGTACATACGGGATCCACAGGGAAGCAGCAAGATAGCCAATCCAGTACCTTAAGAAAAAAAAATCACTGCAAATGTTTAACATTCCCCAGATGGCACATTATAACCTTTTTCATGCCATGATGCCTTGACAGCTAGGCACTTCCCAATCAATGCTTGGAAGTTGTGATGCCATCTGTGTAGGCCATGTAGTGCTCTGTCAAAAGTGGGAAGGTAGCAAAAGAATAAAGTAGAAATCTAGCGCCTGTGTCATTTTGACATGAGAAAAGTGCCTTAACGGTGCTGTCACAGGAAGAGGAAGGATTATATTCTTTTTGAATTCTGTCAACCTATCACACTTCAAGATTCCCTGCCAAAGAGTAACTCCATTGGTCTGCCCAAATATCATATAAGAATCAGATGACAGTTTGTTTGTTTGTTTATTTTTGTCCTTCTGTGCTGCAAAACTAATGAAGAGCTTTGGTTTGCTATTGTGCTATAAACTTCACTGCATGCTCCTTCATTTTGTCTATGGTAGGGATGGGGAACTTTGTCCCCCCTTATGAGGAACGGCTTAGGGAGCTGGGTATGTTTAGCCTGGAGAAGAGAAGGTTAAGGGGTGATATGATAGCCATGTTCAAATATATAAAAGGATATCATATAGAGGAGGGGAAAAGGTTGTTTTCTACTGCTCCAGAGAAGCGGACACGGAGCAACGGATTCAAACTACAAGAGAGAAGATTCCACCTAAACATTAGGAAGAACTTCCTGACAGTAAGAGCTGTTCGGCAGTGGATTTTGCTGCCAAGGAGTGTGGTGGAGTCTCCTTCTTTGGAGGTCTTTAAGCAGAGGCTTGACAGGCATATGTCAAGAATGCTGTGATGGTGTTTCCTGCTCGGCAGGGGTTGGACTGGATGGCCCTTGTGGTCTCTTCCAATTCTATGATTCTATGATTCTATGTTGCTGAACTACCTGTCCCATCAGTCCCAGCAAGTATGGCCAGTAGCATAGGATGGTGAGAGTTGTAGTTCAGCAACATCTGGAGGGACAAAGGTTCCCCACACCTGCTCTAAGGCTTGCAGTTTCTTCTTTTTCCTAAGTTGCCTCACTTGCAAGTAGGCATAAGGGAAATATTCAATTCTGTCCATATTTAAAGTCAAATTTACCTATTTTACACTTAGATAAACAATTCAGGAAATAAAACCAAGCCATCCTATGAAATTGGCACTTCCCTGAATTTTGCAATGCAGTTCTTTGGACAAGTAATGGGTACAAAAATGCATATAGGGTACAAAGCTAAACTCTGCACAAGATGCATACATTTTTGAAAATAATACACAGATTGCATTATATAATGGGAAACTGCTTTGGAAAAAATGTGTATATTAGGACAAATTTGCTAAAATGCTACTTTTAGTAAGGACTTTGTTTTATCACAAATTTATGTGGAAATTAAAATTGGGGGGAAATGAGAAAATTGGGGAGAGGGTGAGAAAAATGATAATGCTCTCATTTACCTTCTCTAAGTGCAGTGCAAAAGTGAGATTGCACATTTCTGCACAGCAGCTTGAGACACCTTGTCATGCCTCGGACAGCCCTAGATGATTTGTGAGTGTGTTTGATATATGCAGTCATATCACTTGGCAATTTTACCCCCTTCTCTCTCTGTGTGTTCAGCTTATGCCAATGTTATCCCCAGATGTTAACATCTGAGGGTGTCAGAGGAAAAGCAAAAACACCTAGTGGCACCAATGTATATGGAGAAAATATAGGAGTTTATCATCTCAGCTGAGCTGTTGATGCTGTTCCTCCTAAAACCTTGGATGAATTTTTCATGGTCGTCTTGGCCTAATGACAGATCAGCTCTCAGCCAAGCCTAACAACAATACAGATTTTCCACCTTTTGACCTTGTCTTGTCCTTCACTGCTGCAGCTGAGTGCTTCAAGGGATACACAAACCTTTTAACTCATAGGGGCAATGCTAGATTTTTCTGTACTGTACTGAAAGCACACGGTGCCAAGTCTGCTGGGATGAAAAAGAGAAAGGTTTAGTGGCATGGAATGAAAAACTATTTCACTTGGCTCTAGATTGGATCCTCGGTCTTTTCCTTCTGTTTTACACTGTCTATTTTAGCCTTTGGGGTGCCATTTTTCTCTTGGAACCCATTTTAAGATTGCAGATCCGTTTTACACTGAACAGGCCTTCCAAACTCACTAAAATCTTAGCTTGGGTAGTAATCTTAACACCAGCTCCACATTTGTTTCAAGCAGAATTAGTCGTAGAGGAGCTAGATTTGTTTTTTAAAGGACAATAATTGTTGCAGTACAAAAGCAACACTGTAAAATGATAATATCCCAAATCACCAAGAAGAGAAGTGTTAGGATAGAAAAATGGCAAATTCTAGGATGTGGAACCATAATGGCTGTTGTTTTCCTGTCAAAGCCCTTTATTGCTTTGTTAATTTGATAAATATTTCCCTGTGGAAATGAGAGGTCTATAAGTAAGGAAATCCAATAAGAGGAGAGACAATAAAAGTTTGCAGGAAGGTAACAGTAAACCGTGCACAAAATGTCAACAGTGTCTTACAAGCCAGGAAAGCCAATTCTCTTTTATACATTTTGCGCCTTAAATCTTTCATCATCTTTTTTAAAAGAAGTTCTCAATAAGTATCTAACAGTGACAACCCAATTTTCAGCAGAATAAAACCTTCCTCTTCGCATAGATATTCATTTAACAACAAGAATAAATCTAATGCATTATTCTACTCTCTATCTAAAACATTCCTCTTCATGCATCCCTGCGACACAAGTTTGGCAAGTCTGTCCCCAGACTATTTTAGGTAATTGCAGCAGTGAGAGGTGTAGAAAATTAATAAGTCAAACTTAAGGCATTTGCTGGGTGGGTGGGGGTTGTGGCAGGCAGGGCTGAGAATATTTGAACAAATACCAAACAAGACCTTTACTAAATATAGATGATAAAGAATAGGTAAAAACAGAGGTGTTTCATAAAAGCCTATGTGTGGAATGATGTATTCATATAAAAGTAAAACATTGCAATGGCTTCCAACTGTTCAATAGGATATATAAGTTTTAAATTGGCCACTCTGGCGTGTTCTAGGGATGTGCATTAGGTTCAGCTGAATGCTAAGGTGAAACTGAATGCCTCACAGGTATTTGGGGCTTGTCAGAAGCAAAACAGGACCTCTATGAGGTGGCATTAATTGAAGTGGGGGCCCTTGACGCACTTTGTGGTACCCTGGTGATTCAGACATTTTTAAAAAAAAGATTGCAGACAAATTATCTGCTGGGATTAATGTCTCTAAACTTGCCATCATGCCATAACTGCAGGGTAGGGTGTTGGGGTCGGGAAGAGGGAGAACAAACACCAGGGAGGGGGGGGAGGTGCATGGAAAAGAAGCATTGTTGCCACTGACATTTCTAGTTTGTAATCAGAGGAAATGGTGTTACTAGCAGTCTCCGGCCTCAGTGCACTGGAAGAGCTTAAATTTATGTCTCCAAGCATAAGAAAGTTGCCAGGATGGAGAGCGCGAGGAAGAGCTCCTCCATGGCTGAAAAGTCTAGCTTGTAATCAGAATGAATAATTTTATCTGAAAAGTGAACACCTTTAAATTCTACACATGCAAAATCAACCTCAAAGGTGCCCAGCGCAAAAAACCCAGGACCTGTTTGTAAGGTTTCTTACTTCTGTTGCCTTTTCCTTGTTGCTTTCTATGTTGCACCCATCTCCACTATTTCACCTTGTTAAAACTTTTCTTGAAAATCATGCAGTGTGCCTCCCTTTCCAATCTATTCATACCTCTCCCATTGTTTCAAACACCCACACTTTAGTACCACTCCTTGTTCACTCCCATGTCACACCCACTTCTCTTTTGCTCCCCTACCCTGCATTTGACTTGATGCAAATCCAGGATTGTGATGCGGCACTACAAAGCCTTCATTTGGTGGGGGAGGGGGGATTGGCTGTGTGATGATTAACCAGGCTTCCTCAACCTCAGCCCTCCAGATGTTTTTGGCCTACAACTCCCATGATCCCTAGCTAGCAGGACCAGTGGTCAGGGATACTGGGAATGGTAGCCTCAAAACATCTGGAAGGCCGAGGCTGAAGAAGCCTGTGATAAACTATCCTGCAATAGTAGTTGCAAAAACAGATGCAAATTATAGCAGTTGGCCAGCAAATATATTAAGTGACTTGTACATGTTGTGGATGGGAAAGTACATTCTACCATGGATTATTTGGAACACATGTGAGAATGTGCATTGAGAGTAACACTAATTCATAGCTAAATACAAATTGCAGACCAAAAAAAAAAATCATGTTCAGATTTGTATTTTGATGAGCATCCTTTTCTCTATGCACAAGTGTTTGAACATCCACATGCCAATTATTTCCCTCTGCCTTCAGTAGAAATTAAGTTAGGTTTCTTCCAACTCTATGATTCTATGATTCTATATGGTGTTTCCTGCATGGCAGGGGGTTGGACTGGATGGCCCTTGTGGTCTCTTCCAACTCTATGATTCTATTCTATTCTATTCTAACCATCCACACCAGCGGAACAATGCCCATATTGAAGGGTTGAGCATGCCTGCCTAAATGGATCCTTATCTTTGGGGCTTAATTCAGGGTTTATTTCAATTTAGGAAGGAGGCAGAAATGTGATAGTGATTAACCACTGGAACAGATTGTCCCAGAAAATCAAGAACAGATTCCTTTCTATAATATGAGCCAAGTGATTTGATAAAGTTAACTTCAACAGCTTGTATTCTGCAGAGAGCCTTTGCTTTTAGGATATTACAGTACTCAGGAGTGAATGTGTGTCTTTGTTTTCACAACCTTCAGGTCACATTGCCTCCTCCTGAGGAGTGGGTAAGTGACACGAATCCTTCAGCATTATGACTCAGATATCTCTGACTTGCAATATGTCCACAAAGCTATTAACTGAGGTTTCAAGAAATGATTTTGCAGGGGCAGGCTAATACATAGGGATATTAGCTGGATTTCCAGCCTGCTGTTTACTAAAGTGCTTCATAATATATCGCCATGACTCATGTTTGTAGGTAGCAGAGCAGAACAGGGCATGGTGAATCCCACTTCTAAAGCAGATTTGATTGACTAGACCTTTATTTTTTCAGCCCTCAACTGGTTTAATAGCACTGTTCCTCCATCTCTCAGATGGAAGGGTGCTTGCTCCACCCCTGTTTAGGAGCAAGCCTCATGAGTGGTGCAGCAATAAAACTGCTAGAACATTGGCAAAAGCTAAGCAGGGTCCAATATGAATTCAAACTGGGATGGGAGACCACTTGTTGAGATTCCTGCATTGTAGGGGGTTGGGCTAGATGACCCATGGGGTTCTGTCCAACTTTACAACTCTGTGATTCTATGTGTCATGAACTGGCAGGACAACACGGAGGAAGAAGAGGATCTTGGCGAGGGGTGTAGCTCAGACAGGGACACATCGGGGCAAGCAGGGGGTGTGGAAGGAAGTACTCGCAGGGTGATGGAGGATGACTAAGGGATGGGGGTTAATGCACAGGAACCAAAACAGCAGGAGCCATCACTAGAGCCAGAAGGCTCCTCCCTTAGCTGGCCAGGTGGGCTCACTACGGTAGTTCTAAGAGAAAGTGTGTGAATCCTCAGCTGGAGTAGGCTTCGAAGAGGTGGGGGCCACATGCTTCATCAATCCCAGCATGCAAAGTACAAAAGGGCAGCAGAGCTGAGGTGCTGGCTCTGCTTGAGTGCCCGCGTTGATGGGCCTTGTCTTGGCTGCGCCTGCACCTCTACAAGCCTATGCTTTGGGTTTGACCCTGGACTGTACCCTGACTGCTGGACTTCAGACTTGGCTACTTGGATTGACCTTGGACTGTGTTTCCTGACCTTTGGATTTTGAACTTGTGTGGATTGACCGCTGGTCTTTGAACATTGGACTTGGCATACGGGCTTGCGGCCAGGTAGGCCAGGGGTTCAGGACACTCTGAAAAAGAGAGGTGAGGGAATTTGGCAAGGTGGACGTGTGGCTAATCAGAGGATCTGGGTGCTTGACCTGTTTGTTAATCATTCATTGCAATTTGTTTGCACATTGGTTCAACTATATTTGGTCTTTGTTGATCACTTATTCTGAGATTTTTGTTGGGCAGTTATATGCTAATGAACAGTCATCCTGATAGGCTTGACCATAGTTTGATCTGTACCTTGGTGTGCTCCTGTCACACCACCCACTATAATCTACGTAGGCAGAAAGTCTGTATTCCACGTTAGTCTTCCTGTTTGTGTGCTCATCCTTGTTCTCTTCTCCTGCCTTCAATGTTACTTCAGGTTCTCCAAAGAACAACTAAATTCTCCCATATATTTTCTGTTCCATTCCCCCCCCCCCTTTTCATGATAGACAGCACAAGATCCTTAAGCAGGACAACCACATTGTCAGGAAGGAATTTAAGCCCTTGTTTTAATTATGCCATGATGCCATATGTGTTTACCAAACAACCACGAAACAATTAACACCCTACCCTCATTCTCACTATAGATGACTTTGCGGGGAAATGCTGTAATGTGTGGTGCTAGGTTCTGATTAGCTCTCACACGTCACCAGCCAAGAGAGTCGCGTTTGAACTGCCAAAGCTATAACAAGAACCAGAGAGATGTGGTTCATCTTTCTTGGGATCCATCTATGAGCTGGAGCTGCTTAATTAACTATCACAGCTTCTTAAGGCGTGACATTTTCTCTGGATGAGACAGGCATCCAACTAACTTAGGAGCTCAAGCACAGCTTGAACTGATCTCCAAAACGGAGAGATACTGTCAATTTGCATTACAATATATTTTATTTAAAAGTAGCACAATTGCCTAATGGAATGCTTTGTTATTCTCCTTTATAGTAGGGACAACGTTGATGTGAGAAATCATGTGATGAACATAAATAGAAAATACTTCAAAGAAAACAATGAAACACAAGCAGGAACGTCTTAAGTATATTTGGCACCCTGGCGCCATGGTGCGATGGATCCCTCCGGCGCCCCCGCCTTGCCCCGTTTCCTAGCGCGACGGCCGGGCGGATGGAGCTGCGTGGGCGGGCACAGCGCAGTGGGCAGGCGGGCGCAGCTCCGTGGCGGGCGGGCAGGTTCCCTGGCGCCCTGCGCCACCCAGCCTGGCCGTAGCGCCGGCGCTGAACAAAAGCAAAAGGGGTCACAATCCAGCCAAAGGAAAGTACAGTGGACATTCGGGTTGTGAACGTGATCCGTGCGGGAGGCACATTCACAACCCACATCGTTCGCAACCCGCAGTGCTGCGTCTGCGCGCACACGGGTCATGATTTGACGCTTCTGCGCATGCGCAAAGCATGATTCAGTTCTTCTGTGCATGCGTGAGTGCTAAAACCCGGAAGTAACCCATTCTGGTACTTCCAGGTTCAGCGCGGTGCACAACCCAAAAACGCACAACCTGAAGTGTCTGTAACCCAAGGTATGGCTGTACTTTTAAATGCTCCCCAACAGGATAGTTAAGCATGAAATCTCTCCCAAATAGCTCAGAAAAATGCTTATTCTTAGCTCAGTTGTACTTGTGATATTTGTCCAAGTCCCAGAATCCAAAGGTTGATTAAAGGAAGTGTTGAAAAATCAATATGTACTGTATATGGAAGAGGTGCACAGCAGCTCAGGGAGGAGGCCAAATTTTGAAAATCGGCGTAATTCAGGCATCTCTCTGCCGCCTTCAAAGTTGAATCATTATTGGGGGGACTCTGCCCTGTTTTTATGAATAGCTATATGATATTGTATATCTCCATACGCCCCCTACACACAATGAGGGCAGCAGCACAAGTACAGGCCTTTTCAATAGTGGCTCCCCTTTTGTGGGATGCTCTCCCTAGGGAGGCTCGCCTGGCACCTTCATTAAATATCTTTAAGTGCCAGGAGGAACTTTCCTCTATAACCAGGCCTTTGACTGATTAAATAAATCTTTGGCCTTCGAAATGTGTTTTTTTGGGGTGTGTGTGTGTTTTAATTTTATTATGTGTTTGTGTTCTCATTTTGTATCTTTATGTTTTGAACTGCTGTGCGGTATACAAATTTAATGAATAATAATATATCCCTAGATCCATAAGCTATGCAGGAAGTAGGGCTATCCAAAATGTTGCCTGTAGAGCACTGAAGAGAGATGGCTATTCCTGTTGTTGTTGTTGTTGTTGAAATGGGTGTGGTGCTAAAGCTGATGGGCAGTGAGAGTTTCCCTTGTTCCAAGAGTTGGGAGTTGTTTTCACTGAAGCCACTTCTAAAATGGAAGGTGGGTGGTAAGGGCGCTCCATGCTCCAACCAAATAAACCATCGGGCAATGAAGAAACTAGCCTTTATTTCACCTGGGTCAAAGACCCAGTTTGTCACACACACACCCATACATTTGTGTAGGCATCACCCAGAGCAGAAAACCCGGCTAGCTCTCTGCCCCCTCCGACTATGGCACTGAATAGGGAGCTCACTTTCAGGTCCTTTGAAACTGTGTCTTTACCTGGTTCACACCTGACATCAGGTGTGGACTGGATGGGCATATTGGAAGCCCTGGTGAGCCAAGTTTATTTCCCCCACAAATCCCCTGAACACATTTGTCTGCAATTTGGCAGGCTTAATTCACTCTGCAGGGGCTCATGTGACTGCCAATTTCATCATCTTTGGGCGGAATAGGAAATGTTATATCTGTTTTTAGATTCCCCATATAGTGAATGTGGAATCACAGATCTTCCTTTTATGCAAAGTGATGCAGGAGCCAAGTTAGAAGGGCAAAGTAGGAAGTAGAGAGTTCACAGAGAGACTCAGAAACAGATCAGATTTTTAAAAATGCTATTTTTGGATGCTGTCCACACCCCTAATATGTGTGAACTAGGCCAAGATTTAAATCCAATCTCAAGTACACTTACCAACTAATACCTTCTAGTCATGTATGCTTAGAATCTAAATCTACACCCTTACATCAAAGCACAAACTATTCAACTATACTGTATATCCTTGTGATGAAGGATGGTATATAAATCTAATAAATAAAATTATTGTTCATGTGAAGTCTACTCTCTATTTTAAGAATCTCTCTTGAAACATCCTATCACATATAATTCAATTCTACTTGGAAGCAAATTCTGTTGAAATAACTACAACTAGAGCCAGTGTGGTGTAGTGGCTAAGAGCGGTAGACTCGTAATCTGGGGAACTGGGTTTGCGTCTCCGCTCCTCCACATGCAGCTGCTGGGTGACCTTGGACTAGTCACACTTCTCTGAAGTCTCTCAGCCCCACCCACCTCACAGAGTGTTTGTTGTGGGGGAAGAAGGAAAAGGAGAACGTTAACCGCTTTGAGACTCCGTCAGGTCGTGATAAAGCGGGATATCAAATCCAAACTCTTCTCTTCTTTAAACTCTTCTGAGGAAATACAATAGGATCAGCTTGTTAATTGTGTAATACAATCATGTCCATCACAAAATCCATCTCACAGATTACACAATCATAATACCACCATCCAAGCTCCAAACAAATACAGGTACCAACAGCTTTAAATGTGCACATCTGTCTTGATAAAGAAACAAAAAAAAATATTTGCAAAAAATGTGTGTTTATTTTCTCTCCCGTTTTAATTAACATTTTGGTACTTATTTACATTCTCAATTTAATTGATGATTATGCACTCTACATAAACATTTTAGAATGCCTTCTCTTGTGTTATTCAGTCTCCTATCTTACATTACTTCACTTGTTCTTCTGCAGAATTGTTACACACATTCAGGAGAATCAATGGAGCAGTTCCTTCATTCCTAAACTCTTTTATCCACTCATGCATGCAAATAAGTGAGGTTGTTTGTTTTGTTCTGGATACACTTTTAGAAATAATTGCATTTTGTCAGTGGCGAATACATTAAAAGTAATTGGTCTAAAAGAGCTGTAGGTCTGGATAAGGTGGAAGATGATAGAATATAAATGATTTCTGTTCATCCATTCATGATTTCCCCCCCTGTTGTGTTGTCTGTTATTCTAACAATCAGCTTAATTCTGTTGCTATTTACACATATTCTAGAAAAAAAGCCACATATGGAGGTGTATGTACTATATATATGCATAATATATATAATATTTTA
Source organism: Zootoca vivipara (assembly GCF_965207765.1). NCBI lineage: Eukaryota > Metazoa > Chordata > Lepidosauria > Squamata > Lacertidae > Zootoca > Zootoca vivipara. The sequence goes on along the minus strand of NC_142586.1, from coordinate 32,831,792 downwards.
AAATGTTTTCTAAGCAGTTTCTTATTTATTAGGAAATGAAGTAACAAGCTTAAGGTGACAGTATATCATTATCATTGAAGTCTTATCAAAAATATTATTTACATGTAGGTAGCCGTGTTGGTCTGCCGAAGTCAAAACAAAATAAAAAAAATCCTTCCAGTAGCACCTTAAAGGTAAAGGGACCCCTGACCATTAGGTCCAGTCGTGACCGACTCTGAGATTGCAGTGCTCATCTCGCATTATTGGCCGAGGAAGCCGGCAGACAGCTTCCAGGTCATGTGGCCAGCATGACAAAGCCGCTTCTGGTGAAACACCGTTTACCTTCCCGCTGTAGCGGTACCTCTTTATCTACTTGCACTTTGACATGCTTTTGAACTGCTAGGTTGACAGGAGCTGGGACCGAGCAATGGGAGCTCACCCTGTCGCAGGGATTTGAACCGCCGACATTCTGATCAGCAAGCCCTAGGCTCAGTGGTTTAACCCACAAGGCCACCTACGTCCCAGGCCCACCTTAGGAGACCAACTAAGTTTGTTATTGGTATGAGCTTTCATGTGAAGAAGTGTGCATGCACACGAAAGCTCATACCATAACAAATTTGGTGGTCTCTAAGGTGCTATTGGAAGGATTTTTTTTTATTTTGTTTCAAAAAGATTATTGTGAGAATATTTGTCTTTAAGTTAAATCAAATGGAGTCAAGTCAGGGCCAAAAGATAGGGAAAGTGGTACAGTGGAACCTTGGGTTGCAGACGTAATCCGTGATGGAGGCACGTCCGCAACCCACAGCGTTTGCACCCTGAAACACCATGTCTGCGCAGGCGCTGGTGCGATTTGGCGCTTCTGCACATGCACAAAGCACGATTTAGCACTTCTGTGCATGCGCAAGCAGCGAAACCCGGAAGTAACCTGTTCTGGTACTTCCGGGTTTCCCACGATCCGCAACCCAAAAACACGTAACCTGAAGCGTCAGTAACATGATGTATGACTGTATACCGGTAATACTTGACTACAAATATTTACTTTTAGAAAATCCTTAAAACATTAGATATGTTTATTAAACATGCATAGGGCTGTGTTTGCTGGCAATAAATCTTTTTTGTGTTTGTTTGGGTTTTTTTTTTGCATGTATATGAAAAGGGTCATACGCTCACTTAGCTATTTGTCCATAAGGGTTCCCATGCAATAAAGTATATTAATTGTTCGGGGTTCCTATTCCCTTGGGAAACTCTACACATGTATAAGCTGTACGCACATAGGAGTCTTTTCATGGGTTCAGGCTGTTGAATGAATTCTCTGACTTCCTGTGCCACAAACTTGAAAGCCTCTTTATCACCTTCTTCACTTGTCAGAGGAAGGAAGGTTCTTCAGTTACCTTGGAAGTTCAGGAGGTGACTTAATCTTTCCTGTTCTTAAGCAAGTCTGGAGCCGGGCTCCCTTTGTTCTGCTTCCACAACACTGCTAGCAGCCAGTGATAGGCCTATTCTCGCCTTGTCACTGCATAAGAGGAGGGAAGCAGCCCCACATCCACTGTGTCCACCCTAACTGTATTCATGTGGCAGACAGCAGTCCAGAGGCAGAGGCTGGAGAAAGGTGGGGGGGGGCAAAAGGCAGAGATCAGGCAGGCTGCCGGAGAAGTCAGGGTGTCTCTCTTTCCTGCTGTGACCAGCTCCCCTTCAGAGAGTGGTCTCCAGGACATGAAAAGGAATGAAGAGCGCAGATCAAAGAGAGAGAAAACAAAGCAGCCTCAGGATACTTGAGAAGGATCTAGGGGAGGAGACTTGGGGAACTGTGGAAACTTCAGCCCTCACCACTGCCTTGTTGGGGCATTTGGGAAGAGTTGCCATCTTCACTTGACCTGAGCTGTTTTCTGTTTCTTTGAACAAAGAGTTAAATCCACCGACACCTTGTGAGTTATTGCTGACCTGACCCCACCACCCGCCCTAATGTTGATAATGGATCACAAAGCGATGGTCTATATGTGTAGGTTCAGGCCAGCTCAAATGAAAATTCAGCTTCTGGGAATATTTTAACAGATAAATCATGAAAGAGAGAATATAACTGGTAAGCAATAGATTAGTTCCGCATCCCGAAGTTTGCAGGACCTTAGCAAACTGCACATGGGCGTAGGCAGGGGGGCAGGAGGGGGCAGCTGCCCCCCCTAGAAGCAAAAAAAATTAATGTATTTTACAGACCATAACCAGCACTTTTCCCCTCCAAAAACTGAAGTGGAAAGGGCTTTGCTTTAGCAAGAGCAGCTAAGTCTCCGCTTGCTGGGGGGGGCACAGCAGTAACAAAAACACATCAAATAAATAAAGCAAAGTGGCTACCAGTAGTTAAGCAGTTAAGACAATGGAGCATATATCCCCAGGCAAGATTCGATAGCTGACCATTTCGCCCTATTGTTCTTAAGTGGGAGTTGTTAATGAGCATTCAGGAGCATTAAGAGTTCTATTGGCGATTTAATGAGGGTGCAGACTCAGAGGATTCAATTTGACTAAGGTGGCTCTGCAAGGCTAAAAAGAAGTGAATAAGAAAGGGGGGAGGCTGTAGCTTTGACAGACACTGTGATGTTTACAAAAAACATTGGTGTTCCAGTCTGCCCCTCCTCCTGCATCTGTATACTGTAAATCAGGGGTGGCCACCTCCCAAGAGACTCTGATCTACTCAGAGTTTAAAACTGGGGGTGATCTACCCCCTTTTGGGGGGTTCAGGTCAAAGCTGTTGAGTTTTTTTAAAGGAAGGGAAGCCGTTTTTGGGGGTTTAGGTCAAACTTGTTGAGCTTCTTTTAGGAGGGAGGGAGGCCCATTTTTGTTTAGGGCTTCAGGTCATAGTTCAACTTTTTTGAGGGAGGAGGAAAATTTTGGGTGAGCTATTTTTAGGGGTGCCAGTGACCTACCAGTGATCTACCACAGACATCCAGTGATCTACTGGTAGATCACAATCTACCTGTTGGACGTGCCTGCTGTAAATCAAGCAGAGAGAAAGCTGCTTACAAGGCTCCTGTACATGCAGAGTTCCAGCATCACAGCATCACCCAGAGGCACCCACAAATATGAGTTATCCCTCTCTCTATTTCTTCCTTCCTTTCCTCCCTCTTCCATCCTTAATAAAATACGGGGGGGGCAGATAAGCCCCACATAGAAAGCCCATCAACATGGGGGGATGACTCTTTCAAATACGGTATTTACCAGTAATTGGGGGGGGGAGGCACCTAGGCCTCTAGGAGTTGGCTGCTATGCCTAGGAGTAGGACAATTCAAGAAAGCAGAACGATGCATATGGTATGGTAATATATCAATAGAATCGTAGAATTGTAGTCGGAAGGGACCACAAGGGTCATCTAGTCCAACCCGCTGCAATGCAGGATTTTTTCCTAAGGTGGGGCTTGAACCATGGTTGAAATATTATGCTGATATGCAGCAATGCCTCAGAGCCGTCGTGGCTGCGGCCATGCCTTGCCTCGCCCTCGCCCGCCCTGCCACCCCCTCTCGCCTGCCCGACCCTCCCGTCCTCTTGCTGCAGAGTTCCAGCATCACAGCGTCATCCAGAGACACCCACAAATATGAGTTATCTCTCTCTCTATTTCTTCCTTCCTTCCCTCCCTCTTCCATCCTTAATAAAATACGGGGGGGGCAGATAAGCCCCACATAGAAAGCCCATCAACATGGGGGGATGACTCTTTCAAATACGGTATTTGCCAGTAATTGGGGGGGGGCACCTAGGCCTCTAGGAGTTGGATGCTATGCCTAGGAGTAGGACAATTCAAGAAAGCAGAATGATGCATATGCTATGGTAATATATCAATAGAATCATAGAATTGTAGTCGGAAGGGACCACAAGGGTCATCTAGTCCAACCCCTTGCAATGCAGGATTTTTTTCCTAAGGTGGGGATTGAACCATGGTTGAAATATTATGCTGATATGCAGCAACACCTCGGAGCCGTCGTGGCTGCGGCCGTGTCTTGCCTCGCCCTCGCCCGCCCTGCCACCCCCTCTTGCCTGCCCGACCCTCCCGTCCTCTCCAGCCAAGCAGGGTAGCCGCCAACGCTACCAGCCCCAGAAGCACAAGGTGGCCGCTGCTGCCGCCGCCACGATGTCATCAGGCCCGCTGGCCCTTTAGCCCTGCCCACTTCATGGCCCCTCCCCTTCCGTGCCTTGGCCCCGCCCCTGAACGACCATGGCTCCCCCCCCCTAGTTTTGATCCTGGCTACGCCCCTGAAACTGCACAGTTCTGGGGGTGCTAGAGGTGGATATATATGAAGATTGTGTTGCTTGCATCCGCGATAGCTGCCACATGCTTTAAATCCAGAGCCGGTACAAAAATACAACACTATTGCATTTTATTTTAGGTAGATACCCAGTCAAATCCAGGCTGTCACTTTCATTCTCTGTGTCTCATTCTCCAAACCAATTATGTAGCAGCATATTGTATTTTAATGATAAGGACATACAGCAGCTAAAATGAGCTCAACAAATATGATTTCATTTGTGAACTAATGAGAATTTGAACTTGAGTCTCCAGAGGCAAGAGGCAATGATACTTGCCCCCTTGCTAATTTCTGCATGAACAGTAGCATTCCCTAAAGCATTAGCCAAAGATGTGTATAACAGTGTGTCGTTTTTCCTCCATTCCCCATCCTTTTCAAAGTGGCTTTTTTATGCTGAAAAAGAGGTATGAAATAAATCTCCCAGGTGGGTTTTATGGGGGGGGGGTGGGAACCCAGCAATTTAACTTCTCATCAGTTCTCTGAAGTACAGTGGATTTTGGAAGTAGATCGTAAAGATCTTGTCCCTAGCTAGGTGCCAATGACTGTATATTTTTAGTTCTAGTGCTTTTGCAGGAGGTGACCTGGTGCTTCCCACACCACAGCACAGCTTTGCAATAACCACCAAACTGATTGCCAAGTGTGCTTTTCTCCAGTAACACAAAGAACACAAACATTTGGAAAATGGAGTTGGAAAAGCTTAAACTACCCTCTGTCTAGCCCTCTAATCTTGATCCAATTCTGCTTCCATACTTCCCCCAAAAGCAGAGATTTTGCTTCATGCCACAATTTGGCATAAACCTCCCATGTCTGCCTTCAACAGATCATACTTCGATCAGAATGCAGACATGTGGATTTGCCTTTCTAAACATGGTTCATTTCTGCTGATATTTTGCTTTTATGAGGTGGTCTAAGGGCTCTCTAGCTCGTTTTTATGTTCTTCAAAAACAAAACTAAACACCCCACATGTAGTGGCGTGGAGCAGCTAAAAAAAGTGCAGTGCTTGTCGGAAACAGTTTTTTGCAAAAAGCCCTTATAAACAGCAATATGTTCTGGCAGGACTACTTACTGGATAATTGTACAGAGAAAAAGATGGCTGCTCCTATGCGCCTATGCTGGCAGCATATCTCTCTCCCCACCCCCACCCCGCCCAGTCCTATGCCCTTGGTAGCTGCCATGACACCAGGGGTGCAGCATTTGCCTGCAAATTGGTCTTACAATCCACATGGGCATTTGGCAGAATTGACTTACTGATCTCCTAGTGAGCAAGGGACAGGAACTGGTTTAAGACTATTCCGCTCATCTTTACTGACAAGTGGCTACTGACAGTGACACAGCCTTACCTGAAGATGCTGGAGATTAAAACATGATGCAAAGCATATGCTCATGGCTCATGGGCTTTGTCTTAACAAATTCACAAGCACATTGTTGAAAATAGTGATTCCTGTTACTAGAAATAGGAATTGGACCATTCCTAGAAAAAGCCCACCCTGGACCTATTGGTGTATGACAACTACTGCCTGGTCACAAACACACATTTTGGGAAAAATACGGCCAAGAGGATTGTGGTGCAAAACTTGCAAGTATTCTTGGATGAAACAGATTACCTTGACTCATTTTAATCTTAGCTCAAGTTATGGGATTGAACCGACCTTGGTCATGCTGATGAATGGCCTTTATTGGGAGAAGGACAGGGGGGCATGTGATGCTGTTATCCTTACTTTATCTCTCGGCCAGTTTTGATACCATTGGCCATGGTATCCTTCTAAGCCAATTTAGTGGGACATTGTTTTACAGTCTTTCCAGTCCAATCTCCAGGGTTGCTTTCAAAGAATAGCTTTGGGTGATTGTCTCCTCTCCCCAAGCAGTGGTGCTGTGGGGAGCTTTTCCCCAGTGCTGTTTAATATCTATATGAAACCACCGGGAGCAGCTGACAATGGGGAAGTAATTGTCTGAAGCCCAAGAAAACGGCTAATCTTCAGTATTACATGCTCTGTTCTTTCAGCCATACAATTTCACTGACCCCAAACATTGTCAGCTGTGGCTGCATTACACTTAGATTGTAGTGCAATGGGTTCTTGGGAGAAATTTTTAATCGTTAGAGCACTTTGACAACAGAATGTCCCCAGATCGGGACTATAGTATGTTATTTACAGCTGACACCACCTGACACAATGGCTATTTCAATCACACCATTATTCTTTGTCCCATCCTTTCGGCGTTCTCAAAGGTTGCCATTTGCTGATCAATAGTTGCAGAGCTTTATTTGAGAAGTAATTCTGGTAACGAAATGGAAAACTTTTCCCCAGAGCTTGTAGGAGACTTTGAGGCTCTATGGGTACATATTTTGCAACTAGCCAATTTAATTGCTTTCTTCCCTACTTCATACAAGCAGTCATGCTACTTAACAATGAAGTACTGCTTTCAATAGCCTGTCTACAAAATAATAACCCAATGTTGTGTGATTTCTTGTAGCGTGCTTCCTATTTTGTGCCATTTGCTCTTCAGTAGGGTTTCTGCTTTAATTTGGACAAGGAAAGAGGGTACAATATGTTCATGTAGAGATGTTAGAGAAATGCATAGTAAAAATAGAATAATAATAAGATGAATTGCGTTGGGTTTGATTTGAAGATGTTGAATCTGTCAGACATTATTTCCAGTTTATAAAAAAAATTATGAACCATAGGAAGTAGGAAGTATTATAACTCCTTGATCCTACAGGTTTTCCATGTGACTTAGCATGCATTCTGGTGTGAAGAATATTGTGTTAGTTTTCCTGATTATAGTGCTATATTCTGTATTGTTTTCCAATGTTCCTTTCACACTGCAGGACCTGTTGTGTTATGGAACTGTGGCTTTTAGACCCACATACTGGCATGTCATGCTAATTTTCATTCACACCACTGGGCGTCTTGCAACAGTGAATAACAATGGACAACATCACTAGATCCCCATCCTTTCTGTACATGTGTTCCCCCATGAAAACAGCAGAAAAGCAGTACATGTCAGTATGCCACCACAAATTTAGTCACTTTAGATTATTTACTCAGCTAACGGGGCTGCAAACAGATTTTTCTAGAAGCAAATTACATGGAAATGAAAACTAAGCATGCACTGTATCCCCCCAGTTTTCAGGAAGTGCCCTTTATGTGAATGCTGAAGTATAATGTGGAAATTAACAGTTAGGGAAATGTCGGGAAATGGAATAAACTGCCACATGAATGCAGCCATGGTCACATTTGTGCGCACTCATCCTCAAATGTTCATCAGTAGGTCCAGAGGGAGCAAAGCCCTCTTCACAGCTGTTTCTTGGAGGAATGGTGTATGCAGTATCCCTATCCCTTTCCCTTTGCAGATTCTGGGACCGGTAGTCCAATGCCAGTGCCCAGTAACAAAAAGATGCTCAGGTTATACCACCTCTGCCACTGGCTGCCAACTCCTGATGAACACCCTTCCCCCACCCATTTCTCACTCAAACAATCCTACCAACCACATCCACCCTCAACTTTTCTAGTCTGTCACATTGGAGAGAGCACATAATGATCTCTAGCTAGAGGGCCCTTCCACAAGCCATCCAAATGGCAGGGGGCACCCTCACTCTTTGGGTGACCTGGAGGTTCTGGAGCTCCACACTTCATTGGTTGTCACTGAGGCTGATAGCAGTTTCGTTCAACCTGCATTTTGTTGTTGTTGTTGTTGTTGTTGTTGTTGTTGTTGTTGTTGTTTAGTCATTTAGTCGTGTCCAACTCTTCATGACCCCATGGACCAGAGCATGCCAGGCACTCCTGTCTTCCACTGCCTCCCGCAGTTTGGTCAAACTCATGTTGGCAGCTTCCAGAACACTGTCCAACCATCTCATCCTCTGTCATCCCCTTCTCCTTGTGCCCTCAATCTTTCCCAACATCAGGGTCTTTTCCAGGGAGTCTTCTCTTCTCATGAGGTGGCCAAAGTATTGGAGCCTCAGCTTCATGATCTGTCCTTCCAGTGAGCACTCAGGGCTGATTTCCTTAAGAATGGATAGGTTTGATCTTGCAGTCCATGGGACTCTCAAGAGTCTCCTCCAGCACCATAATTCAAAAGCATCAATCCTTTGGCGATCAGCCTTATTTATGGTCCAGCTCTCACTTCCATACACCACTACTGGGAAAACCATAGCTTTAACTATACGGACCTTTGTTGGCAAGATGATGTCTCTGCTTTTTAAGATGCTGTCTAGGTTTGTCATTGCTTTTCTCCCAAGAAGCAGGCATCTTTTAATTTCGTGACTGCTGTCACCATCTGCAGTGATCATGGAACCCAAGAAAGTCAAATCTCTCACTGCCTCCATTTCTTCCCCTTCTATTTGCCAGGAGGTGATGGGACCAGTGGCCATGATCTTGTTTTTTTTTTTTTTTTTTGATGCTGAGCTTCAGACCATATTTTGCGCTCTCCTCTTTCACCCTCATTAAAAGGTTCTTTAATTCCTCCTCACTTTCTGCCATCAAGGTTGTGTCATCAGCATATCTGAGGTTGTTGGTATTTCTTCCGGCAATCTTAATTCTGGCTTGGGAATCATCCAGTCCAGCCTTTCACATGATGAATTCTGCATATAAGTTAAATAAGCAGGGAGACAATATACAGCCTTGTTGTACTCCTTTCCCTTTCCCATTTTTGTTGTAAAGAATGGCAAATCTGTCTCCTTTCAGCTTATGCCACTTCTGCATGTTCCATCCATAATTCCATTCGGTTTCACATTAAATGGTAAATTTTAAAGACACCTGCCAAAATATGTCAGTTTTGAGGGTTCCGGTTTCCGCCTGCAGGAATGGCGGACCTGTTTTCCATCTCTCTGACCTTCGTAAGGAATTTGGCGGTTGCTAGGGGAGTAAATGGCAACCCCCTACCCTCTCCGGGGGTTACGGAGAGGGGCCGCTGGCCCGCGATGCCCCCAGACCCACTCCGACTGTTTTTGGAGTGGGGGGAGCTTGGGCTGAGCACTTACGACGGCCAGGACTCCCGGACGCTAATCTGCATGGCGGGGATTTCCATGGTTAAAGAAGATAATTAGGCTTAAATCTATGGACATACTTCAGAAGGAGGGGAAGAAGCGCTGTTTACTGCTGAGAATTTTAAGCTGCTGAGTGAGAGGAGTTAAAGAATGTACGGCATCTGGAAGAAGGATTGATGGGGACGGAGCGATAAGGGAAGCAAGTTTTTATTTTTTCTTCATATTGTTGCCTCGTACCTTCCCGGACGCGATGTCCTGGCTTGTTTGGAGTGAAAGAGAAGCAAAAGACTGTGTGAGTTGAACTTCATAGCTGTTGTTACTGAGCATATTTCTTAAAGATGTGAAGTTGCCGATGAGAAAAGCCCCCCCCTAGTCAGACGGAAGGAGCTCTGGACGCGTTCGGAGGATTTATGAGCTGTGACGCACTTTAAATTGGAGCAGCGACCTGAAGCTAAGTTCAGCTATAGGGCAAGGAGATCCATTAATTTACCAAGAGTTCATGGTTGGATGTTTGGGTCTCCTGCCTGAAAAAGCTGTAAATTCTATAAAGATAAATAAATCGTAAATCTTCATGGCTATGAGAGAAAATGAAAGTGATTTGAGCCTTTCAAGATGGCGCTGCTACTTCGTCGCAACAGGGAGCTCCACTAAGAAGATTTATGGGGAGGCTGGACTGATTAACTCACACAGGAGAAAGAACATCTGTGAAACTTCGTTTGATATTTATCTCAGCAGCTGGAACAATCGGATGAAAGTGGAAAACACCTATGTGACTGTAAGGGGAAGATTTGGAATATTATGAGCTTGGAGGACGATTTGAACTTTAGAAATAAGACGGCAGTGGACAGTTGCGAGGAATTCCCAATTTCTTGAAGCATGGGAACCCAAAAATAAATTATTCAGATGATTTGGCATAACATTCGGTTTGATTGATATATATATGTGTATAATTTGAAATATTGAATGTGATATAATTGGTTTTAATTGGAAAATTAATAAAAATATTTTTTTAAAAAAAAACAAAATATGTCAGTTTTGATACGTTTAAGCAGCAGACTATCATCACAGTATTTAGAGAGATGCAAAATTCAGTGAATAGCCAGGTTCCAATTCTTGGCATGAGGATGAGAAGTGTGGATCAGGTAATTTTGTATAGAAACTCACGAAGATCGAACTCCTCCAGCTTCCCTATTCTTCACTTCAGTTAGAAGCAGAGGAAAGACTGTCACAACAAGAGAAAGGAGCATTTGTTTCAATTATATCCAATATTCCATTAATGAGCTGCTTTTTTCTTTAAAAAAATCAATTACCTAATTGCTGCTTATTGTTATCTAACTCAGCAGGAGCTTGGCATGCTACGTCTTTCTTGTTAGTTGCATTTTTAAAATTTTCTGTTTTTACTTACTATCCTGTTCTGAGTGTTCAGTTGGTGAAAATTTGCAGTGGCTCCCTCAAACAAAAAAATGCTGTATTTCTTCTTACTTCTAAAATGTGATGGCTCAGTAACCTGCGAGACTACAACTTTTTTTAAAAAAAAGATGAAATCCACACTGGATCCATAAACCATACCAGAGTTAAGAAAATGCAACCCTAAAAGTTCTTCATAGTTGTCACCCTATGGCAACTTCGCCTTGCTAAGTTATGTGAACTGGGTTAAGATTTCCATATTTTTCCCAATGAGACTGTGGCTGCAACCTGCTTTGAAATGTGTAGTGATTTTGATGAGACTTGCTTCTGAATACATATTCTTAGAACTGGGTGGTGTGTAGAAAGAGGGTTTGCTTTTGCTTATTGAAAAGAGTAGGAACTCACAGAAAACTAGAGTTGGGAGATTCTCAATTGTTGATTCTTCTGGTTTCTAGTTTTTCCAACTTTTCTAGTTCTCCACATTTCTTCATCAGTTTTTGACTTTAAAAAAATGTTGTCAGGTGTGTGGTAGGAGTATGTGGCTTGGGAAAAGCAGCCTCACAGGCCAAATTGGGAGCCATGTTGTGGTTCCCCACCCCTCCGTCATTGGGGTTAACGAAAACGTCACAAAAGTGTTGCAAGTTTTCATAAGCCTGCCACACTTTGGCGACATTTTGGTTGTTCCAAATAAAGGTCTTGCCCAGCTGTGGATTGTGGAGTTTCTTTTCCTGTAGACTAAAATGGATGCATTTGCTTTTTATACACCGCAAGGTAAAATCACGGAAAAAGACCCATCCAATGTCTTTGCCCTATTGCTAAGAAAGATCCTCATGTTCTCCATGTTAAATATGATTTAGCACTCATCCTTTGAAAATATGATGGCAAATGTGAAGCAATAATTCACACAGAAACTGACTTGATCCTCTAGTAATACATTTTCTTCCAACACCCAGGCCATTAGGCGACAGTTTAATGCACACTTGTTGAAATATTAATATCTTAATGTATGAGCAATAGTTCACAGTAACTTGTGTGACAAACAGGCCTAATAATTTTCAATAAGGTGTGCATAGTGTGTGACAACTTTTTTTAACCGACATAATTTGCTCTCTGGGCCTCCCTTTCAAGTTCTTATTTCACTCCCCACCCCCAACTGTAAACTTGATCTTGCCATAAAAAGGCATTGACACAATCTCTCTTGAGTGCCCTTTCTAATGCTGCAAAGCTCAGGTGGCTCCCTGGAAGAGTAGTTCCATGAGGCAAGTCAGGTGGTTGGAACTCAGGTGACATAAATCTAACTGCAAAGACACCCTGGCATGTGCTAGAGCCCCTGGTTGGGCCCACCGTGAAGTGGTGAAGGCAGCAAACAAAGTTGTTGTGCTCGCATCACATACTCAAGCAGCTGTCCAACTGAATTGTTTCACGTGGTTGGGGGGGGGCTGATGACATTGACCCCAGCATCTGGGATGCTGGAACCCCTCAGGCACCTGCTATGACCATTTTACTAGATGTGTTAAGGATGAAACCACTCATACGTGTGCTGACCTGGATGCCACAGTTGTAGCAAATCCTAATTAGGTGTCCAGTTTTGTGGCATCAGAATTAGCTCTGTGGACAAGGATGTGGACAAGATACTTGGAACTGGGCAACCCACCACATGTTCTCTTGAATCTTGGCTTAAAAGGATATTTTGAAGAAGCCGAATAAGACTGATTGGATAGATCTAGTGTGTGGATAGTGCAACTTTCCTTGTGTGAGGAGTGGTGCCCTTAGGGGGACAGTTTTGCACACACTCGAGAAACTCACATGGCTCCAGGCTTGATTATGAGACAAAATCAGCCTTGTTCACCATGATGGGTGGCTTTTATCAGGAAAGAGATGGGGTGACTAACTTTTCCTCAGAGTACATTAATTGAAATTAATGACACTGAATAAGCCATCTCCAGTCCTTCATCTTTGACCTACGTGTATGTGCAGTGTGATCAAATGCCAAGAACTTCTAGAGTTCTGTCTGACTTGCACATGAAGTACAGTTTACGGTATAAGAAGGAGATATTTATTGAAAACCTCAGCATACACTGCATCTTTGGCTTTTCCTGTCATCTGCTGCCTGGTCCCTTTAAAACTGGAGTTGCCAAGGTTTAGACCAGGGAGCTTCTGAATACAAAGCATGTATATGGCCAGTGAGCTGTGGTTCCTCCTCTTTTCATATTTGAAATGAAATACAATGTTTGAGTTCAGATATTTTATGTAATCAGTCCTCAGTGAATCTATTCGTGCCTCATAATTTTGTTTTGTATAGTCCATCATCTCAGGTCCCTCAGCATGTCCACCTCCAGAAGGCTATTTGTGCTAAGAGAATGAAACTTGACACTGAGTGCCTCCAGGTTTTGTTAAGCTAATGCATTACCCTACCTATCATTACCTTCATTAGTTTTATCCCTAGGACTTTTAGCCTAATTTGCCTCATTTTTTATTTTATTTTTACTAGAGCCTATAGGCTAGGGAGGGCTTATCAATCTTGGATTAGCACTGAATATATTGACTGGTCAAGTGGGGAAGAAAATACCCAGTGAAGATTCAAGTTAATCTTTTTTTCACTTCAGGCTATCTGAAAGAAGAAACCACAATGGGATTTTGTCTACATTGTAATGCGGGCAGGGTGGGGAGAGGCTTGCACACTATTGCCAGTGCTTCTTATTCAGATACCTTTTTGAGCTGCTTCTTGCTGGAGTTTAAATTAACTCTTTCTGACCTGAATGTCATAGCGATCAATCCTGACCGTATTTTACTTAGTTTGGGATTAGAATTGGAGTCATGGAGAGCAAAGACTTTCCCAGCGCAATTGCATTGTCTGTGATTTGGTCTGGACTTTGCCACTATCCCGTATTGATTTAATTCCTCACTACATTTTAAAGAAGTTGTGAAGTCACTTATTAAACCTTTCCCAATAAAGGGGGGGGGTGAGTGCAAGTATGGTGCAGCATACCCATGCATGAAAAAGTAGTGCCTTTTGTAGTATGAGGTGCAGCTCTGTTGTGAGGCAAACACAGTTGCCATACTCCCAAAATTATGTGCTGTGCATAATACCAGTCTGCCCCATCACTGTCTAACAAAATAAAGGAAATCCTGCAGCTCTGTTGGATTTCAACTTCCATCACCTCCAGCCAGCATGACCGATGGGTGGTGAGCATTGTAGCCAATCATTTGAACGGCCATAGTTCCCTCAGCACTTGTCAGGGATTGGACTCAAGAGGGCGAGATGGAGAAAGAGGAATGGTGGAGATCACCCCTCCCTTCTCCTGTCGCTGCAGGAGAAGAGGGAGGTAGCATTTAATTACAGCAGGGCTTTGCAGAGTTTGAGGGAAGTCACAACTCAGAGACAGAAGAGTTGGGCAGTGTTAGAAGAAGGGGGGAACTGCTGCAGGGCAGCCATATGACACACTGTCACTGGAGAGTATTTCTGATCCCCCTTCTCCCAGAACGTGGCGACTGTTAAGAGTGCAGGAACAAAGGAATCAGAGGGGGGGGTTGCTGTTGTTAGGAAGGGGGGAGGGGAGCGCAGTTTGGAGCAACACCATTGTTAAGGCTGGCTATGTTCTTTTGACTCTAGCTATTATGATTGAATTAACTCATTAAAAAGGACTCTACCTTGTTTTCTCTGCTCTTGCTGCAGCTGGGGAAGGAATAGCTTCCCGAAGCCTTGAGAACACTGGTGTCACCAGTAGTGTAATAGCAATTAAGTGACTGGGACCACCACAACAGATTGTACTAGGGATATGCACACCAGTGCTACCCCATCCAATCTGGTGATTTAGATCAGCCTAATCCAGATCATCCAGACTTGAGCCTCAGATTGCGATCTGAGGAGTAGGGAACCCTTTAGATATTATTATCATCGTCATTGTTACTTTATGAAGCACTTTCTACACAAGAACCTCAAAGCAGTGAACAATAAAAGCAGCACACAAAAAAAGTTTAGCCCTCCCTCCCAGATGTTTATTTTAAACCAAACAATACAAAATAGACAGGTCTGGCAGAGATCCGTCTATCCAGTTAGGAGGCCCTTAAGAACAAAAATATATCCAATTGTTTCTGGAAAGTACAGAGTGGGCATATGCTGGACTCCTTTTCCAGAGAACAGGGATAGCCATGCTAAAAGACTTCTTATATATTTAGAACTTGCAGGAAAAGCTTTCCCATAGATTGCAGTGGCCTCCTGGGTGTATAAGGGATAACACAGTGTCTCAAGTCATGAGCTGTACAGGGCCTTATATGTTAGTACTAACACCTTGGTGCGGTGTGGGATCAAAGGGGTGCAGGTGGCACTGTGGTTTAAACCACAGAGCCTAGGGCTTGCCGATCAGAAGGTCAGCGGTTCGAATCCCCACGATGGGGTGAGCTCCCGTGGCTCAGTCACTGCTCCTGCAAACCTAGCACTTCGAAAGCACGTCAAAGTGCAGGTAGATAAATAGGTACCGCTCTGGCGGGAAGGTAAACGGCGTTTCCGTGTGCTGCTCTGGTTTGCCAGAAGCAGCTTAGTCATGCTGGCCACATGACCTGGAAGCTATACGCCGGCTCCCTCGGCCAATAATGCGAGATGAGCGCCGCAACCCCAGCCACGACTGGACCTAACGGTCAGGGGTCCCTTTACCTTTTTAACACTTTGAAAATTGAGAAATAGAATGGAGAATAGCACAAATGAGCACTGATTACTGTGTCGCTTGCTTCCGGGGGGAGGGGGGGACTGTTTGCAAATGAGTGCTCAACTTGCACTATATTCTGCTGTTTCTGGAAGTGGCTTTTACATTGTGTGAAAGCACAAATATAATGTGCAAATTAATAATTGGGGAAACATCAGGGATGCATTATGAACTGCTATGTGAATGTGGTCAAGGTCTGACAGCCATTTAGAGAGTAGAACTGTAATACAGAAATTATAAATAGTCCAAGAGAATTTGAACAGGTCACTGAAAAATAAACTCTGTCTTTTGGACTATACCCATAATTTGAAGAAAATCTATATTTATTTTTCATTCCAAGTAACCTTTGGAGAGAACACATTTGGGCTTTGTGGGAATTAAGTCTATTTCCCCAGGCATGTTACTGTTTCTTTTACCAGTAGAGCTGTAAATAGAGATCCCCTTGAGATCTTAGAAGTTCAGCTAAAGTGAGATGTATTATAGCATTCTTGTTCCAACATGATGCTTTCTCAGTTCTCAGACTCTGGTGTCACATCTAATCAGTATCAAACTATGAGAAGCATTTGATGCCTGCAGCTTTGATTTTATTTTCTTTGGACTACATCTTTAAGTAAAACATGGCAGCTTACTGTAGGGTTAGGGTTAGGGTTTCCCTCTGAAATCAATGGGGCTTATAAGTGCATAACTTTGGCTCTATCAAGCCCATAATTAATAAACTGACCCAGGTGGCGCTGTGGTTAAAGCACTGAGCCTAGAGCAGGCATCCCCAAACTGTGGCCCTCCAGATGTTTTGGCCTACAACTCCCATGATCCCTAGCTAAGAGGACCAGTGGTCAAGAATGATGGGAATTGTAGTCCAAAACATCTGGAGGGCCGAAGTTTGGGGATGCCTGGCCTAGAGCTTGCTGATCAGAAGGTCGGCAGTTCGAATCCCTGTGACGGAGTGAGCTCCTGTTGCTCAGTCCCAACTCCTGCCAACCTAGCAGTTCGAAAGCACGTCAAAATGCAAGTAGATAAATAGGAACCGCTACAGCGGGAAGGGAAACGGCGTTTTCATGTGCTGCTCTGGTTCGCCAGAAGCGGCTTTGTCATGCTGGCCACATGACCTGGAAGCTATACGTCGGCTCCCTCGGCCAATAATGCGAGATGAGCGTGCAACCCCAGAGTCAGTCACAACTGGACCTAATGGTCAGGGGTACCTTTACCTTTTAATTCTGTATTAAGTATATGTTTTTTTAAAAACAGGCCATTGATACTTAAAACATAGCATAGTAGGTCAGGATGATCAACGGATGCTTTCTATCATGGCTTGTTTACAAAATGTTAAATTATATGATTAATGAATCTGAAATGCCTAAGTCATGAAGTTATCAGGCGTGACTACTTAAGTTCTGTCAAAGGCTAGAAAATTCTCTTACAATTATATCAATGGCTAAATAAAGATCTGGCCATTAAAGTACCATTTAACGTTACACTTCTCTCTGCTCACAGTTCGGATCCTACAAACTTCACCGCCTAGATTATGCTGGCAACAAAGTTCTTGCTGAGATCCCAACCTTTGTGGGCACCTCACTACACAGAGAATTGCTTAATTGAGTCAGACAGCCCCACACACTGGTCTGTTTCAGCTAGTGCTGTGCCAAAATCTGTCATCTAGGTTCTCAAGCTTTCATTCTCTTTAAAAGAGTTTGGCATTTCTCTGCCACATTCTTGGGGCACTTGAGAATTTCAGATTTTGGTGGCTGTTGGGTCTTGAGCTTACCTTATTATTGTGAAATTGCCGAGATGGTGCATGTGCTTATCTCCAGCACTCCACAGCCCCACTGACTGCCCATGCTTCCTGATCTAAAAAAGTCCCATGGGAGAAGTTACCTCATGATGCCTTCTCCTGGGCTTTAACTGAAACATGAGCATCCAGAAAGCCTACAGAGTGCAGGAGTCAGCAAACTTTTTCAGCAGGGGGCTGGTCCACTGTCCCTCAGACCGTGTGGGGGACCGGACTATATTTTGAAAGAAAAAAATGAACGAATCCCTATGCCCCACAAATAACCCAGAGATGCATTTTAAATAAAAGGCCACATTCTACTCATGTAAAAACACACTGATTCTTATCATGTTGTAGCATGATAAGAGCTCTGCATGAACAAAGAATTAATCAGAAGATGGCGTAAACATCTTAATTATGCATTTTGCTGCAACTTTGAATCTACTCTTGATCTTCCCAGTAAAGCGAGTCTTGCTTTAAAAAGCATGAAGCACACAAACTTCCTTATTGAAATGATCTGTAAGGACATTTGTAAGAATCAATGTTAGTGCTCCAATTCAATTTCACACACTAGAATCGGACCTAAAACTTCTAAGAGATGTTGATTTTACTCCAGTTATAATCGCCTCTCAAGAAGATGAAAGAGTAATCAGATTAGCCAACAAAGGTTTCCACCCTGTAACATACCTGTCAGATTTTTAAAAGCCAAATATTGAGGTAGGGTAATTCAATTTCCAGTAGATAAGAAAAAAGGTTTTAGAACTGACCTGTCTAACGAAATCATGATTCACAATAGGCTCAAGAACTTTAGAAAGAAGAGAAATGCAGAATATAATCCTGCCACAAGTAAGGTCACTCAGGTTCAGTCGAATATATGCATGAATTCTGAGAATAGGAGTGTAAGTACAGTACACTAGAAGAAAGGTGTAGCAATGTCTCTCATCACTCTTGCCTTGAGTTACACTGAGGTATTAATTTTCTCTATTTTCTTGCCTTTTTAAAATAAACTTTTAAAAACTATATTGCTACACTATTTTTTCTTCCTTAAAGGAAGTTTTCAATTTCCTACAGAATGAATCTGAACAATCACAGCTACCCCTACATAGAAAGGAACGCTGAAAACATGCTGTAAGAGGAGGGGTGCTGTCCACAAGAAATGGTGCTGATTACTCTGCGCTATACATATTTCAGTCTCATATGTACAAAAGCAGTAGACATCATTCAGCCATCTGTACTGTTGGACTCAGATCCAGGAAGTAACTTTTGGCGGCTTTCTCTCCAACAGAAAAGCTTAGGCAGCTCTAATCTCCATAGCTGCCAAGTTATCCCTTTTTTTAAGGGATTTTCCCTTATGCTGAATAGGCTTCCTCGCGAGAAAAGGGAAAACTTGGCAGCTATGCTAATCTCCGCCTCTGCATTCTACGTTTCAACTCCCGCCTCTCCCTTGCTGATGGGACCTGTGTAGCCTCCCCTTCTGTTCCCGAGCTGGTGGAACAGTGTTGGGGCTCCGGCTCAGCATCAGTGAGCCCTTTCACTCCATGGCTGCTTCCTGCCACCCCCATCCCCTTCTCCTTCTGCCATTTCCTGTCCTTCTCCTCCCAGCTGTTCCTGCCCAGCCTCCTCCTCCCTCTCTCCCCTCAAGATGATGCTGGGCAGGGCTGTGACACATAGGGAGCAGGATATATATTTAGATAAGCTGCAAATACCTTTTAACACACACACGGCAGAACCACAATAATAAAACCATCATGTTTTTTATTCTAGAAAGCATAAATCCAAAAAAAGCAGACTGACAGAACTGAATTAGCTTGCCAAAAAGCTACTACTTCTATCATATCCATTTTAATCTTTTAATAAAAAATAAATAAAAATTGACCAAATGGAACAGCATATTTATCTGTACAAATGATTCAGGGTCTGGAGAGATCAAAATGCCCTTGTTTACAACGCCTTCATCCCTTTTCCAGCGCAAGGCAAGACCACCAATAAAGCTGCATTTTTTGTTGATGTATGAAAGCGGGAAGCAATGCTTACGATTTGCCCCCTCCATCAATTATAAAGGCTTTTCAGGGCCATTTTATGTCACATTCATACAGAGTAATTTTCACCCTCAAAAATATAAGAGGAAGCTACTCAGTATTGAAAGTTTTTGAATAGTTGCCCCTGATCTTCCCAGTCAAGGGGTCTAAGCTCCTAGGGTAAAACCATAATAAACATTAACCTTATTAGACCATGCCAAGATCTGTCTACTCCCCCCCCCAACTTGTTTGTACTCACAACGAGGAATTTAGAAGCATGAAGCTCAGTGTTCCATTTAGCTCTGATAGGCAACCGTTGTTGATAAAAGACTTCCTCATTCCTATCTCATTTTTCATTTGTCTGGTGACTACAAATTTATCACTGCTTATAGGGCAAAAAAATGACCTAAAATGAAAATTTGAAGCCAAATTTGGAGCTCTGGCTGAGGCAAAATATTTGAGAAATTCTGAGGACTGGGGGGGGGGCAGGGGGAGCTTAGTCACATCCCTTAAAAATGTTAATTCCTAGTAAATGAAATAGCAGAAAACGGTTTTCCTATTAGGTACTTTTAAGTGTCTGTAGCAAATACTGCCTAAAATTGAGAAAACTGGATGCTTTTTGAACTGAAGCTCCTATTCCAAGTAAAGTGTTCTTTTTCTTCTTCTAAACATTAAATGCCAAGTGATATATTTCATATAAATGAGAGTTTTATAATGAAGCATGCAATTTTGGCTTCACTCTTTTAATGACAGTAGCAAATAACATTTAAGACTCCTTTAAGAAGTCGCCAAATGAATGTATATGTTCCTGTGTATTGTATGAAATGTCAGCAGTGTACACACACACACACACACACACACACACACTTATTATTTAACACATTGCAAAGCACGATTTAGTATATCTGAATGCAGAACATTGAAATAGCTTTTCTGTGTGGGTGGGTTCACTCAAGAATCCACTCAGGCTAAAAGTGGTAGGATTTTATTATGTTTGATGGGGCATCATTGATGTGCATCATCTTAAAGCCACCCACTGCTGCTTTAATTGCTTTGGCAGTCTTACTGAGCCAATTAACATCAAGTCTCTCCAAGATTCAAGCCTTCTGAATGCACTTCATGTAGTGCATTGTTGTATCCACATCACGATTTAGGCTTTATTGTTACCAATGGAAAACCTTGAAAACTCTCTGAAGATTATGGATCACATTTACATATTTTTTTTTCTTATAGTGTTCGTCTTGTCATTTAATCCAGGAAGCTAATTAATCCTAGAAAAAAAATTCTTAATTATTCATTTAAAAATCTTATTTTTGCTGTACTTTGTTAGTGAGGATTTGGAAATCCACGGCACACTGCACTTCCTTACATGAATGAAATGGTTCTATCAGGTATGCTAGAGTAGGGTGGCAAATTGTTCAGTCGGCAATTTGGGAGGCATTGCTTTAACTGCCCATAAACCTGAAGGCTGTTCCTGGCAAATTGTAATTGTGATGGCTTCACCATTTGTCTCCTTACCTTCCTTTCCTTGGATGGAAAAACAGGCTCCATCTTCTTCCATGAGGTAACTTCATACCACATGCCCCAGGAGTTGTACAGGCTTGGCCTTCAACTCCCTACATTATATTCATAGCTGCCAAGTTCTCCCTTTTTTAAAGGGAAATTCCCTTATGCTGAATAGGCTTCCTCGCGAGAAAAGGGAAAACTTGGCAGTTATGATTATATTGTGTCCTTCCCATTCTTACTTTGCAGTAGGGACAGACATGTGGGATTTAGTTTTATTATCCTGCCATCTATGTTAACTTTTAGTATGCCACACAAGTACTCTTTTTATACAGAATAGGAGAGGAACTCAGAAGAAACAATCAATGTTAAACCTTGAATTTATTACAATTATACTCCACCTAGGAGCTCAATATGGTGTATGTGGTTCTTTCCTTCCATTGTATACTCACAACCCCTATGAGACTGGAGAGGCTGAGAGATTGGTGATTGGGTCACCTGCTGAGTTTCACAGCTGATTGGTGATTGGAAGCTGGGTCTCCCCAGCATAGCTGCCAAGTTTTCGCTTTTCTCGCGAGGAAGCCTATTCAGCATAAGGGAAAATCCCTGTAAAAAAGGGATAACTTGGCAGCTATGCTCCCCAGTCCTAATCCAACACACTAACCCAGTGTTTCTCAAACTTGGGTCTCCAGCTTTTTTGAACTACAGCTTCTATCATCCCTGACCACTGGTCCTGCTAATTAGAAATGATGGGAGTTGTAGTCCAACAACAGCTGGAGACCCAGGTTTGAGAAACACTGCTTTAACCACTACACCGTGTTGACTCTACTTTTTATTTTAAAAAGCCAAGACAGAACTGTGATGATAGCAGAGAAGGCACTGGGGAATAAATAAGGAAGTTCAGGTTCTTGGAAGGCACCTAGACAGTCAAACAGCTTTGGTCAACATTGTCTGTTGTCCAAGCAAAGACCCAGGCCTGACTCAGGCCCAAAGTAAAGCAGTGGTGACATGATGGGTGGAGCTAAACTGGAACCTGGGAAGCTAATAGAACTCTCTGTCTTCTGCAGCTTTGGGTTGATCACCAGTAGGCGTGATGGAGGACAGATCAAGAGGCCCCCAGTTCTAGCCTTGGCTGCTACTGACACTTTGCTTCTGAAAGTGTTACCCTAAAGTTTCTCAAAAATGCTAATGCCGGGCTTTCTGATGGAGAACTGAAGTCAGTGGGCCGGATTCAGCTAATTAGTTCCACTAACAGAAGCCTGCACAAGGACTTCTGCCAATGCAAAGGGGCTTCTCCCCTCTGCACCCCCTGCATTCCCACAATTGTCTTGGGTTGTGCATGGAAGAAACCCCCCCAAAAAATAGGGGAGGAGAGGGTAGAACATTCAGTCAGGCAAGCTGAAGTGCTTGTGCTGACAGAACGTTTGCTATTGGGTGATGTTGAGTGTCTCTCAGAATCTTGAAAAGTGCAGTCTCTGGCCTCTACATCACCCTAGCACAATGGGAAAACATGGCTTCTATTAATTTCCATAAACTTCTGCTGCTGGTCATTAGTACTACAGTGACAATGCCTTTTTAAACATTATAATAAGGATGTAGCCTTTGTATTTCCTTTAACTGCCACAGACTTTGTTCTAAGTCCTTGGAGATAATATTTTATCCACCAAGACTGAGGCATGAAAAAGCTTGCTCTTGCGTTATGAAAGTGTAAAGCATGATGTTAAGCTGCCTTGTGACCCACTAACCCTTATTATTACTCTGGTTTGTTATTAAAATAAAGCTAGGTTTTAAACAACCCAATCAGCACCTGCCAATTAAATTTCTTTGTTACTGTAAAACAAGTCAAAATGTGGCTATGTTGTGAGGTAAGGCATTCTTTCTCTACCTGGTACCTTCCAGCTGCTTTGGACAAATCCCCACCAGGCCCACAATGGTCAGGGTGATGGGAGTGGTATTCCAAAACACCTGAATGGCACCAGGTTGGGGGAGGTCAGTGGAAATATTTGAGGGGCTTGGCCATCAGAATACTGATTGCAGTATTATAGAGATGGAAGGTACCCTAAAGTGTCATCTCGTCCAACCCCCTGCAATGCAGGAATCACAACTAAAGCATGCCTGACAGATGGCAATCTGACCTCTACATACAAACCTCAAATGAAGAATAATAATATTATAATAATTTATTATTTATACCCCACCCATCTGGCCAGGTTCCCCCAGCCACTCTGGGCGGCTTCCAACAAAATATTAAAATACAGAGATCCATCAAACATTAAAAGCTTCCCTAAACAGGGCTGCCTTAAGATGCCTTCTAAAGGTCTGGTAATTGTTGTTCACTTTGACCTCTGGTGGGAGGGTATTCCACAGGGTGGGTGCCACTACCGAGAAGGCCCTCTGCCTGGTTCCCTGTAACTTGGCTTCTCGTAGCGAGGGAACCGCCAGAAGGCCCTTGGAGCTGGACCTCAGTGTCTGGGCAGAATGATGGGGGTGGAGATGCTCCTTCAGGTATACTGGACCAAGGCTGTTTAGGGCTTTAAAGGTCAGCACCAACACTTTGAATTGTGCTCGGAAACATAGAAGAGCCCATCATCTTCTGAGTGGGTCTGTTCCACTGCTGAACAGCTTTTACTGTTCAGCTTTTACTTCACATTCCTTCCTAATGTTTCGTCAGAATTGTCTTTCCTGTAACTTCAATCCATTGCTTAAATGCCCTTCCAGTGTCTAGGTTTACTTTTCATATGCATTGTGAAGTATTGCTTCTGTCAAGTCCGTCGCCCCCCCCCCCAAAAAAGACTAATCCTTTGGATAAGTGTTCCGGTTGGGGAATGTGAACATGCTAGCAAGGGCTTTGCATGCATGGCATTGGAATATCCAGAAAACATTTCCTTCCATCCCTCCACGCGTCCCAAACACCTCCCCATCAAAGCCCACCTTGTGCCATTGGGAAGGCAGAGGATGTGGAAGTGGCCCATTTCTTGGAAGAGCATTGAGCATAGCTGCCAAGTCTCCAGTATTCCCTGGGAACCCCCCGTTTTTCCAGCCGTTTCCCGCTGGCAGCCCGGATTTTAAAAAAAAACCGTAAATCCCCTGGATTCTTACCGGCCCGGGAAGGCTCCTTTTGCACATGTCTGGAGTCTCTGGACATGTGCAGAAGCGATTTCTGGTGCTGTGGCCATTTTGGTAATGGGCAGAGCATGCGTAGAAGAGAAGCGACTTCCGGTGCCGCTCTGCCCAGTTCCAAAATGGCCGCAGCGTGACTTCCGGTCGCAGCGCGACTTTCGATCCTGGATTTTTCAATCTGGGAGTTGGCACCTATGGTGTTGAGTCCTACTGATAAGAAGGACTCTGTGGGCCTCTTTCTCAATGGAAAACACTTTCCTGTGGTACTAAAGCACCCTCAGAACAATGGCTGCACTCTCTGTGTGATTCCTGCTAAGGCAAATACCCTGCAATATATTACTGCACACTGATCTCTTTGAGTGATCACAGAAAGGGCATTTTAGCTTTTCCTGTACCCCCCCTGGAGGGGGTGGGTAGGCGGGGAGTTGCAGTTGGATTAGGGTGGCTTTTCAAACCTGAAAGGCAGGCCAACTTTTATTGCTGTGTCTTAATATGAAAGAGGAGATATCCAATGAAGACCACATATATGTGCTTAATGGGGAGCTTCGCTTTTAGGGAATAAAATGAAGTCCACATAGTAATATGGATTTTCACATGACCATAACCACTTTTTTCCCTCTGGTTTTAAGAAGAACGCACAGAAGAACACACTGCTCTCTTGTTCACTTATTCTCATTTTTATGCACAGAAAATGTCAAGTAAATTGAGGGTTGCTCTGTGAGTGGCAACTTTGTCAGAACAGTATCTTGTATTCAGGAGTGAAAGGGAAATGCCCTGTCATGGATTGCCCACGAGGCAGCCCTGACATGAAGCTTCCTGTCTGAAGCAGATGCTTCAAGTTTTCCCAAGGAACAGAACTTGGAGACACAAAGGAACTATCCAGGTGCTGCCGCTACAGCAGTACACATCATCATTGCACTATGCCTTCCCTCTCAATAAAAGAAAACAGAGTTTAAGGCACTGAAAGTTATTATTCATCCAATTACTTCTTTAGAGCTTTCCCCTGCACTTTTATGATCAGATTGGAATTAATCTAGCCATGAGACGACATAATCTGGTTAGTTTCCCTCTGAGGATTTTGAAATGCAAAGCTTTTGCTCATTAGTTCATAAACGAAAAAAGGAAAACACTCTGTCTCTTTTTAAAAGGACATAGTTTCCTGGGAGCATTATTATTTAAGTTCACACAGGAGTGGTGTCAATTTCATCCGTCTCTCGTGTTTAACTGAAATGAAAAATAAACAGATTTGAGGCAGATATTCAAAACATGCAAGTAAATAAACACACACACACATACACACACATACTAGTGAAGATGAGTACAATCCAGTCAAAGTTAGAAACCTAGGAATCTGCCTTGTACAGAGTTAGACCATTGGTCCATCTGGCACAATGTAGTTTATAATGATTGGCAACTTTCAGACAGGGGTTTTTCTTCCCAGCCCTACGATCCTCTATATGGCTTTGAGGACCATGTGCAGATCATGTGCTCTGCCATTTAGCTACAACACTCCCTCACACATTGGCTTTCCACTGAATTAAATGGGAGAGTAAAGGACAACCCTAATTGTACAGGTAATTTCAGTAGAAATTTAAAGTGCATTAAAAAAAGCAGAAAGAATATTCTAAGAGAGGATGTTATTGGCCCCCTCTACACTATACATTTAAAGCAGCAACACAGCACTTTAAACAGTCATGACCTAGAATAATAGAATTGTAGAATTGGAAGGGAACCCAAGGGTAATCTAGTCCAACCCCCTGCAATGCAGAAAACTTAGCTAAAGGATCCATGACAGATGGCCATCCAACCTCCGCTTAAAAACCTCCAAGGAATGTCCACAACCTCCCGAGAGAGACCATTCCACTGTCAAACAACTCTTACTGTCAGAAAGCCCCTCCCCCCGATGTTTAGTTGGATTCTCCTTTCTTGAAGCCATTGATTGGTTCAAGTCCTACCCTCCAGAGCAGGTGAAAACAAGCTTGCTGCACCTTCCATGTAACAGCCCCTTAGATATTTGAAGATGGCTATCATATCTCCTCTCAGCCTCCTCATTTCCTGGCTCAGCATACCCAGCTCCTTCAAGCATAAGGTTTGCTTTCCAGACCCTTGATCATCTGGCTTCTCCCAAAGAATCATGGGAACTGTAGTTTGTTAAGGGCATAGATGCCAAGTTTTCCCTTTTCTCGTGAGGAAGCCTATTCAGCATAAGGGAAAATCCCTTAAAAAAGGGATAACTTGGCAGCTATGGTTAAGGGTGCTGAGAGTCATTAGGAGACTTCCTATTTGCCACACTGAACTACAGTTCTCAGAGTCAACCTCTCTTTCCAGGGAAATCTGGGCATTGCTGCTCACAACCATTAGCCCCCTCAACATAGCTGCCAAGTTATCCCTTTTTTAAAGGGAAATTCCATTATGCTGAATAGGCTTCCTCGCGAGAAAGGGGAAAACTTGGCAGCTATGCCCCTCAACAAAGAGCACTTCAAGTTTTCTTTGATGGAAGCCATGACTGTTTAAAGTGGCATGATCCTGCTTTAACTGTTTTATGCATATTGACCATTAAAAGAGAGGGGGAAATGATAGTTTTGCAGGATTATAGTATATCATGATTTGTCTAGGTTCCACCAGTACAGTATAAACTTTTTTTAAAAAAGGAAGAAAAATATTTTTCCAATGAATTTTTGTTTTTATACATTGCATTGCATCCTCAAATATTCTTGAAGTGGTAGCATATAATATAGTTACAGGTAGGTAGCCGTGTTGGTCTGCCGTAGTCAAAACAAAATAAAAATTTTTCTTCCAGTAGCACCTTAGAGACCAGCTAAGTTTGTCATTGGTATGAGCTTTCACGTGCACTCCTTGCTTTGTCCTGTAAGACCAATTGCAGTCATTAACAGTCATCAACAGGTTTACCACACCTATCAGCCAATCACCCATTCCCATCACCCTTCTGAGTAATACCCCACCCCACCCTCTCACTATATATAAGGGTCTGGTGACTTCTGTTTCAGTGTATCTGAAGAAGTGTGCATGCACACGAAAGCTCATACCAATGACAAACTTAGCTGGTTTCTAAGGTGCTACTGGAAGGATTCTTTTTATTTTGTTTCATAAAATATAGAGTAGACAAGAGTCTTCATGTTGATTATCTTCAACCACCTGATATTCTACCTTCCTTTATAGACAGGGCAGCAGGCTCCCTATGGTGCCCATGTGCTGCAACTGGACTCTTTTATCATGTTACACGAGGTTTTATTATTTAGAATTTTAAAAATGAGCCTCGGGCTCTGTAAGAACATTGCTTCCATTTAATGGTTGTGCTGCCGGTACTCAGACACCATGCTGGGCAAAGTTCAGCATTAAAACTGTCCTCTGGTAAGTTAGATGTGTCGGGACGCTGTGGAAAAGATTTACTGGGTGTATATATTCAATTTTGCTTCTCTTCAAAAGTAGCGGGGTTGTATCGTCTTATACATAAACAGGTCTAATCTATCTTGCCAGGTGAGGAGTGCTAAATTTGCCAGTGTGGTGTAGTGGTTAAGAGCGGTAGACTGGTAATCTGGGGAACCGGGTTCGCGTCTTCGCTCCTCCACATGCAGCTGCTGGGTGACCTTGGGCTAGTCACACTTCTCTGAAGTCTCTCAGCCCACCCACCTCACAGGGTGTCTGTTGTGGGGGAGGAGGGGAAAGGAGATTGTTAGCCACTTTGAGACTCCTTCGGGTAGTGATAAAGCGGGATATCAAATCCAAACTCCTCCTCTTCTTCTTCTTCTTCTTCTTCTTCTTCTTCTTCTTCTTCTTCTTCTTCTTCTTCTTCTTCTTCTCAAGGGCTGCATCCAAGAATGTTGCTTACAGGGCCATCCAATCAACTTGAACACTGGGAGATTCAGGGCAGGCAAATTTATTCACACAGCACATACTTACACTGTAGAATTTGCCACTATGGTCCATAGAAATGGCCACTAACTTGGGCAGCTTTAAGGGGTTAGACAAATTCATGGAGGATAAGGCCAGGAATGGAATTGTCTTCTGGTATACCTATGGATGCCAGTTACTGAGCAACACAAGTGGGGCATGTGCCACCGAGCTCATGTTCTGTTTGTGGTCTTCCCATAAGTATCTGGTCACTGCGAGAACAGAAAGCTGGACTAGATGGGTCTTTGGTCTTTGGCTCTTTTTATGTTTGTATGAGCTTCTAGATAGCATAAATAGAGGCTTTGGTCTAGAAATGTCTTGTGTGAGAAGAAGAGCCCTTCCACAAGACATCTTCAATGAATTCTTCTGATTTCACTGTGCCATTCCATGCTTTTCAATATGGTCCATTGGTATCTGTGAACCCGAAAACCCCATTGATGTTCTGCTTGAACTTACGTTTTTGTGAGAACATCATGTAGGAGATGCCTACCACATAATTTACAAACAGGGTAAAATAACAGCATCCATTAGGTAATAAGTCCCCGTCCCACTTAGGCATTGTAGGGGAAATGTTTGGATTTTTACATTTTGTCAGGTAAAGGTAAAGGTAAAGAACCCTTGGATGGTTAAGTCCAGTTGAATTCAACTACAGGGTGCAATGTTCATCTCTGCTTTCAAGCCGAGGGAGCTAGTGTTTGTCTGCAGGCAGCTTTTCCGGGTCATGTGGCCAGCATGACTAAACCACTTATGGCACAACGGAACACCGTGACGGAAGCCAGAGCGCAAGGAAACGCTGTTTACCTTCCCACCACAGCAGTACCTATTTATCTACTTACACTGGCATGCTTTCGAACTGCTAGGTTGGCAGAAGCTGCGACAGAGCAACGAGAGCTCACTCCGTCGCATGGATTCGAACTGCCAACCTTATTCTCGACAAGCTCCAGAGGCTCAGTGGTTTAGACCACAGCGCCACCCACATCCCTTTTTCAGGTGTACTACAAAGAAATACCTTATTGAACTGGAGAGTTGCAGTGACTTTGCATAAATTAATTCCAACCTATGGCGAGGCGCGACAAGCAGCAGAGAAGGGTAATGATTTTAGGTGAATGATTTTGAAATAGTGCTAGCTCAGTTCAGTTAGGCACAGATAATTATTAAGGCTCTGGTGTTTTAATTCAAGATCAAATATCCTAACAAGCAAAAATGTTGTGCTTAAAATTGGATTTCACAGATGGAAAAATAGCTGTATTGGTACTGTGAGATGGAAGAATATAAAAGATCATTCATCCAAAAAGAAGTAATTGTGACTGTCTTAAGCTCATATTTAAACTCCATAGAGGATTCTGCATATTGCTGTATATGATGCAAGGCAGCTGATGAAATGTGTTAAACAAAACCAGTCCATGAATAAAAAACCTGTACAAAAATATTTTAGTATATACATCTAGTGTTCCTACACAGAGGTGCAATGCAAAATTAGATTATGTGAAGTGATATCTTCGAATTTAGGAAATATTTCAATTTGATTCAAGGCCTGCCTTAGGGTTGTCATAGCAATGAACAAGAGACAGGTGGGACTTACTTCTGAGTAACATTCCTAGTATTTCTCTTAAAGAATATAATTCACCACTGAAATTGATGTATATTCATACTGATCCTGGTCACTTCATGGGGGCATTGACATTATAAATTCATACACCGAAAGATTTTAAATATCTTAAGTAATGGGGCCATAGAAACCATGCTCCCTTTGCTAGTGACATAAAGTAAGGGAGGTAAGGAAGTGAAGCCAAGTCCTTAATTCATTCCAGAAACAATTCCTCCATCTCCATCCAACAAGTCTAAAGAGTTGAAAGGGGTTGTCACAGAGGATCTCAAGGAAGAATGATTGACAGTGGGGAAAACTGAAATGACAATGGGGAAAACTGATTTCTGGGCAGAGGCAGCGACTGGTGGAAAGTGTCAGAAAAAGGACAAATGAAGGAATATAGGATGAGATATATATATCAGTATATAATAAAAGAAGTTAGGAAATCAGCTGGGGACACATTTGGCCACATTTGGATAAAGTATTGAAACTCTGATATACGGTGTATATATATTCCAATTGTTTTAATAATTAATTAAATATATGTTGCATTTAATGATCCATGTTCTGGTTTGACTGGTTTCGAAAGCAAATTATCTCCCCTGGTATGGAAAGGCCTCAATAGTATACAGTGGTACCTCGGTTTATGAACACAATTGGTTCCGGAAGTCTGTTCATAAACTGAAACATTCATAAACTGAAGCGAACTTTCCCATTGAAAGTAATGGAAAGTGGATTAATCCGTTCCAGATGGGTCCGCGGCGTTCGTAAGCCGAAAATTCGTAAACTGAGGTGTTCATAAACTGAGGTTCCACTGTATCATGATCAAGTAGCATACATCAAATTATGGCTCTTGCTCCACTGGGGTTGGATGTTTTGTTTTGTGAGAATGTGGTTATTGGTGTGTTTGTTGTGTTGCATAAATTCCATTTGTCACTTTGAGAATTTTAGTTGAAAATCACAACATACATCTATTTAAAGAGGGAGGGGGGAGGGAGGGAGTCCTACTGTTCCCTGCAAATCAGTAGGTGGCGGTAGCCAATATCTAACTAAAGGCCTTCTTCATTATTTAAAGAACAGGAGGCAACTCCCCACTCCTATCCCTCATTATGGGGGGGGGGGTAATGAATCCCTTTTACTTTCCCCATGAAAATAAAAGGCCCTTGGACCTATTTGTCGGCAATCTGATAAGGTTAATTCCATCTGGAGAGACTTCTGGGCCTGTAAATTCAACCCAGTTTGGCCAAAAAGGAGGCAAAGTTATAGATAGTTTTAGATTCTTTATTTGCTTCAGTATAGTAAATGAAACACTGAACTTTATATGGAGAAGCTTGGAATCTGAAATGCAGAGAGGAGCAGAGTGACCAGAGAACAACTGAGAAGAAGATAGGATTGGTTTATTTTATTTTTATTTTTTTAAAAAAAACATGCCACAGATACAGATACAAAGTGAATATTTGGTTGGCTCTTTACATGTCTATCATATATGGATCTGCAGTCAGTACCAAGCAAAAAAATCTGGTTCTTGTACAACTATGTAATACAGCCCCGCCACCGCCCTCCATGAAACAGTAGAGTATTGAATGGACTCTTGTAGCTTTTAGAGATAACCTTATTTAAAGCAGTTTTGTGCATTTATTCATGTTCAGGCAGAAATATGTATGCATTTCTAAGCCTGAGGTATAACACCCTTAAGTGGGGTATATAATGCATACCTTTTGGATTTTTGTGATTAAGCAGCCTATAAATGCAATGTGCTTGCTACCCAAACCTGGAGGTGAGGGAGGGGGAGATATAACAAAGTATTATAAGAAATAACCCCCCCCCAAAAAAATTATATAAAAACAAGAGTAGCCCATCATTAAAACAAGTTTTCCCAAATAACACAAGACTAAGAGTAGGGGTGTCTTGCCCATAGAGGCAAGCGGCGCGGGGAACCAGGGCGCCAAGTTCGCGTCGAGTTCTGGAGGGCACCTGGGAAGTGGCGGAGGCTGGACGCTGCACCTCCTGGCATTGGCTCGCTGCCCTCGTCCACCGCACCGAAGCAGCACCGCGCCCAGAGCCTCCGCCTCTTCCCCGCCAGAGGTGCTGCCCTCCAGACGCAGCCTACCTCCTCCAGCCTTTCCTTTTCACCCTCGGCCACAAGCCTCCTCGGGGATAAAGTCGCAGGTCGTGCTCACCTGAGCCCCCTCTGAAGGGGCGGGAGTTGCATGCATGAGAAAGCACCGCCTCCCCCTGAGCTGCTCTGTGAAAAAAGGGGGTGGGGAGAGGGGTTGGCAGTTCCCCAAAAACAGAGTGCTTCCCCTACCTTCAAGGAAAACCCCAGTGTCTTTTTTAAAGTGCAATCAAAGTCTGGATTTTATTATTGCTTCTACTGTTATTAGCTCTATCCTATTCACACAACCAGGGCAGCAACTCTGGGAAACGGGGGGGGGAGGGGACAAAGCGCCGTAGGGATATTTGAACCATGGTGCTGGATAGGCTTAAGACGGCCCTGACTATGAGTCACATTAAATGAATTTAATTTAGCACCAGAGGCTTAAATAAGAACTTCTAGCTTGTCATTAAATAAGAACTTCTAGCTTGTCATGTTGACTTGCTACCGACCTACCAGACTGATATAAGCTATAGCAGATTTTAGGTCAGCTGCCTGATGGGAACATGGGAATTTGGCTGGATTCTCTGTGGTGGGTATATCTTTCAGGTAAAACTACATGCAGTTGCCACATCCAGATTTCAAAGCGATGTGACCCATGATTTGCATATTATGTTCATGTTTGCAAGTCGCCATGCTTAAATTTGCATCACATCCAGCTTCTACATAGTGGGAATCAGTGTTTTCAAAGAGTTCTTTGGCTCATGATCAACCCAGCCTTTTCCCCAGACAAAATAAGTGAAATATTCACTGAAAGGAAGTTACTATATTATTCTGTTACAGTTCCTGTCTTGACAGACAAAAAAAATGTGGCTGCCTGATGTCTAGTGCCCCAAATTCAAACTTACAGTGAAAAGCTGTTCTTTGTACTCCTGTAATGTAGGTGATAGGTGGGGAAAAGAAGAGGCAGATCCTTTTTCTTAGGCATATGAAAGGAGCAATATCTTATTCCAAAATCACAGTGTATTTGCATTGAGTACGGCAAGCACTGTCTTGGAATTCTTAGATGTTCCATCTTTAAAGCAAAGGCAACAGAAGCAGCAGAAGGCAAATCTGATGTGCATTGCTAAGTATTGTTTAATAATATAACGTGTTTCTGAATGGAATAATGAAATCAGCAAAACAAGTGATAACATTTGGACCACAGAGGAAAATATATTATCATAGAAATTGCTCAGAAGCAGTCACCACAGTCCCAGCACTGCAGCAGACCCAGCAGTTGGTTATAAGAACTGCACATGGACGTTTCTGGGTCCCATGTAGGCATCTCAGGATAGTGTGTGATAAGCAATTAATGTAAATAGCCTCTTTTTCCTGGGTTTCCCATTTACATTGCAGATCCCTGTGTATTTTTTAATGCCCACATAATTTGAACAGCGTGCATATATGGTTCTTCCAAGTGTGTTTACAATTAAATATAGACTCGAGAATTCTTCGCTGAATAGGTTGTCACAAGTGACTAAGTCTCAGGGGACAGCAAACAGCAATTATTCATCTGTTCTTTCCTCTGATCATAAATATGATTTCCTACCAAGAAACTCCCTGTTTGAAGAGATCCAGGCCATGATGCTTTCTTGAATACAGTTGTCCTTTGTCATAATCAGTATCCATCTGTGTCGGCTAACAGTGTGTTTCCAAACATGCTGTTCTCAATAGCCTTTACAAAGGCAGTAAAGCACAAGGAAGCTTGGAAACACAGGAGATGCTTGAGGAATTACCGTAAATGTTTGCAGATTGTGATATGAACTGACTGATTCACACCTTGCAGATTTATGCGTGGATTGCAATTTTATTAAGCACCAGCACTTGCCTCTCCCAAATGTTCTGATCCAGTTCTTGACTGGCCACCAAAAAAAGTATCTTTTGAAAAAAGATACATCTAGAAATGCCTATGTTAACAGTATATGCAATTAGAAATAAGTATATTAAGAGAAAGAAAATGTTTTCAAAATGTACTTAAATTCATATTTAGCATTTTGTGCAGCTTTAAAATAAAAAAAAATGCATAGACACATGAACATTATCTAGACAAGAAGTAAATTGGTTAGCCCATCCATCAAAAGGAAGATGCATTGTGGTTGGTTGGTTGGTTGGTTTCAGCAACTTTTGAAAACATACTAGGTGGGTATGTTTATCTCTGGGGCCAGCAGATTTGGTGTCTGGTTTCACTGAAACACAATTGACATCCAACCATCATTTCTTCCTATCTAGATACAGAGAAGATCTCGACATTCTGAGACTAGAAAACTGCCTTACTATTTTTCATTTAGAAGGCAGGTCTTACCACAACTTGCACACATCTTGGTTGCACCCAGCCTTAGATCACGTTTACATGCTCTGTGTGGGATTGCCTTTGAAGTTGCCTCTTGAACCATCAGTTGGTACAGAATTCATTAACTAGGTTGCTTGTGGGAGCCTGCCTTAATGATCACATGCAGAGGTGGGTTTAGGGCAAAGTGACCGGTTCTGCCGCACTGGGCACTGAACCTAGGAAGGTGCTGCAGGGCATTGCTATTATGTAGTGAATTGAGTAGAACGGAAGGTAAGAGGTGGGCGTGCCAAAATTTGGCCTCGCACAGGGTGCTGCTGAAATTTGAAAGACACAAATGTTATACTGTCTCTCCAATTGAAAATTGAGGCGTTAACCTTTCAATGCCCTAAACTATTTGGGGCCAGAGTGGACTGCATCCATTCAAACTGCAATTACTGGGGGATGCCTTGTTCCATGTGTCATCTTCAATAGAGGCAAGTCGAGAGCACAATTGAAGGCACTCTCATTGCAGTTCTTCCTATCTTCTACAGGGAAATGGAAGCATGGCATTTCAGATGAGCTTTTGAGACTGCTTTAGCTCGGTTGCCACTGGATGTTTCTGTTGCTGTCCAAGTTTTCTTGCTGATGCTTATACAGTAATAGTTGTGCAGGTGGAAGGGAGTCTGAACAACTGGGCATACTCTTCTCTGCTTTAATGTTGATGATAACAATATTTTGTGCCAATATTTTATCCAAAAATATCACATTGTTCATGCATGCATATCTTTTATCATTTCACAGATGATAGTGGAACATATATGAAAGGCCTCTAACTGTGCAGCATTTGAAAGGATCAATCCTGTCTTCAAGAAGCACAGTTGTAATGAAGTCCGCCCATCTTTTTTCCTAACGAACAATGAAACTAAAGTCAATCATTGTTGTGATGGTTTATGTCTTTCAAGGTTGCATTGTTGATGGGCAGACTGTCTGCAAAAGGTCTTCAACTTCAGAATGGAAACTGCAGCCAACAGTACATATAGTGAAGTGGTCCCTGACCCAAAACATCTGTTCCAACTTCTACAAAGATTGCTGGCATATGGATGTGAATGCTGTAGAACATTCAGCTTTGAGTCATCCTCAGCTTTGTCCTCTACAGTTTCAGTTGGGAGATGCACTCTTTGTTTCCTCTGAGCCCTCTTTTCAGTCGCATGGCATGAACTTGGCAAATGTTTCCTTGGAGGAATTCATCAGGTGTCCTCAACAAACTGATATCCCTCAGCTGCAGATGATTTTTGGTTGCAGGTTAAGTGGGATGCATCAGATCGACCCGCAATGGCTTGGAGTCGGAACACATTATTTCACTGAAGTCCCAAACCGAGGACCACTTTTATGTAATTTAGGGCTGAGGCTGAATGTGACAGTGAAACCACATCTTTGCCAGCAGTCTCGAAGTGCACCCTTTTGCTCTGGACGGGGCAGGTGTCTAAGTCACATCTGGGAGGAAGCTTACAATTGCCACTGTAACCAGCTGTATTCGGGACAATTCTGCCAAGAATTTGACGTGTGCTCCAGTAAGCCCTGCTACAACAATGCCTCCTGCATTAGAAAGGGAGAGAAAGGAGAACTTGACACAGAGTCCTACGAATGTATATGCCCCCCATTGTTTGCAGGTAAGAACTAATGTGTTTCAGGACTTAACTAGACATGATATTTGTCATGTGACTTGGTCTTGCATGAAATCATTTTTCCTTTCTTTTTAAATAGCTCACATAAATTGGGGCCCTGGTGCAGGGGAAGAGGGCTCCAACTTTTTGTTCTTGTCATGGTCCCCTCCCTGGCTATTTAGAATGGAAAAAAGCTCCCATAGATAACAAAGAGAGACTTCCTTTCATTGTGAACAAGAACCATGAGGGTGGGGGGATTCTGACCAGGACTCGAGTGGGCACAAAGGGTTAAGAACCCCTTCCTTCATGGTATGTTTCCAATCCACTTTGCAATCAATGCTTCATCTATCTACCTACCTACCTACCTATCTATCTATCTATCATTTATCATGCACATAAAATCAAACTAGGTGAGAAGCATAGTTGTTTTGGAAATAAACAAAAAGAATGTTGCATATTAAAATATACTACAGTATAGCAATGGATTAATGAACAATAGAAATGTGATTCACCAGGGGGCTGAGTGGCTACTTTTAGCAAAAATAAACAAAATAAGAGGAATGTAGACACAACGGACTTATTCATGTACAATGCCAGACCATGCTTTGACCATTTATGAGCCCATTCATGAGCACAAGGCTCCGACCATGGTTTGGTCTTTACTTCTGGACCATTCTAAATTGTAAAAATGAGTAAGATATCTTCATGGTAACATGTGAAAGTGTCCTGAAATTTGCATGAAGATTATTAACAGCAGCACCAACAAAAAGAACCTGAGATCATTTCTCCTGTCACTATCAAACTCTCAAAGGTGGTAAGAATTTTAGTTGCTATCTTGAGGATAATAAGGCATCCTTTATAAATAACTGTAGTATAATTAGAACCAAATGCAATCTCCTCAGAAAAGTGACACAGGATTTCTTTTAGAATGAATTGAAAACATGAAGGCAGGCACAGTATGGATTCTTTCAGTGCCTGTTCCAAATGAACTCAGTCTAAAAATTGAGCTTGACCCAGCTTCATTTAAAAGCCCAAAAAAGGATTCTCAATCACTTCAGTAAGAGCAGTACTGGAAATTTTAGGAACCAGCTGAGTCAGGCACAATGAAAGCTATTTAACAGACTGTGGTAGCATTATAGGCAAAACTGAACAACCTTCATGGGAAGAAAAGACGGCAGTGAGATTAAAACATTTGATTTTGGGTTGTAGCTCACAGGTGTGAGCAAGAGAACAATGTAGTTTTATTTTCATTTCCCCCCCCAAAAAAGCAATAATTGCTCCAGTGTGAATAACAGTATAGCAACAATTCAAATGACAAGCATAATTAGGCGGTATTTAGTCCCATATGCTGTAAAAGCACAAGCAATTTATGATTGGTAATTTCCAGTAAGCAGCATGTTTAAGCAGAATTCATCCTAAAACTGTCTGCATTTCCAGTCAGCTGTTAAATCATGCTGAAAAATAAATATTAGAAGGTGCCTTATATTTAAATATTTGAAGGTTGTTTCCTGCTAAATTTAGAGCATTTACCTTATAAGCATCTTGTAAACAGGGATGAGGAACTTATGGCCCCCTGAATATTGTTGGACCCTTGGTCATGCTGTCTGGGGCTGATAAGAGTTAGAGTCCAACAACATATGAAAGGCACCATGTTAGCTACTCCTAACAAGCATGCTGACTTGGGATTGTCCTATTGAATTTAGTGACGCTTGAGTCTGAGTAGACATGTTTAGGCTTAAACTGTTTTCTATAAAAACCTAAGAACTGACTTCCAGAATCTACCCGCTTTCTGTTTCCAAAAGTAGTCTTTGGAAGTACCTATGAGTTGTTCACGAACATGGCATAACGGTAGTGGAAACCATTCCCTATTGATCACTTCCAAACATATGGTAACAGAAAGTTTGATTTTTATATGTGGTGTTTCGCTACAAAACCTTTCTTCAGGTTTATTTGGATTTGATTATTTGTATCTTTTCTGGAGCAGTGGCATGGCTGCAACTTCTTTTCCATGGCCAGTCCCACAATGTTCTGATAGCACCTACCTCTAATGCAAGATGGTTGGGGCAGACTATGTACAATGATGAAGCCTGGTCCTTTTAGAGGTGCATAATTGGTATGGTGTGCCAACAACTTGAGATCAGGATACCTGAATAAACACCTTTCTCCTTACACAACCTGCACAACCATTGTGATCAACTGCTGAGGCCCCTCCTGGTAATGTCACAGCTTATGGAAGTATGGTTAGCGACCACTGGAGGAAAGGACTTTTATGCTGAGGCACCCACACAATGGAATCATCTTCCCCATGAGTTTAGGCAAGCACTCACATTAATGATGTTTAGGCAATTTGTTCTCCCGGGCCTTTGCTGGTGCTTGATCTCAGGACTTTATGATGTTAACTCTGCCTTGGTATTTCCATTATTTCTGTATTTCAATACTTTGATATGTATTGTAATATTGTTCTACACCATCTCGAGATTTGATTTGGGAGATGGCATAAACATGTCATTAAGCAGTGATGATCAGGATAGACTTACTGTATTTTCCGCGCCATAAGGTGCACCTGACCATAGGACGCACCTAATTTTTAGAGGAGGAATAAATATTTTGCTTTCTTGAATTGTCCTAGGCATAGCAGCCAACTCCTAGAGGCCTAGGTGCTTTGCCCCCCCATTAAATATTTGAGGAAGTCGTCACCCCCCCATGTTGATGGGCATTGTCATTCATATAGTGTGCATGCACTTTGTCTTGAGATCAATTGCAGTGGTTCTCAACCTGTGGCTCCCCAGATGTTGTTGGACTACAACTCCCATCATCCCTGAGCTCTGGCCTTGCTAGCTAGGGGTGATGGGAGTTGTCGTTCAACAACACCTGGGGACCCACAGGTTGAGAAAGGCTGATACGGTATGTGAGGTGGGGCTTACCTGCCTCCCCCAATTTTTTATTCAAGTTGGAAGAGGGAGGGAGGGAAGCGGGGAGAGAGAGAGTGAGAGAGAGAGAGAGAGAGAAGGAAAGAAAGAAAGAAAGAAAGAAAGAGAAGGAAGGGGAGAGGGGGGGGGAGCAGCCCTCTCTGCTGTCATGGAAGCAGCCCGAGAGCCAGTTTCCTGCTGTGCACGGCTCTGGCTCTCTCCTTCGCTCCATAGGACGCACAGACTTTCCCCCTTCCTTTTTGGGAGGGAAAAAGTGTGCTTTATGGAGCGAAAAATACGGTAATTTACATCTGGGAAGAATGGTGTGGAAACAACCATGGAGGGCTCAGAAACCATGCTGCTTTGGAAACTGTTTAGTTGAAGGATTACTAATTATACTCTAGACAAAGCATCTTTTTTGGGAAGGCGATTCTTCTATTCATCTTTCTATTTTTTCTCTTTGTTTTCATAAGGAAAGAACTGTTCAGAAATCATTGGTGAGTGCCAGCCACATAGTTGCTACCGTGGCAGTTGCCACAGGGTTTCTTCAAATACTTACAGATGCCAGTGCAATAAATATGCTGCAGGTAAGTAACAGATTTACAGGTTTACACAAGAAGTTACATGTTTAGCCATTAGCCATTGCAGGTTAACCATTTTGTTGCTCTTCATGTTTCCTGACCCAGTCTCGGTGGAGCATGACTCGGATCAGATCATCAATCTGTTTAAGGCTGCTTTGAAATACGCAGTCCTGATGATTGCAAAATGGTCTGAGGATGCCAATGCTGTATCTGTTACGGGGCAACCATTCCTAGGGGGCCTTGCTTTATTCTATTCAAAGTGTGCAGAAACCTCACCCAATCTTCTTCTTCAGTCTTTGAGCAGCTGGATGACTTATTCTGGAGCATTATAAATGGGAGGAAGTAGGAAGTGGGCATTGGAGCCTTGGAGTTTTTGTTTGTTTGTTGTTCTACATTTGTATTTCTGCGTGGATTTTAAAGGAATGGAGATGCCATGGATGGACTTAGGCCTACCCTGATACAGAAAAGGGAACAGGGAATGACCTTACCATAATGGTAAGGTAACCCATCCCTAGCTGCTTAGCACAGGAGATCAGCATAAAGATGGTTCATTTTAAATACATTTGTATTTCTGCGTGGATTTTAAAGGAATGGAGATGCAATGGATGGACTTAGACCTATCCTGATACAGAAAAGGGAACAGGGAATGACCTTACCATAATGGTAAGGTAACCCATCCCTAGCTGCTTAGCACAGGAGATCAGCATAAAGATGGTTCATTTTAAATACAACCCAAGTATTTATTAAGTTAATAAAAAGAGGGGGGAAACAGATGAATTTTTTTTACATCCCCCACCCCTTGGAAAAGAGGTTGCGGCGGGGAAGCAAGAAAAAAATAATTTCCTCAAATTGGTAAGGGGATTTCAGCACACTGCTAGACTCAAAACAACTTTATGTGGGTTCCCCCCCCTTTCTTTTTGACCTTAAACTAAACAAAACTTTTTGTGGCATAAACTGTACATTTTGTCAACACATTAAGTGTTCTGCTCAAGCTTCATGTTAATTTCTGATGAGGTGCAGCAAGGATATACAACTGAATTGCTCATCTGGGCTCCTTCAAACTAAGGAAATTTGATCTACTGTTTGTGATTTGCCTCAGGCTTCAGTAGGATTCAATAACCGATTTACAGACTGCCAATCCAATACTTTACCCAGCTGATTAAAGCGTATCTCTAGTGGTTTGAGAGTCAGAGAATTGCCCCCATTTGTGACATCTTGCATTTAAAATTTAACAAAGCTACTTTTTATACAGTGGTACCTCTGGCTACGTACTTAATTCATTCCAGAGGTCCGTTCTTAACCTGAAACCATTCTTAACCTAAGGTACCACTTTAGCTAATGGGGCCTCCCGCTACTGCTGCGCCGCCAGCAGGCGATTTCTGTTCTCATCCTGAGGTAAAGTTCTTAACCCAAGGTACTACTTCCGGGTTAGTGAAGTCTGTAACCCGAAGTGTTTATAACTCGAGGTGTTTGTAACCCAAGGTACCACTGTATTAAGACATTAAAACATACTAACGAGAAGTGTTGGTGTGGGAACTAATAAATATAAGGCAAGTGTTAACAGCTGTATGGTGGCCAGCCCATGACTGGACAAATAAAGACCACTCTGTTGTTGTTGTTTAGTCGTTTAGATGTGTCCGCCTCTTCGTGACCCCATGGACCAGAGCACGCCAGGCACTCCTGTCTTCCACTGCCTCCCACAGTTTGGTCAAACTCATGTTCGTAGCTTCGAGAACACTGTCCAAACATCTCATCCTCTGTCGTCCCCTTCTCCTTGTGCCCTCAATCTTTCCCAACATCAGGGTCTTTTCCAAGGATTCTTCTCTTCTCATGAGGTGGCCAAAGTATTGGAGCCTCAGCTTCACGATCTGTCCTTCCAGTGAGCACTCAGGGCTGATTTCCAGGCCACTCTACCTGCCCCCAAGCCCCATGATCACTCTGAAGGTGAGGAGGGAGGCCGTCCCACATCACCACCACCCAGGCTCCCAGAACCCTAGGTGGATGAGGTATATTGGACCCAAAGGCAGATCATATCCTGCTTTCAGACCCTGAAACCGTGGCCTGCAGGCCCCAGGACATGCCCATCATCCCCCAAAGGTGCCTGAGAGGTCACCAAGCTGACCTACTGTTTCCATTTCCACACCTTCATGCCCATGTGACCAATTAAACCAATTAAGCTATTTAACAACTGCTGTGTCACCTAATATGGTAAGAAGTAGGTGAAAAGCCCAGCCTGAATGACTAGATAGCCAGCTGGCCAGCTGTTCCTGTATCCCTGCCAAGAAAACTCCATGGACAAAGACAACAGGCATATAAAAGTTATGACGCTGGAAGATGAGCCCCTCAGGTCGGAAGGCGTCCAACATGCTACTGAGGAAGAGCGGAGGACAAGTACAAGTAGATTCAGAGCTGATGAAGCGGCTGGGCCAAAGCCGAAAGGACGCTCAGTTGCGGATATGCCTGGAAGCGAAAGGAAAGCCCAATGCTGTAAAGAAAAATATTGCATAGGAACCTGGAATGTAAGAACCATGGATGGAGGTAAGCTGGATGTGGTCAAAAATGAGATGACAAGAATAAATATCGACATCCTGGGCATCAGTGAACTAAAATGGAAGGGAATGGGCGAATTCAGTTCGGGTGACTATCATATCTACTACTGTGGGCAAGAATCCTGTAGAAGAAATGGAGTGGCCCTCATAGTCAACAAAAGAGTGGCAAAAGCTGCAATGGGATGCAATCTCAAAAATGACAGAATGATCTCGATACGAATCCAAGGCAGACCTTTTAACATCACAGTAATCCAAGTTTATGCACCAACTACCGGTGCTGAAGAAAGTGAAATTGACCAATTCTATGAAGACCTACAACACCTTCTAGAAATGACACCAAAGAAGGATGTTCTTCTCATTACAGGGGATTGGAATGCTAAAGTAGGGAATCAAGAGATAAAAGGAATAACTGGCAAGTTTGGCCTTGGAGTTCAAAATGAAGCAGGGCAAAGGCTAATAGAGTTCTGTCAAGAGAACAAGCTGGTCATCACAAACACTCTCTTCCAACAACACAAGAGACGACTCTACACATGGATATCACCAAATGGGCAGCATCGAAATCAGATTGATTATATTCTCTGCAGCCAAAGATGGAGAAGCTCTATACAGTCAGCAAAAACAAGACCTGGAGCTGACTGTAACTCAGATCATCAGCTTCTTATAGCAAAATTCCAGCTTAAACTGAAGAAAGTAGGAAAAACCACTGGGCCAGTAAGATACAATCTGAATCAAATCCCTTATGAATACACAGTGGAAGTGAGGAACAGGTTTAAGGATTTAGATTTGGTGGACAGAGTGCCTGAAGAACTATGGATGGAGGCTCGTAACATTATACAGGAGGCAGCAACGAAAACCATCCCAAGGAAAAGGAAATGCAAGAAAGCAAAATGGCTGTCCAACGAGGCCTTACAAATAGCGGAGGAGAGGAGGCAAGCAAAATGCAAGGGAGATAGGGAAAGATACAGGAAACTGAATGCAGATTTCCAAAAAGCAGCAAGGAGAGACAAGAGGGTCTTCTTAAATGAGCAATGCAAAGAAATAGAGGAAAACAATAGAATGGGGAAAACCAGAGATCTGTTCAAGAAAATTGGAGATATGAAAGGAACACTTCGTACAAAGATTACCATAATCAAGGACAAAAGTGGTAAGGACCTAACAGAAGCAGAAGACATCAAGAAGAGGTGGCAAGAATACACAGAGGAATTATACCAGAAAGATATGGAGGTCTCGTACACCCCAGGTAGTGTGGTTGCTGACCTTGAGCCAGACATCTTGGAGAGTGAAGTCAAATGGGCCTTAGAAAGCACTGCTAATAACAAGGCCAGTGGAAGTGACGATATTCCAGCTGAACTATTTAAAATTTTAAAAGATGATGCTGTTAAGGTGCTACACCCAATATGCCAGCAAGTTTGGAAAACTCAGCAATGGCCAGAGGATTGGAGAAGATCAGTCTACATCCCAATTCCAAAGAAGGGCAGTGCCAAAGAATGCTCCAACTACCGCACAATTGCGCTCATTTCACACGCTAGCAAGGTTATGCTCAAAATTCTACAAGGCAGGCTTAGGCAGTATGTGGACCGAGAACTCCCAGAAGTGCAAGCTGGATTTCGAAAGGGCAGAGGAACCAGAGACCAAATAGCAAACATGCGCTGGATTATGGAGAAAGCTAGAGAGTTCCAGAAAAACGTCTACTTCTGCTTCATTGACTATGCAAAAGCCTTTGACTGTGTCGACCACAGCAAACTATGGCAAGTTCTTAAAGAAATGGGAGTGCCTGATCACCTCATCTGTCTCCTGAGAAATCTCTATGTGGGACAAGAAGCTACAGTTAGAACTGGATATGGAACAACTGATTGGTTCAAAATTGGGAAAGGAGTACGACAAGGTTGTATATTGTCTCCCTGCTTATTTAACTTATATGCAGAATTCATCATGCGAAAAGCTGGACTAGATGAATCCCAAGCCGGAATTAAGATTGCCGGAAGAAATATCAACAACCTCAGATATGCAGATGACACAACCTTGATGGCAGAAAGCGAGGAGGAATTAAAGAACCTTTTAATGAGGGTGAAAGAGGAGAGCGCAAAATATGGTCTGAAGCTCAACATCAAAAAAACCAAGATCATGGCCACCGGTCCCATCACCTCCTGGCAAATAGAAGGGGAAGAAATGGAGGCAGTGAGAGATTTTACTTTCTGAGCTGATTCAGATGTTCAAGGGAAGCCAAGATTTCCCAAATGCTCAATTAA
Source organism: Zootoca vivipara (assembly GCF_965207765.1). Classification (NCBI taxonomy): domain Eukaryota; kingdom Metazoa; phylum Chordata; class Lepidosauria; order Squamata; family Lacertidae; genus Zootoca; species Zootoca vivipara. The sequence goes on along the minus strand of NC_142586.1, from coordinate 32,788,169 downwards.
TGCATTAACCTCCACCATGTCAAGTCTAGGCAAGAGAGCCATGGGGTGGCATGAGTACAATCTTTCCATAATTAGGGAAAGAAGAGGCAAGGCCACATTTACACTGGTCTCTTTTTCATCCTGTAGAACTTTATTCCAAAATTCTTAGTGTAAGGCCAGGGCATGCAGTGCATGAAGATAAACCAGATAAATGGCAGGTTGCATAGACTGCAGTCTGAATTTATTGCTACTTAGCAGCACCACTCACTCTGCATTTGTGTAAGCAAGGTCTCCTTTACAAAAAATGATGGATTGAATATGGACAGGGACAGGAATATGACAGGCTCATCAAAACAAAAAGGCAGAGAGAAGCCTGCCTATATAAAGCTTCCTCTGAAAATTTGTTTACACTATCGGCCCATTTGTAGAAAGGCATATAGTTATTGTGTTCTTTTGAGAACTGGCATATAATAAATATGAAAGAGGGGGTGGAGAGAAATACAGGGTGACAAGAAAATGGAATGCAGAGGTGACTTACGGAAAGTTGACAAAACAAATGTGAAGAATTATAGGGATTCTGTAAAGAATACAAATATTGTAAGCAAGCTACAGTAAAACTGACACAGAAAATAAAGACACTCTCATAATGAATAACAGGCAACATAAAATTATAAGCATAAAAGCAGGGACCTGTTTTTAAAGAGCACTTGGGTAAACTATAAACCCACATTTTGCTCTACAGGAAAGACAAGGCAAATGATCTTTGAGAGGTGCTCCTGTAAACAGGTCATCTCAGTTTGTTTTCCGTTTGATATATTTTAAAAGCAAACAAACCTAGAATCAGAACTTACTACTTTGGTTGCCTCGAGCCAGTTCCTGGAAGCTATAATTGCTTGAGGAGGTCAATCTTTGTGATTTCATGTGCAAAATTATCTGCACCTCACAGACTAGTGTCTCACAATCATAATCCCTTGCACACACAAATGGGAAGCATCCACTGGAAATGGCAAAAAGGAGAACCAGTCTCAAGATACTGAAGAAAGAGCATTGCATATTCTTTTAATGCCTAACATGTTTTGGCAAGAAAAAAAATGAAAACACCATAGGCAAAATTCATATGGACCCACAGAAAATCACCTAAGTAAGGCCTATCCTGACCAAAACACATAGGTTACATATATATATATATATATATATATATATATATATATATATATATAACCCTCTTTCTTCAGCACAATGCTTATTTATTTCAATAAATGTCCAGTTTGGCCTTCAAGGATCATGTCCAGATTTCCTTGCCATCTAGCAGCTGGAGGGTGGTAAACACTACAAGGGCACTCGGACATCATGGATGCCACAGAAATACACTTTCAATAAAAGAGAGAAAGAGAAAAGTTACAGTAAGCAAAGCATATGGGATATTTTAGCATACTTTGTAACCACCTGTTTTTACAAATGAGCACACACACACACACAAAGAAAATGAATGACTTCCAGCTGTTCCTATCTCTTAAAGCTAATTTTGTTGCAACTTGTACAAAAGAAGGAATGTCTGTTCCCATCTTTTTTCTTAATATTGTAACAGATGGGCAATAGCCGCAGCAACCGAGAACACATTAATGTGTTGATATTGGGAGCATAGAAGGCTGCTGTCAGGTACTGAGGATGCATATGAAAAGGCCAGCTAAAACTATGCCCAGGTTATGGTTATGAGAAGACTAATAACTGTGACACAGTAACCAGTGTAGCTATTTGCATATGCACTCTCTCTCAGTCAGCCTTGTAACTGAACACCTGCACTCTTACATTCGTCTTTTAATGAAGTCTCTCCTGGACGTATTTGTACTGCAAAGCTGAAACAGATGCACATTGACATCTCAGCACAGTCAGTGACCTTGCAGTGATAGGGCAAGCATTTTAGGAAATTCTAAAGTGCCCTATCCTATGAATGAGGATGAAAAACAGAAGCTTCCCTTCACAGGAGAAGAAAACTTATAAGAAATTGGAGGGCAGATTTCGACAGAGCGCTTGTTGCAACAGTCAGCAGAATGCACTTGATAGACATGTCTCATCCTGAACTAGTGTGACAATAAACCCTCAAGGATGTTGGCAGAAATATAGGCTCTAATCTAGCAGAGGATCCCACAAGGGGAAGTGGAGGAGGCAATTTTTACCTGATTACCCCTGAAGTCTCCAATGCCTTTCAGAAAATATGTTCTGAAGGATTGGAGACTCTCTGGAGGTGGTGCTGTGGGCTGTGGGAATGGCTGTGGTGGCAAAAAATGACATTTCCCGCTTCTACTGACAGGAGTCTCCACTTGATCAGAGCAATAATTCAGAATATTAGTAGTGAAACAAAGTTGGAAAGGAGCCTTACATTTAGATTGCAGAAATGGCTTATCAATCTTCGCCATGGCTGCACTTACGGACATTCCATATACTTTACTATTACCAGTGGCCTTTAAAGCCAGTGGTTGCTCTGTGCAAAGATCTTTAATAGCATGTTGACAAGCGAGAAGTGATTCACCTACTTCCGAAAATGCCTTTTCTTTCCTGTGCACTAATAATGAAACAAATGTCAGAGCACTCTCTGAAAGCAGCTTTGCTTATGAAAGAGAGGGAGAGGGAGAAAGAGCTATTAATTTCACTCAGCTAAACTCCCAGTTTCAAATTTGGAAGTAGAGCATTAAAGGAATTTCGAACAAAGCAGGGTTCATCGCAATTAGAATTTATCATTTATAAAAGCACCTAATATGTACTAGGCACCGTACAAAACTAGAAAAGCACATGTCACTGCCTTCAGGACCACATTTTAAGAAAGATGGGACTAAAACTAAAAAGGAGTTGTTGGGAAAGGAGGAAACTTTGTGCTAGCTGGGAGACAGAGCACAGGCAACAAAAAAAAAAAAAAGAGGTGAAGAATTAACCTTGGAGTAGGAAAGGATTCTGAAAGCCAATCAGAAAAAGAAGAGGGCAATGATTGAATGAAATGATATCTTTAATAGTTTCTTAAAGTGAGACAAACAGGAGGCAAGCTGAATATTTAGAAGGAGAGTCCCCTACACTACAGGAGGAATATGAAAAAAGCCATAGAGATGAGCAGTAGAGTAAGGGAGTGGAGTGGTTGTATTCAACAAAGTAGCCCTGCTCAGCCAAGGACTTCCAGTTGTACAATAAAATGTCCTCTCCCTGCCCCCATGGGCGTAGGCAGGGGGGCAGGAGGGGGCAATTGCCCCCCCTAGAAGCAGGGCCACTGGCCAGCCTGCCCCACTGCCCGCCCGGTGCCGTCTCCCTTCTCCCTGGCTGGCTGTGGGGCGGGCGGCGGGAAAGCACCAGAGCCGCGCAAAGCGTTTGGCTGGCTTTCCCTCCCTCTGCCCCACAGCCAGCAAGGGAGAAGGGAGACGTCCCTTCTAGCCGGCTGGTTGTGGGGCGGGCGGAGGGAAAGCCAGGCAACCGCTTTGCGCGGCTCTGGGGCTTTCCCTCCACCTGCCCCAGCGATTGCAGAGGGGCAGGAGGGGATCGGAGCAGCCCGATTTCGGGCTGATCCTGGCTCCCCCTCGTCCCTTCCTATCGCGGAGGGGGAGGAGGGAGTCGGAGCAGCCTGATTTCGGGCTGATCCTGGCTCCCCCTCGTCCCTTCCGATCATGGAGGGGGAGGAGGGAGTCGGAGCAGCCCGGTTTCGGGCTGATCCTGGCTCCCCCTCGTCCCTTCCTATCGCGGAGGGGGAGGAGGGAGTCGGAGCAGCCCGATTTCGGGCTGCTCCGATGTGGCCCCGCCCCCGCCCCTTGGCCCCGCCCTTGGCCCCGCCCCTTGCTCCCCGCCCCTTGCCCCCCCCCCCTGATTTTCATCCTGGCTACGCCCCTGCCTGCCCCCCCTCACACCTATACTGGGTTCCCCCCAACCCTCCAGAGCAGGTGGGCCGAGTTAGGGTGCACAAAAAGAGGAAAGGGGAGTTTCTGTTGCACATGCAAAAGTTCTTTTGCGAACAGGATTACTTCATTATATATAGTTGCATGTTATCCTGGCAGATTACTCTCTGGAACTGGAGGCACCAAGAGAGAGAACAGAGAGAAAGCAGTGGAGCTTGGTAAGAAAGGGCAAGACCAAAAAATGGAAAAGTTTGTTTTAAAATATACAAAATAACAGCGCACGTCAGAAAAAGGAAACATGTAGGCTTGTACAGTATCCAACTAAGTTAGATTTGAAGTGGACCCATTGATTTCAATGAATCTGTTCTGAGTAGAACTAACATTGGATTCAACCTATTAAGCATGAAGATAGAAAATTTAAGTGGGCAGCATTAGGGCTGAAAACCTAGAAACAGGGCAGCAAATAAGAGACATGTCAGATAATCAGGGTAGGAATAAGGGGTTCTGTAAAAAGGAAAATGCTGTGAGTAAGAAGATAAATAAGGGGGGAAGTACACAAAGGAACAATCATCTCGAATATGATTCCAGAAATTTCAGCCAAGGCATCCTAAACAATGAAGAAGAGGAAGCTAATGAAGCAATTTTGTAATTTTGTAATTATATATTTAATGAGATGGTGGTTTGTAAATCCCATTTTGAAACAGAACTGTATAGCTCAGTTGCTAGAGCATGGTGCTAATAACACCAAGGTTGCAGGTTCAATCCCCATATGGGACAGGTGCAGAGGTTGGACTAGGACTAGGTGATCCCCAGGGTCACTTCCAATTCTATGATTCCATGCATCTAAACAAAACACAGAAGAGCAGACATCTATGTATAGACAGTAGACCAAAGCAACTCTTGCATGCACTGTGGGGATGTTTCTGGACACCATTATTATCATGGGACCACTGGAATTTTCCCAATCAAATCAATAAGTGCTGCAAAGTGCAGCAGCTGAATGATTACAATGGAAAGACTTTGTTCTATGGGAAATGTTGTCACCTTTGGAACTGTGAGAAGGAACCTAATGTGTTTAATTTCGTGATAAAGTTTAGCGGCAGTGGTGGAAATAGTTGTGAAATTTGTCACTTTGCACATCACAGCTATGCTTAAAAAATGCATTCATTGTTAAGCTTGCTAATACACAGCGAACAAGCATTAATAAGTATCAAAGGCTCAAAGCAAGGCAGAAAAAAAATTGAAGAGGGAAGGAGGAAGAGATGCTTATGAAACTTAAGGAGTGACAGTGATAAAGCCAGGTTGGAAAGAGATTATGACAGCACGCAGACAAATTCTCAAGGTGCTGAAAAGAACTTGTATGTACATGGAACGGGGAAGATAATCAGATTCTGAAACCAAGCACACAGGACAACCTTGGGAGGGTGAATAAGCCTGAATTTCAATAGTTCTCAGCTGTTTTAGTGGGATTTTAATAACCTTTTCGTTTCGTCTAAATATATTGGCAGAATTCTAATAGCTTGCAATTAAACTCCAAATAGAAACATCAGGGTTGAAGATGCACCTGCCGCTCTAGTTTATTGGCCCCACCATTCACTGTAGCACATGCAAGTTTAATGAATTACTTTTTAAAAAAATCTTATCACAATCAGACAGTTGCTGACCTCAGGCTCTGTTAACGTCTGGAGCAAAATATACAGTAAGGATGACAGGTCTTACCAAAGTAAAGGCTCCTTTCATGGCTAAAACACACACATGTGCCACTCAGAGTATTTGTTTAACAAATCTTGAAGGATAGAAACCAGCCACAGAATCAAGAAAGCGCTTCCTCTTCACTTTCCTCCTTCGCTTCAGGTGTGCAGCTTAGGACCCACTGCATTTTACATTTTCAAAAGTGTACGACTTCCACCAAAGTATCCTGGGAGCTGCAGCTTGTTAAGTGAGCTGAGTGTTCTTAAGAGACGCCTCAACAGAGCTACAATTCTCAGAGTGGTTTAACTGTTAATACTTCTTCCCAGGGGATTCGTAGCTCTGTGTTGTTGGGTCTGGTTTCAAACCCTGAACTATCTTTGTAACAGAGAGCCAATGAATTGCAAAGACAGGGAGGATCCATGAATAGATATTTATTCTACCTAAGTACATGTACAGAAAGAATGGCCCGCCCCGGAGGACTCTTGGTAACAGGCCCACAGTGTCACCTAACAAATGTCAGCACCCTTAATAAACTACAGTTCCCAAAATTCAATGAGGGAAACTGTTTAAAGTGGTTTAATACAGCTTTAAATGCAGATAGGGCCTTCATCAAAAACTTGCTCTTTTGAACCGACTGCACACTGCCTAGGAGAGAATTAATTGGGTCCCCAATTTCCTAATTCGCACTGGTAAAGATCAGGAATAGCACCTCACTGACATTTTCTTAAGGACATCAGTCTTATGCACTTAGATGCAGAAAATAGAGCAGGATCAGGACCGAGACTACCCCTAGAGCTGGGCCTGAGCAGGATCAACTGGTTTGCCTTTCAATGATTTGCAAGGGTTTCTGCAAGAAACAACAGCAATAGCAAAATTATTTTTTCTCAATTGCTGAAATGAAGAAAGCTAACCAGGGGTGCACTTGATCTGGAAAGCCTAAAGCAGGCTTCCCCAAACTGCGGCCCTCCAGATGTTTTTGGCCAACAACTCCCATGATCACTAGCTAGCAGGACCAGTGGTCAGGGATGCTGGGAATTGTAGTCTCAAAACATCTGGAGGGCCGAGATTGAGGAAGCCTGGCCTAAAGCCTGCCTGTATCTGATTCAGAATTCCCCATGCAAAGTGGAGGGGTTTGCAACTGAAAATACATAGATCAGTAGATATATATGCTAGTCATACTAGTCACAGAATGCTTATGAGAACTAAATGTCCTAAGTGAAGATGATCTAAAGAGGAAGCACTTTGTTCTAAAGGAGGGGGAATTTGTGTAGTGGTAATGTGTGTTATATGTATTATGTGAAGCAAACATTCAGATTTAAACTCTTCAGCTTTTAGCAACCAAGGTGGACTTCTTTTTCCAAAGTGGAAATTTATATTAGTTGCTCACTTCTAAAAATAAATCCAGCCTTCTTTATGAGCGTTATGGGTCACATAGTTCTTTAAGACACACTATAACTATGTTTTTTGACAATCCACAAAAGCTAAAAAGGTACCGTTAAAAAAACTTAAGCTCTCATTCTTGTTATTTTATCATATCACAGAATGTCAGATTTCTGGAAACCCTAAAAGTGGTGGAATTGGCAATTAAATCACGAAGGTTGGCACTGCTGACTGCTGTTGAATCTCTACCACTGCTTTTGCAAAGCTCTCGGTAGACGTGACATGAAACAAAAACACAAGAAAATGAATTTAGTTTAACAGCAATGGGAAGTGTGAAGGAAGCACAGTAAAATTCATAGAGCAATTTGTTAAAAAGAGAGAGCGAGTGAGTGAGCAAGAGAAGTTAGATGTGCTAAGCTCCTGTACAGATTTCTGACAGGTAACAAGTCCCTGTGCTACAAATGACAGCAAAGGCAGGTGAAATAAACATATGTAAAAAGTCGACGGTTGCCTGTTTATTAGGTCTTATTATGCATTCACACTAAGGTAGGTGACATTTTTCATTTGTTAACATGTGCTTGATTTCTCTTTGTGTTCTAATATTAAGGGTCCTGAACACTGTGTATCAGGGGTGCTAACTTGTATAAAATATGGGGGGTGGGCAGATAAACCCTGCCACACATAATTGATCACAAGACGTGACACACAAACACTATTTGAATTGCAATGCCCATCAACTTTGGGGGGCTGATGGGACCTCGGGCTCTAGTAGTTGGCTCCTATGCTGGGTTAACCTCTTGTCTTTCTTTCTTTCTTTCTTTCTTTCTTTCTTTCTTTCTTTCTTTCTTTCTTTCTTTCTTTCTTTCTTGTAAAACTGCTTTGCACTTGACTTGTAGAACTCTCAGCACTTGAAGATGGGGCTTAAAAATGGCTCAAATGATTGTGGTTTGTATCCCCCCTCCCCTGTTGCTGGGGCAACACTTCCTGACTTCCTGAGTACAGCATGATTGCCTTGGCAAGCAAGGTCACAGTCATGGGACTGTGCCTGGTGTTGGGGTAGGACAGTGTTTCCCAACCAGTGTGCCTCCAGATGTTTTGGGACTACAACTCCCATCATCCCTAGCTAGCAAGACCAGTGGTCAGGAATTATGGGAGCTGTAGTCCCAAAACATCTGGAGGCACACTGGTTGGGAAACACTGGGGTAGGGGATGGGTACCTGGCTCAACCTAGGGTTGCCAGACTCAATAGTGGACAGGACTTTTGTGCCTTTAATTGCCCTGCTCTCTTTTGAGTCTGGCAACCCTAGCTCAACCAGGGACATTTCTGTTCCCTCAGCCATACCACAGCAGACCAGGCTCCACTTCAAAGCAGCCAGTGCTGCCAGATTCCTTTGGGGACTGGAGCAGGCCAAATGGTAAACTTTGGTCCTCTGGAGAAATGCATGCATTTTAATCACTTTTACCCATCAGCTGACAAGTTTCCCAGTGTATGTAAAATAATCAGTTATAAGATAGGCCCTCCACTTAAGGCATGACATAAAAAGAAGGGAAGGAGACAATCCCAGGCACCTGTTCCAAGCTGTGATGTTCTTATTATGAGCAGCTGGAGTAGAAAGAGTTCAAAGAGGAAAAGATCCACAGACCACAGAACTTTCAGTTGAGCCAATGGAAGGATCGTGCTTCTCGTCTATTCCTCTTTTGTGGCCTGGTGGGATGGCTGCTCTTAGGTAGGAATGGACAAATCTGTCTTGATATCCAGTTCTCACCCCCCCCCCATTTTAAGCTGAGTTTGTCACTTTTGTGCATCAGCCAGCATTCTTTTAAAAAAGTTCTGAAAATTCAACAATATTTTCATGCAAATTTTTCCTTATATACGTATCTTTGCAAAGCAATTTTACCTAATATAATTTATGGTATCTTCCCTGATATTTGCATTTTTATGCACTTTCCTCTTACACACACACACACACACACACACACACACACACACACACACATTCTGTTACAAAATACAGAAATTTAGGGAAAGGGTGAATTTTGAAGAAAAGTTGTGTTTTGGTTTACCAAGTGTGTAAAACGCAAACCAAATTTAATTTCTCTCCTGCCCCTATTGCCAGGTAACAGCTGAGAGAGGAAGGAGCTTGAGGACAAAGTGTCACTCCTTTGATAACATTTCCACTGTGGTTCCAATTATTGTACTTGTTGCAAAAAGTGCTGGCTGAGAGGGATTGCCTTTGCATGTATGAACCCAGTTCATTGTCCCCTTGTGAATCAGTTGCTTAGTCCAGATTCTTTAACTGAATTGTGGAGTACATTTTTTTATTTACTTTTGTAAACGTGTAGTAAAAGGTTCCTTGCTAAATGGAGGAGACTTTGGTTCAAGACATATTTTAAAATGAACTGACCAAATTTACAGTTTCTGGGTTTACACACTGATCAGAACATGGGCAGATTGCACGCTTCTCTGAAATTCCAAATGTGTGACATGTTTTATGCTTGGGAAAGTGTGTATAATTTAAACGAGTGTGTGTATGTTTTAAATATCTTCAGAAAATGGGACAGACAGACATTATGACAAAACATGTGTGAAACTGAGACAGAACAGAAAATAAGCTGATCCGTACATCTGTATTCTCTACAGACAGTGATTCCACATTAGTTTGTTGTAGGTATCTCTTATTTCTCTAGTTTAAGGCCAAAATGCATATATTCCAGTGTGTTGAAAATATCTAACACATCAGGCAATAAAACATGCAACAAGTAACGTGACATTCATTTGACAACTAAACAGGAGTTCAAGATCATATCAAGCAGATGCAATCAAGGGGTACATTGCGTTACGGTCTCCCTTTGTTACTTCCCTCTGGCTTTTTCAGTTTTCTCCTGAGTTAATGGGTTCTCAACTCTGATACCTGATATCTTGTCTTGCCATTAATCACTCTGAAGTTAACAGCTAGTACACCTTTCAGCAAGATCTTGACTTTAACTCCATCCAAAAAGCAATGAATCAAAGTCATGGAAATATAGGGTAGTACCACTTGAAATAAAAACTGCTTCCTCAACACCCACCACTTCATAGAATTCAGTCACACTAAAACAAAAAAGGTACTCAATAGTGCACTTTTTTTTTTATAAAAAATCCTGACAATTGGATAACCTGTTTGTAAAGGTTAATGAGTGTTTCAAAGGAGAGGAAAAAGACACAAGTGTCCTTTTAGGTTGTGCTTAACAAAAGAAAAGATAATTCTGATACATACACATTTTCACATTTTTAGACTTCTGTGAAATTGTTGAAAACCTGATTTCAAAAAGGCAACAAGAAAACTAAAAGGAAAACAAGACACGAGGAGGAAAGGATGGGAGAGAGCTTTTGTTTGTCAGCTAAGGAAATGATTGAATTATGCTAGCTTCAATGTTGCTCTTGCTTACTGGTAGGGAGGGGTGCAGTGGCAGAGAGGCTGATGCAATTAAAATGTATGTGCAGTAGTGCCAGATGGTTTGGTTTGGTTTGTTTGCACTGCACCAGCCTCACAACTGTCTCCCCACTCTTCACTCCACTAGGCAGCGGTGAACCACCTGCAGAGAAGCTAGCCTAGCTGCTCTATCCTACCTGGTGAGCCAGTTCTGATTATGTGGCAACATGTCATAGCAACTGGTGGTTTGAGGCATTGTTTTTGTAGTTGCAGCACTTTAAAAAAAGCAATCTATATTATTCCTTTGTCCTTCTGTCATTCTCTGCCTATTCTGTTTCTGCTACCCAGTCATCAGTGTCAGGTGGACAGCATAATTTTCAAGCCCAGAACAACTACTACTTAGCAGCTAGAAAGCACATTAAAACTCTGTCCACTGCATTTTGAACCATTTGAAGTTTCCAAACTATCTTTCATGCTAGCCCCCTGTCTAGCATTGCAGTATCCCAATTTGGATGTTACACTAGACCAGTCATCCCCAAACTTCGGCCCTCCAGATGTTTTGGACTACAATTCTTCGCAGGGCTGCACAAATCTCCCCCGACCACTGGTCCTGTTAGCTAGGGATCACGGGAGCTGTAGGCCAAAACATCTGGAGGGCCGCAGTTTGGGGGTGCCTGCACTAGACATTACAGTGTGGAAGGGGGCAAGGTGGATGTTTACCATTTTTGGAGCAAGGGGGTGTTTCAAATAACTTCAATTTTGGGTCCTCAGAACTATTTTGTTTAAGAAGTAGCGCTTTTGAACTGTCCATCGTCAAGAAAAAATGCATGATTGTGTTTTGAGAATGGAGAAAGAGGATATTAGTTTGGGTTTCAATGCTATGCATGCAATTTCGTTTAACAGTACTTATGCATTGTTTTATTTTCCACCATTTTATTTGCTTTTCTTACTGTGTGTGTTGTTGCTTTTGCATTCCTCTATTTACACCAACTGCACACTTCCATTTTCCTTGTGCTGCCTACCCTCTTCCCCCTGGTCTTCTATCTTCACGATTTTATGACCCACATTTCTCACTTTTCCTTTTGGATGATGTGAGGGAAGTACTTTATGGTGAAGTAATCTGTAATAGATCAACAGGCTTCTTGTAAATGGTGGGGAGAAAAATAGAAAAGTGATCTAACACTCTGAGCTCAAATAAGCATTTTAGAGTTCCTATGATTTGGTATATAGGGACCCAGGTGGCGCTGGGGGTTAAATCACAGAGTCTAGGGCTTGCTGATCCGAAGGTCGGAGGTTCGAATCCCTGCAACGGGGTGAGCTCCCATTGCTCGGTCCCAGCTCCTGCCCACCTAGCAGTTCGAAAGCACATCAAAGTGCAAGTAGATAAATAGGGACCACTCCGGCGGGAAGGTAAACAGTGTTTCCGTATGCTGCTCTGGTTTGCCAGAAGCAGCTTTGTCATGCTGGCCACATGAGCCAGAAGCTGTCTGCGGACAAACACCGGCTCCCTCGGCCTATAGAGCGAGATGAGCGCCGCAACCCCAGAGTCAGACACGACTGGACCTGATGGTCAGGGGCCCCTTTACCTTTACGATTTGGTATGAACTTTGTAGTCACCAAGCCTTATACAGAGAATATACACAAACTTGTTGTCTTCCAAGCTCTATAGTATCCATAGAATAACATGAAAAAAGTTTCATGTTTGGCATTGATCATGGGTTGAAGCATGAAATATAGCATCCAATCCAGAATACTGTACTGCACACATTTCAAGTGCTCACAATGGCAAAGAACCTGAAATAATTCTTGCTGGAAGTCAGAAACTAGAGTATGTCTAGACAGGGATGACATAATGTTGAGATCACATTGAGACAGTTATTATTTTATTTTTATCCTGTCCTTTCTCCAAAGAGATTAGTGCAATGTGAAGGATCCTCGCTTTTAATGCTCACAACAGCCCTGTGAGGGAAGTTATATTGAGAGAGAATGATTGCCCCAAGGTCACCTAGTGAGCTCCATGGCTCAGCATGGACTTAAATTTGGTTCCTTTGTTCCTAGCCCCCATTGCTAGTCCCATGCTACACCACACAGGCTCCAATTTTCCATGACATCTCATTCCTTTTCTTCTACCCTGACATCTTTGCTCCCTTCTCCCGGACACCTGTTCCCCAGTAAACTTAAAATAAAATTAAAAATATAACAAAAGTTTACATTCCTCATAGCAGCTGCAAATCAAGCAATCGGAATCTGGATTTTCTGCTCATAGGCTTTCTGATTGCTCAACAAAAAAATGCCACCTGCCTTGTCAATACTAGTATGAACTATATGTGATTCAGGGCTTGCTTTTTGAATTCTGATCTTTATTTGGACTTAGAAGAAATAATGGACAAGCATCCATCTTTGTATTTATAACAGATTAAAAGGTCAGGGCTCCCAATGACAGACGCTGTGATTCTATTCAATCATGGTCAGAGATGGAGACATTGCTTTTTGAAAAATGAAAAGGATCTACTGTGTCAATGAAGGTCAAGTAGCATTATAGAGTCACTTCTAGTGCTCAGCTATTCAGTAAAAAGACAACAGCTGGGAAGCAAAGCTAGACAAATCTCTGTGACAAGGCTGCATTTTTAAATAAAACATATTAGCTAGCAGAATTTAGAAGATAAGGAATTTGAGATGTCATATTACTCAAGGCTCTGGGCTCTGCTAAAAATAGTTATGTTGAAATATAGCTACTTATTATTCCTGCAGTGCTTCTGTAACAATCTTAGTAAACTAGCTCAATTTAGGTGCATTTTCTTGTATTGATACCTCGATGCAACTTACTGGAATCTGCAGTGTTTATCTTAAGCAAGCGAAAAATATCTTGTTTGAACAAATGTAATTTTGAAAATGACAATGGAATCTGGGAGGGTGGCCAGTTTTACCAGACAGAACAGTTAGATAAACTAACTTCTTTTCCTGTATACTATCTGACAGCAAGGGATGGTACTTTAGCTTTCTTCTGGCAGTAACCAATTTAGATTTCTCATCGTGTAAAAGAAATACACCATGTAATAGAAAACACTGCAACTATTGTACACAAGCAGTGCAATCCTATGCATATTTACTTGGAAAGTAAGCCTGGCTGGGTTCAGCATGACTATTTCAGATCACAGCCTAGAAGAGCCTGCTGGATGAGGCCAGTGACCCATCTAGTCCAGCATCCTGTTCTCACAGTGGCCAATCAGAACCTTCTCAAACTCTATAGTATTCATTTTGAAGTTAGGGGACCCAAACTGCACACATTATTCCAAATGTGGTTCAATTCCTTTCCTAATGTTCCTTCACGTGGATTTTGCCTTTTTCACAGTTGGGCCAATGTAGTCATCAAGCTATCTACTATGGCCCCACAACCATTAGGTGTGGTGAGGCTGCTGTCTCAGGCAGTGGAAGCCCCTAAGGTGAACACCCCCATGGGTGCCATGTCTGCTCCGCTGCCTCTGCCAGTGGCAGAGAAGCAGAGCTGGCATGAGCACCGATTTGGAGTGAGATCTCAACAACTTCAGCCAAGATCTCCCCGAGATCTCACCCACTGGTGCTAATGGCAGTGCCACTTCTCCACAAGTAGTGAAGGCAGCAGGCTGGGGAGTGCAGGCAGTGGAGGCAGGCCAAGCGGTGCTGGTGGCAGTGGCAGGTATCGTGGCATTAGTGGTGGTGATGGCGGCAGCAGCAGCAGCAGGGCAGGGCAGGGCGGCACTTCCCATTTCGCCTCAAGCTGCAAAGTGGAATGCACTACCCCTGATTGCGCCATTTCAAAAGGGTGAAACTGTAGATATTATTTTGCTCTAGTAAAGAAAGAAACGAAACCAGGGACATTCCTGATCCTTGCTCCTGAAAACTGTGAGGTGGCAGGGAAGTCTGAGGTGGCATATTGTCTTCTTGATCATGTAAAGTGAGGCAGGGCGACACAATCTGCTTACCCCCAGGAGAGGAGCGTGTTAGTAAAAGTTCACCGGTTCACACTGTGCCCAGACAATATTCATCAAGCTGTTTGCTGGACATGAATCTATGATTCTGACCTTGACCAGTGTGCTGCAGGAACTGTTCAGGGTGCCTGTGGCAATTAGTGTATCAGCATTACTAGCATCTATGCAAGACCGAAAGCTTCTACCTTGTCAGCAGGAAATAAAACGTTTGCTGTCAGACAGGGATTTCACAAGCTAGCTGCAGTTCTCTCGCTCTCTCTTTGGTCACTGATTGATTCACTTTTCTCAGGTCTGTTCTTGTCAGAAGGGAAATCTTGCCTGAACACAAACAGATATGGTTGCACAGTTGTATAAAATAATCAGATCCCTCTGTTTTCATAGGGCCCCTATTCCTGGAAGGCAATAGTCATTCTATCTGTGTCAGATAAAGAAGCTCAATGAGTTCTACTGCTCCCCAGTAAATCAGTTGTGCAATTGCTTTGGTTATATAACTGGTAAATAGCTAAACATGACATACATGACTTTTTGGGGATCAGAAGCTCATGATACTCCTGGTGCACACAAATATGTTTGTGAAAGTCAGTTGGAATAGAGGATACACATCCACATGTCTATGTCATTGTATATCCTGAAGGCTCAGAGGAAGTTAAATTAATAATGCACCTATACACATGCCTTGAATTTATTTAATACTAGAAAATGTCAGAAGATGAAATAGAGATAATTTTAATGTGAATCTGGATGTGCATTCTCCCCTCCACATAGAATAACCAGGAAAAAAGTTGTTAGAATACCTCTGCCAAAAGATTGACATTCACAGAAATGTGTAATATTGTGCAAAGAAGCTCTACTGCTAAATTGAGGTAGGGTTTATTAAATAAAATAATTTAAAGTGATGAAAGAAAGCCGCATCATTTTCATTCGGACTTCCAAGGCAAATTTCCTCTAGATTTTATCCTACAAGCTCATCAGTCATGAGACTCAAAAAACCTGGAGAAAACAGAACTGTTGAAATGCAACCTTTCTTTTCAAAGCGGGGTACTGCATTTGGGTCTCATGCTCTACCACGGGAGCTATGTTACATTCCATTAATTTTCCAGAAGTGCCTTTGAAGTTGTGTGAAGTTTCAAATATAATGCACAAAACAACAGCTAGGGAAACATCAGGAATGAACTGCCATGTGGATGCAGCCACACCCTAGCAGAGCCTCAGATTAGCATAGTATTTTATAGAATTAAGGGTGATTTGAATAGCTCTAGACTAGAGCATTCATCACAAGGTCAATATTAAGGGCTATCAGAAAAGCAGGGCTGCACATTTGCCCTCAAATCCACACATTTGATATAAAGTAATAATAATAATAATATAAAAACTGCTGCTTTTCCCTTATGGGGTACCCAAGAGCCCATATAGAGTCCTTTTGTAAGTTCTCTATCAGTAGGAGAAAATAACAAAGACCAACCAGAGAATATTGAGAAGCAAAGCAGCTAGTAAGCCTGATCTTTATTGATGGGTGCTCCCCCACACACAGGAGAGAGGAGGAGGACCTCAAACAATGGTGTGCAAGGCCTTATATATCCATTTTGCAATTCCCTGCCCTGGAGCTCCAGACCACCCGTCCATACATACATCACAGAAGGGGTGTAACCCAAGGCCAGCCCCCACAAACATCATACCTACATCACAGAAAAGGCGGTCTACAACAGAAATTTGAATGTTGTTGTTTTTCCTTTCTGCCAGGTTATCTGATAATGCCTTATCTGATTGACTTTTCTATTAGCCTGGTCATTCTTTTGAGATGGTAATTACTTAATTCCTGAGACAATAGGAAGGTTTTTTTCCATTTCTTCTCTCCTTGCAGAGAAACATTTGGTCAGTTTGGGAGTTAAAATAGTTTCAGGACTGCCCTCCTGTGTTGCCTCAGACATGTGGTCCATATATCTATGTACGTGTTTGCTTGGTACATTTATGAGCATTTATTATATATCTAAGACCTTAAAATTCTTATAACACATTGAACGTGAATGCCTGAGGAGAGGGAGTTTATATGCAAGGTCCTCTTGAAGTGGACTCAAGTGAATCTCAAATGGGCAACTGGAGCTCAAGAACTATGCAGAGCATGATGCAATTCCCCTCTTGGAAAGAGAAGGGATGGATCATACAGTACTATGGTACAGATTACCATCCTTCAGTTGTTCCTGTCAACAGTTTATGGCAGGCAACCTGCATTGTCCGTGTATCAAGTATGTGAAGCACAGTCAATCCCTAGCCTCCCCAGATGGGTGGGTTCCACTAAGCATAGGGCTGCCCCCATCCTTCCTGAAAATGGTCATTCAAATAGGGGTGGGACTTTCATGAGGGATAAGCTGTTTTGCAAAAGGAGGCTCCCATTTCAGCCAATTCCCCAAATGCATGCATTAAATGAAGTTCCAATATGTTTGTGAAATGTGCTTTTGTGGTGATTCTGAGGCTCATTTCATTTGTAGGTAATTAAAGGGCATAGTTGCAAAACTGCTAAGCACAACTGGAATATATTCCGGCGTATAAGATGACTGGGCGTATAAGACGACCCTCAACTTTTCCAGTTAAAATATAGAGTTTGGGATATACTCGCCGTATAAGAAATACGACCCGGCATATAAGATGACCCCTGACTTTTGAGAACATTTTCCTGGGTTAAAAAGTAGTCTTATATGCAGGAATATGCAGTATTTGACTAGTGACACTGAGCATTCAATAGGTCAGAAGAACCTGCTTTCTCTAATAAATTAAATCTGCATTTGATTGCTTATTATTAAGCTTTGGAAGATTTTAATCAAATAGAGAGCTGTAATATCAATTGCTTTGGAGAAGTCAGTTTTACAATGTCATTGATATTTATTAATTAATGTAGCTATATAGACTTTATAAGCATTTAATGGCACTTAGTTACTTTAAAGGGAAGTTCAGAATAGTTAAGAGTTTAGAAAGGCAGAACACTTTTTAAAAAATAAAATAAAATACAATTCTGACTGGGGAGAAGAAATATGAAAAATATTCTGTTCATGTGTCCATGCAGTCTGTGAATTGGGATGTATCTATCTATCTATCTATCTATCTATCTATCTATCTATCTATCTATAGATTTCTAGAAAATGTTACATTACTAGTCCCCATCTACCCACCTAGCCAGCCAGCCACCCCCACCCACCCCAAGAAATATGGCCTCTCTTGATGGTCTTATTATGAGGAATAGATGGGGAGACTGATTTGTATTCATATGGCAAATCTAAACCTATACATGATCATTTCAATCTATACAGTGTACTTATTATGTGGATACAAGTTTCCTCATATTAAGTCAGCTGCACCAATCACAGGAGGGGTGAGTTCTGTGTCCTTTGTTGCTGGACTCCGATTTATATCATCCTTGAACATTGGCTACATTTGCTGGGGCTGATGGGAGTTGGAGTCCAACAACATCCAGGGCACCACATAATAAAATTGTTTCTGGTCTCAATGGCGTCATAGCTACATGTTATTTACTGACACCCAATTACTTCCTATGTGTTAACTGCACCAATTTGAATAAAACAAAATGTTGTAAGTTTTGTCCTCAGCAAGCACAGCCCTGTCAGACGTTTACTGTCTAGCAAAGTTTTGGGCTTAACTTTCACTGCAATGATGAACTTGCATCTGAGCAATATACAGTGGGACCTCAACTTACGAGCTATTCGACATCCGACGTTTTCGAGTTACGAGCGGAAAAAGTGGTGCCACGCTTACGATTTTTCCGACATCCAAACAGAAAACCCATTCACGGCTAGATGCGGTTTCCTCGACTTACGAGTTTTTAGATGCAGTTTCCTTGACTTACGAATTTTTCCGTTTCCAGTTTCCTATGGGAAACCGCGTGTCCTATGGGAAACTTGACTTGTGAAGTTTTCGACTTACGAGTGTGCATTCGGAATGGATTAAATTCGTAAGTCGAGGTCCCACTGTACTGTTTCAGACTTCAGGTGGGCGCTCAGTTGACATAATTCTTCTACATACAAAAACAAACCTTTTCGCATAGAAAGGGTGTTTTAATCTGTCACAGAACCAGCAAATGAACTTCATTGTAATATGTTTATGATTATCTTACTCACCTTGCAAATGTGAAGACTAAAGGCTTGTCTAGTCATGGGGAAGCTCCTCTCCCCACACCACCATCAGAATTTGCCAGGTTTGCTCCTCTCGTCCCACCACAACCAGGGCTATTTTGTCAGTGGAAATCTCTCCAAAAGAAGATACATCAAATTGTTCCTATAAATGGCCCATCATAAACAAAAAACCCCCAAAAACCATAAGAATATTTTTATGTCAATGCAACTTCAAGACCTAGGCTACTGGGATTTTCAGACTGGGGCGGGGAAGTAGTTTGGCTCATTTCCTAGTTAATCTAATGTTTGTGATGGGACTTCATCCTTCCTTGCATCCTCTACAACTCTTGCATCCCTCTCAGGGCTCCCCAACCTGCAGAAGAAAATTTTGGGAGAAATAGGGAGTTGTAGGAAGAGGAAAGGAATACTAGGACCCGTTTGAGCAAGCAGGAGTCCATTTCACAAGTAGTACATGAGAATTGGATATTATCCAACATCCTATCCTCCTGGCTGTAAATATCCCTTTGTAAGCCTTAGATCATAATGATGTCATTATGTTTTCCCCAGAAAGTTTAGAGGTGTTGTAAAATCCATGTCCCCAACAATTAGAATGTATATTTATAATTGCAAAAAGTATAGTATTTCACTGTTGCATCTAAGCAAATTTATAATGTTTGATTTATTATGTTGAACAGTATTTTCATGTATGTTTAAACCTTGCTTTATAGTCAAATAAGACTCACTTATTTCAGAGTTAGTCCTATTGACCTTACTTCTGCATAAACATACATATGATTAGGCATCGTGTTATTGAGAGAAGGCTAGTGCCTTAGAGAAGTTTTAAAATATAAAAAACCCAAAAGTATAATAAAGAAATAAAGGAAATGGAAGGTTATCTTAAGTCACCATAACCTTTAGAAATGTATTAGCTGGCATATGCTGCTGTGAGATTTTGAAGGTATAGAAATATATCATCATATTTGAATTATGTTTTCTTCTAAGGATCAGGACATCATTTGATTAGTTTTTTCCTTAACAGTAATAACTCATTACAGAAATGTAGTCTATCTCCTCAGCTATAAAAGCAACCAACTGAAAAGGGTTATTTTTATCAATTAGTTTTCAAAGCCTGCAACAAAATGAATTTCTTTGCAGATAAATCCTGGGTAATATTATATTCTCATATTAGTTTGCTTCTATTTTCCTTGCTAACAAATATTCAGTTACTCTCCAGAAATATGTATCATGTATACAAGGCAATTGAAAGTTCTGCTTCAGTGGCCAGAATATATGTTAATATGAGAATATCAGTTATTCTACTTGAAAGCAGAGTATATAGCGAGAGTTAAAGTAAATGTGTACATATGAACATTTATTGAATTGTGTGTCATGAGCCAGATTTCTGAAATGCTATCAGTATGCAGCATGTTGACTGCTAGGAGCAAATACGCTCCTATGGAAGAATTAAGGTGATAGGATAGGAAGCCTAACAAGGCTAGCCTACATTTTAGAGTCTTTGTGTAGAGCAGGTGACGGAAGGACCTCCAGAAGTTTTGGAACTCCATCTCCCATCAACCCCAGTCAGTGTGACCAGTGATTGAGGATGAAGGGAGTTGTAGTCCAACAACATGTGAAAGGCTACCCACTAGCACACTGGTGTCAAACACAAGGCCCGGGGGCCAAATCCGGCCCGCCAGACCTCGTCATGTGGCCCGCCGAGCGCCCCAGCCAGCGGGACCCAGCAGCGGGACCTTGCTGCTGTAGCGCCGCGCCGACAAAGCGCAGACAAACAGCTGGGGCCGGGGGGGGGGTAGAAAGGCGGCCGGAGCAGCGCCGCACGGAGAGTCCCGAGCCTCTGCGACGCAGCAGTGCTCTGTAGCACTTTGAATCCTCCTCCTGCCACGGCTCGGCGCCTGGAAACGGCTGCTGCTGCTGCTGAAGCACAGACAAAGCACCCAGCAGCGCCGCGTGGAGGAGGAGGAGGATTCAAAGTGCTACAGAGCACTGCTGCGTCCCAGAGGCTCGGGACTCTCCGCACGGCGCTGCCGGGCACCGACCTGGCAAGCCTCCTCCTCCTCTTGCCTCACCTCCTCCTTCTCCTGCTGCGGCTCAGCCTCACAAACGTGCAACTCTGAGGCTTTACGCACTTCTCCTAAAACGGACACACGCTGCCACACGCTGCACGTGAAATGCTTTTTGCCCCTGGGTCCCTTCGCGCTCTTTTCTGGCGCTGAATCAAGGCGGCGACCCCCCCTCCCTTTCTTTCTTCCTCTCTCTCGTTCTTATTCTTTCTTTCCCTCTCCTTCCTCCCTTCTTTATCTCTGTCTTCTCTCCCTCTTTCTTTTTCTTTCCCTCTTTATTCTTTCTTTCCTACTCTTCTTTCTCTCACCTCTTTCCTTCCTCTCTCCCTCCTTTCTTTCTTTCTTTCTTTCTTTCTTTCTTTCTTTCTTTCTTTCTTTCTTTCTTTCTTCCTTCCTTACTTCCTTCCTTTCTTCCTTCTGTCCTTCCCATCTTTCTTCCTCTCCCTCATTCTTATTCTTTCTTTCCCTCTACTTCCTTCCTTATTTCTCCCTTTCCGTCTTCTCTCCCTCTTTCTTTTTCTTTCCTTCTTTGTTCCCTTCCTTATTTCCTACTCTTCTTTCTCTCCCTGCTTTCCTTCCTTCCTCTCTCCCTCCCACTCCCTCTTTTCTTCCTCCCTCCCTCCCTCCCTCCCCTCCCTCTCCCTCTCCTCAGAAACATAGGATGCTGCTTTATACTTCTGTCCCTTAAACCCTGGAACCAGGAGAGCAGCTCCAGTGAGTCAACCTCAGCCAGTCCCTTTGGTGAAGGGTGGTGGCTCACTGGCAGAACATCTGTCCTGCATGCAGAAGGACCCCAGCATCTCCAGGTACTAGTAGCTCTGCAAAGGTCCTGCATGAAACCCTAGCGAGCCTCCACCACCCAGTGCAGTTACCAAAAATCATTTTTCAATAAATTGTACAATAATTGTACATTTGAATATCTACTTGCCATTATTCTGACCATGTTTCTGCTTTCAGAGCTAGTTATTACTTACATTATTACAAAAAACAGTAATAATTGAATGCAGTGACAATAATTTATGATAATAAAGAGTGGACACATAGTCCTACAGATACAACCGGCCCTTTGAGGGTGACCAAACTTCTGATGCGGCCCCCGATGAATTTGAGTTTGACACCCCTGCACTAGCATATACAGTGCTTCAACATTCAAAGAAATGATGCATAGCAGTATTGGGACTCTCCATGGTATGGCTGTTCCATAGAATATCCACCACATAGCAGGGCACATTACACGCCAACATAAATATAGTCTGCAAGCAGGTAATGCAAATATTGTGCCAATGAAAGCTGGATTCTGTGTCATTGGGCGGAGGGGGAAGCAAAATGAAATAAGCCAGTTTGCATTATTTCTCTTCCTTGCATAGTTTAATCTTGTTTGCTTTGTTGGTGTACTTTGGGAGTGTGGGGGAAATTGCACTAACCTCTTGGTCTGTGTCTCAAGTTGCTCATCTCCCATGGGTAAGATGGCGGCTGTAGTTGATTGTTAGAGACAGCTCAAGGTTAGAGGCTGCTGGCGTTACTCACCCACCCTTCCTTTTCTCTAAGGAATGTATGTATGTGCATTGGTGGGTATAAAGCCAAGGCTGCAGTCAGTGGTGGTTAGAGGGCCAGAACTTACTTGTATTACTGTTACTGTTACTGAGCTGTACTGTATGCAGAACTGTAGATAGGATTGGGTTGAGTCTCTCTGTATTTTTGGATCTCTATCTCTAAGACCAGAGAACTGTAGTTAGTAGACTAGTTCAGGATGCACCAGCATCTCTTAAGTTTATGTAGATAGTGTGTCGGACTTGTCTTGTGTTTTGAGATAATAAACACTTTTGCGTGGAACTGTGGGGGCAAGGAGTTTTCTCAACTGTCAACTCTGGTGTGTGTTGGAGCAGAAATCTAGAACAGCCTACTACAAACACAGAACTCATTTTCTTGTGGTTTCAGTGTTTTCTCTCACACACACTACCCCTCTCCACTGTTTGCCATTTCATGCTGCCTATCCAGGACTCTCAACACCAACTGCAAATGCTGAAGTACGCCACAGGAGTTTTTTTTGTCCCATTGTCCATGACCTCCCCCCTGCACCCTTGCTTATCCCCTGACAATTTTCAGTGAGATGGGGTGTGAGGGGTGAAATAAAATGTTGGCAATACCACTGGTATGTCTGTCTGTCTTGGGAGGCAATGAAAGAGTGTGCCTTCACGGGTAAAGTCAACCGGTTGGAGTAAAAAAGTCAAACCACTGGTATGGCTCTCTCTAGAACAGGGTGTGAGCCACTGGCAGGTTGTGACCCTCCTGTGCTAGAAGATAAGACACTTCCCCCCATCTTTAGCACAAACACTGCTAAGCTGTTCACCGGAGATGTCAGCTATATGATTTAGGCTTTTGCAGAGAAGTGCATCTGATATCAGTCCACAGATTGCATTGGGAAGATTAGTATCTCCCATTTAATTAAGAGCTCTGTTTTCAGGTCAAATTGTGTCTTGCATCACAGGCCCATTCCCCCTAGATGTGCAGTTGAATGCTTACTGGATCTCAGTAGAGAGTTGTTTATTTGGAAGGAATACTGTTTTATTTGCATGTTTTATGTTTCCTTAGCAGAGCTTTCCATCTTAAAGGCTTCATTTTTGTCTTCTCCTTTATGGCTGAAAGTATTCACCACCCATCACCCTTCTATAATAGTTTCTAATATATACATGCATGGGAAATTCTCAGACTTCACTAGTATTAGTGGATTCCAATAACTAAAGTGCTTCCACAATAATGGCTTTGCTTTGATGGATGTCACAACATAGCTTGCCCCATAAAGAAATCAAAAGGGTGCAGAAGTTGGAAATAATGGAGTGGAGACATTTCTACAGCGTGGAAGGGAAAATGGTACAAATGGGAGATCATGATCAGACAAGGTGACTGCTGTAAAGAAAGCACTATCTCTTTAATAACTACAGAGTATGTGAGAATGTTAACCCTGAAAAAGTGTGAGACTGCACACAGTTCAATTTAGCAGGCAGGGTAAACTACAAATCTCATGCTCCCTGGTAGGAAATGGTCTTCCTGAGCATGCTTAGAGCACATTTCCTAATTAAGGAGAGGGTTGAATGGTCTCTCCAGTCTCTAACAAGTGTCTAAATTTCTCAGTGTGGTCTACCCCCCCTCCCTCCAGTGCTGCTGCTGATGGTATGACATCTATTGTCCATGAGATAAAGTTCATGTTTGAAAGGGAAAGTTTCAGAAAATACTCTATCCATACTTTTGGCTGTTTCAGCAATGTTTCTTACATTTATAGGATTTCCTTTAGACTGCAGTTTCCTTTCACACTTCCCCAGAGAAATCAGCGCCATTTTACTGGTGCCCTAGTTAAGAAAATCTATTCTACCTGTTTTTGTATCAGCCTAAATTAGTGATTAGGAGACTATACTGCAAAGTATATCAGCTTATTACAGGAAAAGGTTAAGAGGCATTTGGCCTATGCTCTAGAGAGAGATCAAATTATCCTAATTTCCAAGAAAAAGCAACATTTCTTCACTTTAAGCTCAAAATGGGTTCTAAAGCTGTAATATTATGCTCAGGTCACAGCCATATGTAATAGACCTACAGCTGTCTTTGTTTTATTTCTGCATGAGAACAAATTTCTAAAGCTTTCCTGCTGTTAGGCGAGAAAACAAGACAAATAAAGGAACAGGAAATGCACAATATCACACCCCCAGAAGGATTTTTTGATTACTGAAACTAGGATGCCATTTTATGTTAATAGAAGAAAAATAGTATGGCAATGCTGATAGGGGCTTCTGGCTTTTTGTTCATGAGGAGCAGGTATGCTGGGTTCCCCCCCCCCCATGTGTGTGTTGAGATTTGCTTCATTGGCTAGCTGGGTGCTTTTTCCTCTGCTTTTTACAATCTGTTTACAGTGTCTGTTGACCATTTGAGGGATGCAAGCATAGAAAGCTGACTTATGCAAGGTCAATTTGTCTCTTGCATCCCATATTAGCTACTCTGATAGGCACCATCTCTCTGCAGTCTTAAGCAGAGGTTCTTCACGTCACCTGCTACCTGCAGTGGCTCCCTGATTGATGCCAAAATTCAGCGCCCCTCCACTCTCATACTCCATTGTAAATCATAGTTACATTCCTGAGGCTCTGCGCCCAGTGCAACTGAATTGGCTGTTCTCCCCTAAATCGGTCTCTGCTATGTGTCCTAGCTCCTGCCCCAAAGCCCAATACTGAGGCCCTTGTGTGTGAGTAGGAAGAAAGCTTAACGCAAGGTTAGCAATTGTATGGGTTAAGCTAAGGATGCCCAATGCCAAAAGTGTGGCTAGAGAGTTCAATAACAATTTTAAGAGTCCAAGACCAGATAAAAGCCGCAAAGATTCAAACAGGTACACCCCTCCTCCTTGGTGAGGCCCAACTTGCTCACTCACAAGACTCTCCCCGTGAGACTAGTCCATCTGGAGGTTCAGACTTCTCCAAGGGGCATGGGTCTGTTCCCAATAGCAGAGGTGCTGCCACATTCTTGCAATGGGACAGAGTTCAGCTCTGCAGACTCCTTCTTCACCAGCTGTCCAGCCCCACTTTGTGGCTGGTCAACACTGTCACCCATTGCTTGGGGACCTCTCTGCTCCATGGATGGGACTGGACAGGGAGCCAGTGTGATTGCCTCCCCATCCTCTTTGACTGCTCCCAGTTGAGGGTGTCTTCTTTTTCCTGCCCTGACAGCAACTGCCATCCTAGCCCTGAGACAGTTGAGATAGTGGGGTTTTTAACTGGAGACTACAGGGATTAAATGTGGGACCTAATGCAAGTGACACAGGTATCCTACCACCTAGCAAACACCCCCACTTCGCTGAAGCTTCCATGGATAACTGTTTTTTTGCCAACTATTATAATCTAAGTCAGGCTTCCTCAACCTCGGCCCTCCAGATGTTTTGAGACTACAATTCCCATCATCCCTGACCACTGGTCTTGCTAGCTAGGGATCATAGGAGTTGTAGGCCAAAAACATCTGGAGGGCCGAGTTTGAGGAAGCCTGATCCCCTGAATGGGGTGGAATAAAAACTGGCGGACCAACCACCAGCCTGTGAGATATGCATGTGTCTGTGGATGGGTGTTCATTTTTGTGTGTGTTTAATTTCCCACTCATTGGTCCTCATCAGGGAAAGTGGGAGGTTAGTTATGACAGTTCCAGGATAGCATAGAAAGAGCCCAATCTTGGGGCCTCGTGGATGGATGGGCCTTGCATCAAGTAGATAACACCCCATTTTGGGGCCTAATACAAGCTGCTATTGACAAAGAACTTTCAGCAGTAGGCCTGCATACATGGAGTTATCCCCTGTGTATATTGTTATGTGTGGAATTCATGAACTGGTGTATTTCAACATGTTTACCAACACTGGGCTTTCCAATACATGTAGACAGGAAGATGGATATGGGGACTTGGCATGTGCTGCCACATGCGATTTTCTGTATATCTGTGGAGGGAAAATGTCATAGTAGAAACAGCCTGTATTTAAAGAATTTTAAAATCAACTGCATAGTCCTGTTTACGTAAGTGGAAGCAGGAACTGCTCCTGTTTCAATATATTAATGCAATGCAATTCAACAGGTTTTTTCCCAAATGTGTATTAGCAAAAAAACCAAAAAACTCAAGAAGTTTTTTTATGGGGGGAGGGGCTGCCACAGGTCCCCATTTAATGTTTAACGTAAATGTTCTCATTTACGTCAGCCCTGTACAATAGACATCAAGTGTTCTGCGCACGGATCCTTAATAAAGCACATAAGGTCCCCTGTAAGTGGCTCCCTATGGGGACTGTCATCACTTGATAACCCATTATTCTGCTGTAAGACTAAAAGCATTTTCTCAATGCTACTGCTGACCTAAAAAGATAAAGATTTGTACTGTGACAAGAGGAAAAGTCTTGCAATTCTTATGACAATGCATGTGAAGGCTAAGCACAGAGAAAACTTCCACAGGATGCCTTACTGTAAGGATGAGGAAACTGTGGCCACCCAAATGTTAAGAGGCCACAGCCCCCAACAATCCCAGCCAGATGGGTCAAGTATGTGGGAAACATGTCCACCAATATCTGGAGGGTTCCATGTTCTTCATCTCTGCTCTAAAATCTCATCAAGGTGATGGTCAACAGTGGGACTAAAAGGTAAATTGGATTTTTGCTATATCTTCCCTAGTAATTGGTGCCGAATGAAGTTCTAAAGAATGCTGGATATGAAGTCTGGAAATCTTGAACACGAAATATTTATCCTATATAATTGGGGAAGCAGACATGAAAATAGAAACATGGTGGTATGCACATGGAGATTAGAGTAACTTTGTTGATTTGTTGACTGAGCAATGCAGAAAGGGATTAGTGTGATTTGAAAAGCACATTTTACATAACTCACTGAGGCTACATCATTTACGGTATGCAGGAACCTTGGAATTATGTTTCATTTAAAAAAAGCTAAGAAATAACAATGTACTGCTATTCACTGCTGATGAAGCGACTTATGATTTATCTTTTCAGCAGCGACTTCAGGTTCAGATCTGAATACGAAAATGAATAGAATGCCCTTATCCTCTGACTTTGCCTTGTTTGTTGCTTGCTGTGTATCATTCCTTCCCGAGCCCAGCTCCTAGCAACCAGCTAATGCAGTAAAATTAAGAGTAAATCAGTGTCCTACTTGATCATGCCTTGTGATGCTCACCCTTCAGCACAGTCCCTTTGTCCTTTTAATCATGTAGATTAAAGAAATTCATATGGATGTAGCATATGCAGTGTCCTGAAGCACATTCCTTTATGCACAACTGCCTCAGAAATCTTAAAATTTCATTAGAGGCTGACGAAATAAATTTACTCAAGTGGTATTAAAGACACAGTGGTTCAGATATGATCTCCATATTTCCTCATTTTTATGGAAAGATGTATCGGTACTAATGCAGAAGTGTGTGGTAGCTCAGTGTTTGCTGTGCTTTCCAGTTCAGTCACAAAAAAATAGTTCTGTTTGCCTTTGCTACGCTGATATACTTAAGAAAATGTGAAAGATGTGACCTTACCTTGGTTTCTGATAATGAGCCTAAGAATGTGTGTGTTACATACAGTCTCCAGTATGAATGGGCCAATCATTAACATCAAAGAGTGTATGGACAGTGGACTTGAAGCCTAATATTTACGGTATAACAAGAAGAAACTGAGCAGAATGGGAATGGGAGGAAAGAGACAACATATTTTAATTTATTTATTATAAGATTCATTCCCTATGTCTTCTATACCCAATACTGTACAAAATAAAAAAAGATACCTTCAGATTCTGCATGCACACGAAAGCTCATACCAATGACAAACTTAGTTGGTCTCTAAGGTTCTACTAGAAGGATTTTTTAAAATATTGTTTCGACTACGTCAGACCAACATGGCTACCTACCTGTAACTATACCCAATACAGTTAGCAGTCTGCCATGTTGTAAAGCAGCAATAAAATAGAAACAGCAGCAGTGAGATACTAAGCAGCAGCCAGTATGTCAAAATCAGGGGGACATTTCATTAAACACACACCTCAACAAAATGGTCTAAAGATGTAAATGGAAATAAAATATCCCACAGTCCTCTGCATAATGACCTGAGGGATGGGACTAAGTCCCGGTCACCTCTCGGTCACCTCTCTCCTTTGTTATTGTGCATGAAGCAGTAAAGCATGTAGAAAGGGGTGACTTATAGCTCACTCTCAATGATGAGTGGTTCCCAACTTTAGCTCTATGGGCTTCCCCTGGATCCCGAAGCCCTAGTTTTACAGGTTTCCAAGATCCAGGGAAATCTATGCATGAAGACTTTTCTGCACCACACATCCATAATTATGCATAAGTGGTGGGGCTAGGAGGAGTTCACACACACCATCAAGGTGGGTCCAAAGTCATGGTGCTGTAGGTCCTTCCTACCCATGAAAGGGGCTGTTGACAACAGTGGGATTCCTTCTATCTCCTACATTCTTAAGGAAAAGTGTCAAAGTGGATTTGGAGGTTCCTGCTCAGATGAAGCATCCAAACCATTTCAAGAGAAGCAGAAGTGTTGGAGGTCGGGAAGGGTCTCCTATTTGCATTAAATTGAAGAAAAAAATGTACTAAAATTGTCCCTCTCCCAGTATCTTAATATCCTAATATTCAGTCTCTGAGTGCTTTGGGACAGAAGCTTGGTTTGAAAACTCAGCAGTGAGAAATCACAAATGGGTCGTTTTGGCAAAAGGGTTTGTTTTGTTTTGTTTTGCCTTGTTTACGAAGAGTAAATTCAGATTCAATTGAGAAAAAAGTACAGTATGGCTGTGAATGACTTCCATGCGAAAGAAACACCAATCCCACATAAACACCTGTCTAGAAGCACCCTGTGCTTTCACACGCTGGTTCATGGATGTCTAAAAGGGAAAGTGTCAGGGCAGTTGCCCTCCTTCTCCGTGAACCATAACCCCCAGATTCCTATCTATCTATCTATCTATCTATCTATCTATCTATCTATCTATCTATCTATCATCCGTCTATCTATCTATCTATCTATCTATCTATCTATCTATCTATCATCTATCTATCTATCTATCTATCTATCTATCTATCTATCTATCTAGCATTTGTGGGAGGTGAGATTTGAGGTAAAAAAATGTACATGCACTATTTTTGGTAGGAAACTAGACACCCCCTTTCAGTATTTGACCTTGCCTCACTACAAAAAAATTCATGTGGAAGGCAGGCTAAAATGTAACCATGGATTTGTGTGTGTGTTCTTCCTAACAGACAGATTCCTATTTTTGTTTTCTGCATTCATTTCTTTTAAGGCCCATTTTGTGAAGAGCGTTTGGAACCATGTAGCTCCCAGCCATGTCAGAACAAAGCTGTATGTCACAACCGTCCTTCTGGCTACGTTTGCAACTGTCCTGCTGGATTCACAGGCTACGACTGTGAAACTGATATCAACGAATGCTTCTCAGATCCGTGTCAAAATGGAGCCACATGCACAGATTTGCGAAATGTAAGTGTAGCTGCTATGTTGTAGTGAATTGCCTCTCCTGGCCTGCCATACCGGGAGGTGCCTGGGACAGCTTCCAGGTACTCGGCTTTTTGTTCCAGTGCTGTAATCCAAGCAAAATCTGCTGTGCAGCTTTCTTTGTAAGCCTGTTGTTAACATTCTAGTTTGGGTATACAGCCTCTTTGTGGCTTCTTCTTCTTCTTCTTTTTCTTCTTCAGGATGGTGGTAGATGATAGAATGCAAACTGGGTAGGTCAGGATATTTTATGAGCATCAAGGCATTTTTGCAATTGTACGTTCTTATGCTATTTCCACAATTCTCTCTGCCTGTGACATTTATGTTGTTTGTAGTTTTGAGGATAACAATACAGGTGTTTTAGGCCTTGGGCAGAATCCTTTAGTCCATTTTCTGACCTGGGGGTGAAGTGGTGACTCACCTCCCTTCCTGCAGTGTTGTTAACAGGGCACTCCATTAAACCAGTCTTGAGGGAAGTCCATAGAGCAGGGGTCTCCAAACTAAGGCCCGGGGGCCGGATGCGGTCCAACTGCCTTCTAAATCTGGCCCACGGATGGTCCAGGAATCAGCATGTTTTTACATGGGTAGAATGTGTCCTTTTATTTAAAATGCATCTCTGGGTTATTTGTGGGGCCTGCCTGGTGTTTTTACATGTGGAATGTGTCCTTTTATTTAAAATGCATCTCTGGGTTATTTGTGGAGCATAGGAATTCGTTCACATTTTTTTTCAAAATATAGTCCGGCCCCCCACAAGGTCTGAGGGACAGTGGACCGGCTACCTGCTGAAAAAGTTTGATGACCCCTGTCATAGAGCTTCCATCAGCATTTGGGGTTGGGCCATCTGCATAAACCTGTTTTTGTGAGGGTCTCTTCCTCCCCAGTGAGACCCTGTCATGCCACAGACCCCGCCACGCAATGCTCTCTTCATGTGACATTTATGTTGTTTACAGTTTTGATGATAACAATACAGGTGTTCTCTTATTATTATTTTCTTGATTTGATATGAGTTCTCCAATAAAAGAAGGTTACAGGTAGCCGAGGTTTTTTTTTGGGGGGGGGGGTTGCAAGGGCACTTGTAATTGCTAGAGTTAGTGAAAGTTAGAAATTAATAAAGGGAAGAATTTAGCTGATTTTGGAAAGTGCTGAAGGGAAGTTGCTAGGCCAGTGGAAAAACGCAGGCTAAGCTCCCTTTCCAGACCAGGGTCTCACCTGGGGTTGAAGCAGCTAAGCATGACAAAAGCTCCATCACAGTAAAATCCTTGGGTCTGTGCCAGTGGATGTTGCCAAGGTTATGCTGAGCGATGACGTAGGTTACAGGAAAATTGTCACCTTTTAAAACTAAGCCTGGAATAGCAGGGAGAAGCGGATGAGCAGAGAAAAGGGGAGGGGTTGCTTGGCAAGGGGGTTTCTGGGAAGGAGAGGCAGGAGGCAGGGATAACTGGCTGGAGACAAGCTGGAGCAGGGCCACAGAAATAGTGTTTAGAAAGGATGCAATGTTGAGCTGTTGTGAAGGACAAGCCCCTCTTGCAATGTGAATGCTGTAAACTCTGCATTTCCTCAATCCACACCCAGTTTTCAAATGTGTGTTAATAAGACATCGTTTTTAAAGACACAACAGTCTCTGCCACATCTTGATTCCCAAAGGAAATACGACCCTGACAGAGCACCTGGGGCCCCTGGAATCTTGCTACTGCTCAGCAGAAATTGAGGGTGGACTGCAACATCTGTAACAATGCATTATTTGGCTATTTTTTCCTCAGTCACCGCTTAAAGGGGGGGGGGGGAAGAGAGTCTTCTCAAAACACAATGCTTTTTTTTACATCCCTCTTTATTAGTTATTGATTACTTCCCGTTGTTGCTTTTGTTGTTGCTTAAACTAAAGTGTAAATTGAGGAGGACAGAGAAAAGATCTGATAGCAGAGGGATATCTTGAAAAGTATTCTCTCCTTCATCTTTCATGTAATTTAAAAGGTTTAAATAACAAAGGAGTAAATACCTTAAAAGATAAACCCAGCTAATCATTGCCTCAAAGCACCAGAAGAAAGACATGAGATTTAAAAGGAAATTTAATTGGGTCACAACTTTATTCAGGATCCAGAGGGATAGGGACTGCAGTCAGCAATATCATTACAGACCTAACAAAACTGGTATGTAGAAAGTTCACCTTTTGTGTGGCCCCCTTCCCACCCACCCCCAGTCCTCCTCCTCATTGCTTATTTGTATGCCACCTATCCATAGTTAAACCATGAGAAAGACAGCTTATAACACAAAAAATACTTAATTCCAAAAGCAGTCATAAGCCATAAATAAAAGCATCCCAATAAATATGCAAAAAAATCAAATAGTCCCTACACAAGCCATAATAATGTCTAACAATAAAAATACAACACATTAACACCAATAATAGCAAAAATTAAGCTTGACCCCTTCCAAAACACCCAAACAAAGAGGATAGTGAAATGAGATACGATGGCAATCTTCAAATATGTATCTCAAGGACTGTCACATGGATGATGAAGCAAGCTTGTTTTCTTCTGTTCCAGAAGCTTGGAACTAATGGATTCAGTTACAAGAAAGGTGGTTTTGAGTTCAGGAAGAACTTTCTGATGATAAAAGCTGACAGTGGAATGGTCTCCTTTGGGAGATGGTGGAGTCTCCTTCCTTGGAAGTTTTTAAGAGGAGGTTAGATGGTCATGGTCATGTATGCTTTAGTTGAGATTCCTGCAGTGTTGGACTATATTACCCTTGGTGTCCCTTCCAAATCTACACTTCTAAGGAATAAACCATCTTTACTGGGAAGTTGGTCCCACTAAATTCAGTGAAACTTACAGTGTATATTGCAGCCTTTGCAGTACAATTCTATACATATTTACTCAGAAGAAAGTCCTACTGTGCTCCCACAGATAAGGGTGCATTACATTACTACCCTCATTTCTTAATGCTTACTTGATGGTAGTTATCCACCAAAAGTTTCCATTGAAATGATCAAGGCAACATATATTCCAAAATGATCTAACGATATTCTGTGAACTGCCCTGAGACCTTGGGGTATAGGGCAGTATATAAATTCAATTAACTATTCCCATCAGAAGTGTTAAATGGCAGGCTGAGAGGTATCAAAATAGGATCTGTGTATGCTCTCAGAACGTCGACTGCATGAGGCATATTTTATTGCATTGCGGACAATATGGTCAAGCTGGGGAACTATTGATTAAACCACTATTTAGAATACAGAAGGAAAAAGAGAAATAAGAAAAATGCAAAAATGAAAAATAATTCTAAAAAACCTTTCAATAAATATATTGGAAAACAAATAAACCACTATTGGCAAATTGGCCTACTATACCAAATACCTTCTGGGTGACAAGTCCAATGATACCACAGTGGCCGTGGCAAAGTTTCTTTCAGTAGTCATACAAATCAAAGATCAACATACCCATGATTAAACAAATAACACTTCGGTCTCCCTTCCCTGGGGGGTTGGCTGTATGAATCTGTTATTTTATTCTGAAGCCATGTTATGGGTCGTTGGACCGCAATAAAGATTATTATTATAAATTCAATTAACAACAACAACAACAACAACAACAACAACAACGATACAATTAAGGATATAAAATTACTATTGCAACATATACAAAACAATAAAAATGTTTTTTTTAAAATGATCATTATTAAAACATTACAGGCATAGCAAAGAAATAAAATATTGGTACAACCAGACCTTAAAGGGAGCATATGGTTCCTTAGATGAAACCGCAGTGCATAGCTTGAAAATGGAGTGTTTTTTTAAAAAAAATGCTTACATTGCAGATCAGTTACTTACTGCTACAACAATTCAGAAATAATCAAAGCAAACAGTAAAACAAGAAGGTTATTCTGAGTGCAATCCCTGAAGTATTTTGCAATCCTCAGAGGGGGAAAAAAACACAATTGCTGAAGGCAGCTGCTTAAAAGATACAAATCACTTTTTCCCGTAGGCCAGTTTATTGGATTTACAAAAGGAGATTAAAATTACATCCTTAAAATTGTATAAAGGTAGAGCAAATCCTACAAGCTACCTTCACTTGCAAGTTCTTAAATTAAAGGGGAAATGGCTGTTCTGTTAGTAGATGAATTAAGGAGGCTCCCCTGCTTGAAGAAGTCTGGCCCTGTCTGGTTGTGGATCGCAGCTGGGAGTTCCTCCTCTATTAATGGAGGTTAAGACTATCAATGGCTGCTCACCACAACGGGCATGTTCTGCATTCACTCTTGGAGATTATGAGAGGAAATTAAAGACTGGTGTGAGATAGGAACTTGGAAGAGAAGACAGGAGACTTTCAAAGGCCTTTATAAGCCTCCTCATGCTTCCCTTTTATGATAGGCGGGAAAGAAATTTTGACAGGTGGGTGGCCACATTTACCTGTCATTTGTGGGGTGTCATAATGTCATGTGATGGGGGGGTGGCCTCACTCACCTGACAAATTTGGCCCACATGGCAGATCCAGTTTGGTAAAACGGCTGTCTAATAATAATAATTAATAATATTTTTTAAAAAATTATACCCCACCTGTGTGACTGGGTTGCCCCAGCCTCTCTGGACGGCTTCCAACAGGATATGAAACGTCAAACACTAAAAGCTCCCCAATACAGGGCGCCTTCAGATGTATAGGATCTTAAAGGGCAAAACATTAAAACAGGCCAACCAAACTATTCTCCTATACTGTACTTAAATTTAGCTATGCCATATATTTGTTAGAGGCAGACCAAGTCAGGCCCAGTTACCATGCTTTACGAGGCCCATTAGCTGATGCATGCAACTCCTAGACACCCACATATTTTATTCTTTGTTTGCCTTGTACTAGATCCAACGACCGCAGATAAGGAGACAAACCAGCAAACAACTTTCGCTGTTAATTCACTTTTCCATTTAGGCATGCACAAAAGAGTCAAGCGCTTTTTCCTCAAGTTAACTATGGTTTTGCCAAAACAGAGGTAATCTGTAGGAGGGATCAGGGGCGTAGCCAGGATGAAAATCAGGGGGGGCAAGGGGCGGGGAGCAAGGGGCGGGGCCAAGGGCGGGGGCGGGGCCACATCGGAGCAGCCCGAAATCGGGCTGCTCCGACGCCCTCCTCCCCCACCGCGATAGGAAGGGACGAGGGGGAGCCAGGATCAGCCCGAAATCGGGCTGCTCCGACTCCCCCCTCCCCCTCCGCGATAGGAAGGGACGAGGGGGAGCCAGGATCAGCCCGAAATCGGGCTGCTCCGACTCCCCCCTCCCCCTCCGCGATAGGAAGGGACGAGGGGGAGCCAGGATCAGCCCGAAATCGGGCTGCTCCGACTCCCTCCTCCCCCTCCACGATCGGAAGGGACGAGGGGGAGCCAGGATCAGCCCGAAATCGGGCTGCTCCGATCCCCTCCTCCCCCTCTGCAATCGCTGGGGCAGGTGGAGGGAAAGCCCCAGAGCCGCGCAAAGCGGTTGCCTGGCTTTCCCTCCGCCCGCCCCACAGCCAGCCGGCTAGAAGGGACGTCTCCCTTCTCCCTTGCTGGCTGTGGGGCGGAGGGAGGGAAAGCCAGCCAAACGCTTTGCGCGGCTCTGGTGCTTTCCCGCCGCCCGCCCCACAGCCAGCCAGGGAGAAGGGAGATGGCACCGGGCGGGCAGTGGGGCAGGCTGGCCAGTGGCCCTGCTTCTAGGGGGGGCAATTGCCCCCTCCTGCCCCCCTGCCTACGCCCATGGGAGGGATGGCACCATCGCCCTAGCCTCCCAGCACTGAGTACTGGGACACCATAGGGATGGGCTGAGAAGGCATGCCAGCAAGAATGCCTAATTGTCTCTGCCAATGAGCACATACCACTCCAAGCTCACCACTATCCTGCTCCACCCCCTCACTCCTCCAGTGTGTGACTGTGACATTCCTCTGGGTCACTCCTAAGCCAAGGTTAAATTCACATCATTTGCTCCCTAAAATGCTTAGTGTCAGAAGGGAAAATAAAATGAGTAGGTGGCCTAACGTAGAGAGTACTTTTCTTAAGTTTATCAGTTCACCCCCCAAAATAATAATAATAATAATAATAATAATAATAATAATAATAATAATAATAATGGAACATTTATAAGGAAATAGTAGCCAACTCTTCACAGGGATGTGGCATGATAAAATTTGAATTCTTAGAGCCCAACATACATTTGAATTTACAATCCAAAGCATGCCCCCTGAAACTTCCATTGGTACATGCCAAGCAAATTGGCACAGAAGTAAATTAAATGCCTATATGAAATTTTTCATCCACTGGTAACACATTGTCAGGATCTCTAAAGGTCAATGGAGTGTGTGTGCTGACAGTGGCAATTTCTGAATTTTAGCAAAGAGATTTTAAGAAGTCTCTCTCTTTTGCAGGATGTGGCATGTAGTTGCTTGCCAATGTTTATAGGCAAGTTCTGTGAAAAGTTGGTGACATTCTGTGAGCCATCCCCCTGCCTGAATAATGGTTCTTGCATAGCTGAAGTGGAAAGCTATCATTGCAGGTGAGTTTGAAAACTTCTTTGAATGTTCAAGGAATATTATGAAATTGGGTATTGGAGGCAGGGATGAGGCAACTCTTTCATTTTTAACAAGGCCTGCCTACTAATCAGTGATATATGGCCTTTATTTTAGGTGGGGGGGGGGAGATGAAAGACTAAAAGCTAAAGCCTGGAAGAAGCATTTCATCCATGTGTGTGTGAAAACAACTTGGAAAAGAGAAGGATGTGGGGCTTTTTTTTAGTGGGAACTCACCGGAACTGAGTTCCAGCACCTCTCAGATGGGTGTCATTGTCATTATAGAAGGACAAGGGAAATGTTCATGGTGAGTTCCCTCTTCTTCTAGAAAATGAGCACTGGAAAGATGTAGGTACATATTCTTAATTCATAGACCTATAATAATAATTTATCGTCTAATTTATCAAGCACCATGTTAAAAATAGTCCTGTGCATATATATACATACATATCTGAAGGAAACCAGGTATATGGTTAACTAATTCCATTTCTGTACAGATTTATAGACTATTTCCTCACACCATTAAGAAGTACAATTTGTACTCTTCACACTTGCTTGACTTTTATTTGGCTGCCTTAAAGTGGGTTCTGTGGTGCATTTTTCAACTGCAGTAAACAAACATTTTTTAGAGTATTCATGAAAGCAAAATATTAAGAATCTGTGGTTCTGAAAAGGATGGCAATATGGGGTGAACTTATGAAGCCCAGGTGTTTGATGCATGTGGTTGTGTATGAACATAGTATGAACAGAATCCCAGTGTGAAATGTTCATAATGCACATGGAGAAATAGCAAAGAGGATAAAAGAAACCTCAATCTCAAAGTCCTTAGAGTTTCCAAGTGTTCTCACTGAAGTGCTAACTCAAGGCAAAATTACACATTAGCACTGAATATTTTTTTGTGTATCCAAAGTCACGTTTAGGTATATAGGTAATGGAAATATACTAAATCAGGTCTTTGGTCCATCTATTATCAACCATGAAGGACAGTAACCCTCCAGGGTTTCAGGCAGAAAAGCACTCTGAAAAGTATGGTTGTTGTTGTTTTTTTAAAAAATAATGAATGTGTTAATATTATAATGCATTAATGTTAATGTTTGTAAATACATTGTAAGAACAGAAAGCAAGGACACTTGATGCCTGATCTGAAAAAAGGCGTCTAAAGCTGCAATTCAATGGAATTCTATTTTCCCTCCATTGATCATTGCCAGATTCAGATATTTTGGGTAATTGTTTCATCCATGGATTTGGACATTAATTCACAGCAGGTTATAATTATTATTTTCTCCCGCCCAGAGCGTGCCGGGCCTGACTATTGCTGAAAAAGCTTGTTGACATGCCATTGGTTCTGCTTCAGGCATTCTTACAGCTTGTTTTTTAACAGCCAGGAAGTTGCCTCAATGACATTTATTATTGCTTAAATATTCATTGCCAGAATCATAATTCCTCTTCGCAGCACATTTCTTTGTGATTGAACTTCAAATAGTTTTGGATTTAAAACAATTCACTGAAGAATTATAACAACTCAATAACGTTGATGGTTGCCACCCCCCCAATAAATAAATATTTGCTCTCTCTTATACACAGTTTTTTAAAAAGTATTTATTACAGTTTGACTGCAAGTAGGGATATTTGTGAAAATCTCCCTATTTGACTTTTGCCACAGTTGTTGGAGTTCTAAGTTCCTCTCATAATTACACCCTAAAATGAGGAGAACTATTTTACTGGTCCCCATTTCACAGTGGTATCCCTCCTTCCAATCCGAACAAAGCAGCAACTCGTTGCAGATCTCAGCTCTAGTTTATAGCTGCGTTCAAAAATTAAAAATAATAAAAATCAAATATGAAGCAGACCACAAGGATGTGCTGAACCATTTAATCCTTCAACTTTATAGCTGACCATTGAATCCTTTGACTCTACAGGTAATTGCAGCCGTCCAAGTGTACCCATGTTCAGAATTGGGCTGTTGAGGAAAGCATATTGTTAACTGTCCTATGATCTTCGGATGAAAGGCAGTATAAAAATTTAATAAATAAAACTAATAGTGCCCAGTCAGATAGCCATCAGTAGCAGAAAAGAAGCTTGTTGAGAATTTGGGTGGGGGGGATTGAATCCAGCCTTCTGCTCACTCCTCCTGCCCCTGGAGCATAATATTGATGATTTGGCTGCTCGGTGGTTTTACCAGGTTCATGCACACTCAGCAGCTTACAGAAGGATATGTTTAGGACAGGCTTCCTCAACCTTGGCCCTCCAGATGTTTTGAGACTACAATTCACATCATCCCTGACCACTGTTCTTGCTAGCTAGGGATCATGGGAGTTGTAGGCCAAAAACATCTGCAGGGCCGAGGTTGAGGAAGCCTGGTTTAGGAAATTTGTGAGACACACCCTTGCTGCTCTGTATGTGTGCAAGCCCTAAGCAAATTCAGGGAGAAAATGTATACAAAGCTCAAAGAACAGTGTTATCTGCCTTACTGCTGTTCCATATCAAGGGCACCATTTTCCATCTCTCTATACAGCGCACTCAAGGAGCCCTAAATCATAAAATATTGCTCACATTCGCTTGGCATTGCAGTGTTTTGCATCATGCTTCTTTTCTTCTTCAAAACCCTACAAATTATAGCCTCATTCATTTTGTTCCAGCTGTCATGGTTTTAGCAATAGCTGATCACTTACCAGTGCTCATTCTGAAGAAATTTTGCTACCTATATCCATCACCCTATTGAGTTGCTATCAGCCTACTCTTGCTTTTCGTTTGAAAACAGTCGTTTCCTATTCTAAACATAGAACCAAACAGATTCAATTTAATTTACCCCACGTCAGCTGTGATGTATCCAAATTTCATATTTTTGATCTTTATATCATGTTCGGGCTTGAATTTAATATAGCATCCTCCCTCCTGAATGCCAGTGTTTTAGCGGGCGATATAGTTATGGGACTCAGCTAGAATGGTAAAGAAAAAGCGATTGATATGTGTTTTATATGTGATATAACCTATATCTGATATACTATAGGTTGTTTGACTTTAAATATCTAATTTTAGATGCTTACAATGCACTCTGTTGCTCTCCCGTCTCTACCCCCTTCACAATGAATAGACTACAAACTTAAAAAGTTTAAATGCTTTACTTACATAATCCGAGGTCTCATTCATACTTTAGCCAATGCTACAGCAAAGTTAACACAGGTAAAAGCTTACTGAGTACAAAATACAAAGTTAATCTCTAAATGTGGAGTCTGGACTCGGAGCAGAGCCCAGGTATGTTTGTCTGCTCACGTGGCATGAAAGAGAGAGAAAACAGGAAGAGAAAGATTTACTTCCTGTCTCTCACTGACCCTACTGTAGCAATTTAGAACTCTGTGGACCTTAACTCCTTCACATACTAACTAGCATTGTTCAGTTTGACTGCAAATCTCTCACAATAATGTCTGAAACCAGCAGGACAAGTGAGAGAGGGAGGCATTACCTTCCTAACAGTGGGTATTGGCCACACCACATATAAAAAGAGCTGAATCATTTTCATAAATTGGGCCTCATGAGCAACTAGAGAGCAAAATATTATTTTCTTCTTAATAGAAAATATATAGCTATAATTAAGCAAATAAAACAATGGGTATGCCTTTATCCATTGCTGAAGCTTGCACTATTGTTTCCTCATGTTATTGTGAGTCATTACTGACCACTGTTAGCATATCCATTGTTTAATGATCATTAGCTAACTGTTCTAAACCTCATTTGACATTATTTCTCAGTAGCAGAGCCATCTGTTATAATAGCTTCTTAAAGCTGCTATGCAGAGTTTGCTGTTAAATATCTGTTTAGCTCAAGGTTGATTTTATTCTTGAGTTTCCAGAAGGACTTCCATAGATAAAAAGACAAAAACCCATCATTATTTACCAAAATGAAGCTAATCTGGCTAAGTGACAGCCGGTAGGTGGCATGAATGTGTTGTCATTTTCATTACATTTTGCACAAAAAAATAGGAAACACATTCTTGCTGGAAGGACATTGTTTGGTGGATCTCTAGAAGCTAATTAAATGGAATTAGCAATTCGAAATTCTAGCCTTCTGAAATATTCTGGTGTATTTACAGCTGCATGCCAGGATATACTGGAAGGAACTGTGAGGAAGTAATTGACTACTGCAGTCTGCTCAGCATCATCTGTCTGAATGAAGGATTGTGTCTCAATATAATTGGAGGATTCAGTGTAAGTAATTAAATATGGTAAATGAATTCAAAAATATAAAAACCTCAGCCAACCAGAGCCTTAGAAATATGTATTTCGTCCCCTGGGAGTCAAGCAAGAGCAACACATTTATGTACTTTCTATATACTTGAGTCAATGATGCAAGAAGTATTAACTCTAGTAATATGGATTTTTTTATTGCTTCTTTTCTGGGATTCTATTTTAAACTGTATCAAATAACTGGACAACAGTTTTTAGCCTTGCTAGAAGATATGGCTAATTTGTGGACCAATGCCAAATGCCTACTTGGATAGAAATCACATTTGTATCATAATATTCATTCCACTAAAGACTTTTGAATGGATTGTAGCATTATTACCAAAGAAAAGTCAGCAACTTTGTCAATCACTTAATCAAACAAATTGTAAGAAATTAAGCAGATTGCATGACAGCTTGACAATAAGCGTTTTCGAAACTTTTCTTTCCTGTTGTGTGCTCAACTTTTAGAAATTAAAGAGTAGCAAAAACACAGGATAGAGATGGACTAAAACGGATTGGTTTTGGATCAGACCTGTATTCTGGGTGATGGTGGTGTCTGGGTCCTATCCAATGGTTTTGGCTGGAGATAAACTATTTGGATAGGACCTGGTGGGGGGTCTGAATCCCATTTTCAATGGTTGCCCCCAATCCAGTTCTTCCTCTTTTTTTAAAGAAAAAATGGCGCCGGTACTCACCTTAAGTTGTTACAGTAAGTGTCATACTTTTAACATTTTTTTAAAAGGTGCCAGTATGATGTACCTTTGAGTACCCCCAGAAAAAGCACTCCCCCCCCCCCAATCCCTGATTTCAAGAACAGACTGTGCCCATCCATCAACTTGGAACTGATGTTTCATTGTGTCTTCTGAATCTGGAAGCTGAGCAGGGCAGGCTTGTCAGCATTAAGCCATCCCGGGGGCCAGTGGCTAAACTGGTCCCACAGGCCAAATATGTGATTGCTTCCACAAACATGGAGAACAACACACACAAGCCAGTAAATAAGGCTAAACTGCTTTATTTACATATAAACGGACTGGGAGCTCTACATTATGACTCCCTCTCTCTAGCATCACAGCCAGTAAAGAGAAAGAACAAAGGAAACAACATTCCCACTTAGGAACACAGTAAGACAAACATCCTGTCTACATCACATCCACTCTATGGGAACAAAACACATACAGTCATACGATATACAATAAACCTATGACTGCAGACGGGGAATGAATCTCCCAACAAGGCTATCCCATGGTATCTGCTTTTGCACGGCAAGAACACTGATGATTCAGAACCAACAATGTGATTGATTGAGAAACATACAGCGCTGTCATGCCCACTATTTTCTTCCAAGTGTTTTATTTTCTCTCTCTGTCTGGTGAGCTTTTTAGGCCAGTAGGTCCCAATGAAATGTGGCATCTGGAAAAAAAAATCACTAAAAGTGAGATGCAAAATGATGCACATCTCAAAGCACTTTTAATGGAACACTCCCATATTCAGACTTGGCTCTCTCAGGGATCCAGGGTGGAGGGAGCACAACTGAGTGGCAGAGCAGTTGTTTTGCACACATCTCAAGTTAAAAGGAACAGGGAGCATGTGATGGGAAAAATCACTTTCTGAGACCCTAGAAAGCCACTACCAGTCACCACTAGACTAGATGTAGAAAAAACGGACGTGGCATAAGGCGGCAGTGTCCTATGTTCTTCTGTTCTTGGGATAAATCATGGCATGTCACAGGTTGGGATGGGCAAATTTGTCAGTTTGGATTTCACTAACTTGCTTGTTTTTCCAATCTTCCATCCATGTCTCCAGATTTCCACATCAATCTGTGAATTTTTGTTAAAGTCTTCCTTAAAAAAAACAACCCAGCATTTTAAGGTGAAGTTCTCATAATATACACATTTCTGTGTAATTCAGCCAAATATATACACTTTGATCTTAAAATTAATATTTTTAGCTTGTTTCCTCTCACTTAGTGGAAAATGCTGAATCTGGTGGTTTTGTACATCTCCCCCCAACCCTTTTTCATTTCCATTTCCTTTTCCTTTCTGATTATATTTTATCCTGTAGGGATGTTGTAACAATAGCAGCAAAACAGAGGCATATATTTTATTACCCCCCCTTTCCTCAGTTGTTTATTTCCCAAGCCCATTTGCATCAGGCAATAAAATTAATTAGGGTATAAGATATGGAAGGTATAAGTGGCTTAAATCATCTTCTAGGTGAATGCCTGTCATCCAACATGGTACAAGAAGCATGCTGTTATCGGCATGCAAGCTAAGTACGCACCAAGAAAGGAGAGGATGAAAATCACAACGAAAGCTTTTAACAAAAAGAAAGCAAAACATGTCCCAGAACTGAAGGCAAAACTCTTTTTTTAAAAATGTGATGACCCCGAGCAATAAGGTTGCACGATGGGCGTTATTACTTTAAAAATAAAAACATCCTCCAAAAGCATGCTCCTCAATTAGGACGTGAAAGGTGTTGGCTTGGAAACTTTCTGAAGATATGCAGCTCAACATGCTGGCACAGAGAAGGCTGAGAGTTTCTTTGCCTGAGAGAATAGACTAGCGGGATACAATATATGCTTGGAAGCCAACATGACAGGCCTTTGGGGACTGACAAATAATGCCGGTCAGACAAAGTAGGAGAAGCATGAAGAAGAGGATTAAAGGACTTGGCACGAATTATCGGTGTTTTTGTTGAGGATGAATATTGTGCTGAAACACAGAGCAGAAGGAGGCACAAACAACCCAGGATTAAACTATCCCTGGTTCTTTTTTCTCTGTGACAGTCCTTGATGTGGCATCTTTATCTGGGGCTGTAGGCAGCTGCACTTGCCTTAATCCACCGACTTTAAGGATGTCTTTCTATGCCATTTATAAACGCTGCCCAGCTACCCTTTTCTTATTTCCTTTAGGTTCCTCCCCCCTTTGTTTTTAATTTCATTTCTGTCTTTCATCCGGAGGGTGCCTGGCTGCATATTTACATATAGCCACTGTAACACTGTGTGTTATAAAATGCATTCATGCAAGTGAAATAATTTCAGTGAATGGAAGGGTCGTGCTCACAGACATACGTTTTAGTATACCTCAAAAAACATTTGCTCTCATTATTATTTTTTACAGTTCTGATGTTAATGTTGTGAGTGCTGCCATTTATGAAACCAAAATGGCACTACCCATACATGAGGGAGGTTTCGGCAGGCTCGGGGGAAACCCCAAGGTTTGCAGAAGTACCAAAATAATAATTACTAGGAAGAAACATTAAGGAGGAGGGACCCAACAAGGGCTGAGCCTACTCTGTAGCCATGGAATGGAACTTAGAAAGCCTACTTTTCTATGGACTGAAAAGTGGACAATATAACACCACTTTTTAAGAAGAGCTCCACAGATAGGAAATGATAGGTTGGTCACCTTAACATTTTTTAATGGAGAACCCTTTGGAAAGCATTATTCAGGACAGATCTACCAAGTATAGAAGAAAACCGAGTGTTGCTGAAGAAGATTGAGCAGTGGTGGCTTATGGGGGTGGGGTGGAGAAGTAGTGGCACCCTCTGTGGGGCTGTCTTCATGGGTTGGGGGTTGGAGCAAGGTTAGGAGAGCTCCATGGCTGTGGTGGCTTTTGCCGTACTATTGTCAAGAGGTTGTTACTGCCTTCACTGCTTTACTCACCACTGCCAACCAGCATGGCTTCCTCAAAGGGAGGTCCTGTCTAACTCTCCTTTTATAGTTCTTTGAGAATGTTGATAGGCATATGGATAGATGGGATGAAGCAGACATTGTGTATTTAGGCTTTCAAAAATATTTTGATGAAATCCATCACCAAAGATGGATAAAGAGTAAGCTTAGCAGTTACAGGATAAGAAGAAAGGTCCATTCATGTTAAGGAACAGGCAACTGCAATAAATACACAGTTCTTCCAGTAAAGGGACATAGAAAGTGGGCCCCACAAGAATTGGTCTTGGAACCTATGTTTTTCACATGTTTGTGAACCTTAAGATGGAGATAGGGGTGGACAGTGAATTAACCAATTTTGCTGATTGCATCAAATTATTCAAGTGGGGGGGGATTGTGAAGAACTTGAAAATGATCTCTTCAAATTGAGTGATCAAGCATGAAAATGCTACAGCATGCAATACCTCTGTTACAACATCTGCAATGGCTGCCTATATGCTACTTGGTCAGGTTTAAATATTAATGTACAAAGACCTGAACAATTTGGGTCCAGGATATTTTAAAGATTACCTGAACCCTTATAATGCAGTTTGATCAGAAAGATCTAGGTGAGTGCTGTTAGTTGCCCCCTGTGTTTCAGAAGCCCAACTAATTTCAGCTAGAAGTCAGGCATTTGGTGTTACTAGTCCCACACTATGGGATGTTCTTCCAGTAGAGATTTGGCAGGCATGCTTACTAGTAACTTTCAGACATCCCTTAAAGACCTTTTTATGCTGATAGGCATATTCTGTTGTTCAAATTTTCTAAAGATGAGCCAGTCATTTTGCATTGTTCCTGTACACCAATGTAATATTTTATGTGAATGGGTGGTTTATAAATAAACAAAATAAAAGGAATTCAATTGATACAAGTGTAAACTGATGGACTTCTTCTGGCACTGCCAGAAGAAGACCAAGTTGAAAGAAAGTTTGCT
The DNA here is from genome assembly GCF_965207765.1 of Zootoca vivipara. Taxonomy (NCBI): domain Eukaryota; kingdom Metazoa; phylum Chordata; class Lepidosauria; order Squamata; family Lacertidae; genus Zootoca; species Zootoca vivipara. The sequence continues at coordinate 32,743,271 of NC_142586.1, read as the reverse complement.
TGTGGTTTTGCTTAAGGACCGAAGGGTTAAAACCTTAAATTGGCTACTGCTTGGAAAATTAGGTGTCCATTTGTTTTAACTAATCCTTGTTTTGAGAAACCCTGGGGGAAACACAGTCTTGATTGGGCAGATGAACTACTTGATAAACAGAAGATAAAGCTAAAAGATCTTTCAGTTTCATGAAATCCTACTGTGTTAACTTCTACCAGTTGATATTGATTTACCAATTATTGCCAGAGAGCATGCTATCGATGAACTTCAGTATGCTTCTCAACAGCTGTAAAACTGGAAGTGCCTTGGCCTGTTGAGGATAATCACTGCTGAAATCCAAAAGGATGCTTAATCTTGTTTTACTTTCTTATCTCTTAAGTATATTTTGTGAGAAATACAGCTGTTGCTACCACACCATGGGAAATTACACGTTACAAGAGAAAAGGCTTTCCTATTGCCTCCCAAGGGAAGTCTGTCTGTCCTTTTCTTTACCTGATAAATGGAGTATAATCACAGGCTCTGACTAGATTGCTGTCCACTGATACATGCTTTGTTTTGTTTTTACTGATAATGGCTGTATGGGACTTTCCACCACAAGGCCTCTGAGTGTTCTCACTCCCCTCATACATTTGGAGACAGAGCACAGAGCTTTTCCTGGTCTCTGGCCTTGAACCTAGGAGCCCCATCTTACTACAGGGAGCGGTGGAGGACTGCTTTTTCTCTCACTGTTTCACGTTTCCCATGTCAAGTTCATTTTTAATCTTAAATTCTGCTTTTTAAGAAGTCTTCACAAGTTCATCCGTATTTTAGTGTGCAATTTTCCTGGTGTACACATATTTGGGATGCAATATTTGGTTGGAGAACTGCATTGCAAAATTCAGAGAATTGAAGATTTTAAAGGACAGCTGCATTTCAGCTTATGTATTGTTTTAGGGGGTACAGATTAAGCAGGTTTGCATTAAAATGGTGGACTCTTTGAAGGCTTAGGGTAATACATAAATGGACCTTTAGGGAAATTGCTTGCAAACTTAAGGCTTTAGCTTGTTCCCAGATCATTGCTCCCTTCACTCCTACAATAGATAGCAACCATCTAATAGGGTAGAGCTGGAGAACTTATCTCCCCCAATGCAAAGTCTGACAGGTGGGTGGAGTCACCCACCTGCCAGTCACAGCGATGTCAGGTGGTTATTTTTCATTTGTCTGCACAGTTTGAAATCCAGCTGAGCCACATCTTCACATATATGATGTCAGGTGTGATGCAGATGACCACAGCTTGGGCAAAAGGGCCTCACAGACCCTACTGCTCCAATAAAGCATGAGCCATGTCTGCATGACCTGAAAATCATGAAAACATAATAAATGGGACTTTGTAAAAAACTGGAAACTGGTTAATTGCCCTTTATCTGGCTGTAACCATTGAGATAAAGTATTTCAACATAGTGGGTGGAAATCGGCTAATAAGTCCCATTACTGGAAGCTCTCTCCAAGGAGTTCTTCTTGTACAATGGGGCTTCCTTCCCACAGTGTGCCCCCAAAATTGGCTTTCAGTTCTGCTCCCAATGCTTTGTGGAACCTCCAGGCAAGATTTAAGGGGTTGGCAGGGGGAAGAGAGGTGGATAAATTTCCATTGCACAAGGAGAATTCCTTCCACTGACTGAACATTTACTGTATCTGTACATTGTATACAGCCGTGTATGTTTCTAAGGAGCTGTGGATGCTGAAAAAAAGAGTAAACATCTTGCTGAGAAATCTATAATAATAAAAATAATCACATTAAAGGAAACATCATCTGGCTTTAACAAAAGTTTTCTCTTTAAATGGCAGCAAATAAGGTGCTAGAATATTTGAATGCCATCTGTGCTGCTTCAGTCAAAATTTGTTTTCTAAGTATTAAAATAAACCCCAAATGAACAAATAATTTATATTTTTGGCACAATACATCTTAAAGCAGTTGGCTAGAGTGAGAAAATTGTTATGAATATTTACAAACACATCTACCAGCTAAGCAAGAAGCTCAAAAATATTTTAGTGGTGATGCTGGGCAAATCTGCTACTCCCAGTTGCCGTTTTCATGTTGCTGGTTTCAAATACACAATTGAATTTATTTATTTTCAAAGCAGTTTCATGGTTCCTCCTGTTGCTATGTGTACTGACGGCACCAGCAGTATGTATCTGTGAGGCCAGTTTGACACTGCCATTAATTTTGCCTGCTGCATTTATTTGAATTTGCTGATAGGATGGACTGGGGTGACAGTGAAAGCTCAAAGTCACTGCCAGTTTCATTACCTGATGTTAATTAGTCCCTTTTCTGTGACAGAATGTGGCTAACAGTCTCTGCAAGAATCGTTTAAAAGGATAACATTCTACAATTGTCTGCAACATACCTGATCATCAGCCATTGTAGGAGTGGAGAACTGAATCTGGCCAGCTGCCAAGACCCTTGTCTCCCCTACTGCTAGTGGGCTAAATAGGACAGGTTGCATAGGGCTAGCAAAGACCCATGCATGGTGCTTTGGAGTGCTGCCAGTCAGCTGATCACTAGAACTTCAAAGTGCTGAGGAGGGCTTTCAAGGAGCCATCCCCAGGGAACTTCATAGTGCAGCAGAACCCACCAAACTTGAACTATCAGCAGATAGGTGCAGTCTTCACATTCCATTTCTGCTGTATTGTGAAGTTCCCTTTGATGAGCTCAATAGGATATCAGATCCCAGCAGACTCGCTGTCATTTCCAATCAACTGATTGCCGATGACAGCAAGCCTCCCTTGACAAAGCCCAATCAGGAGCCTTAAAGCTGCATGGGATGTCAGGTGTAGGGCAGATGGGCGTGGTTTAGGGGAAATTGCCTTATGGGCAAAATGAAACCTGTGCTGAGCCAAATTATAAATATGGGAAGTGAACTGCTTCAAGTGTGCCATCTCTTTCTATGTGGACATTGTTTCCAAATCTATTTAATCTCAGGTGACATGGGAAGGTTAAATTAACAGGAAGAATAGCTGGGCTTGATTAAAATATTAGCCAGATTCCATCCTCTTCCACCCCACCCCATTGCTTTATCTGAAATGATCACCAGGATCAATACTCTTAGCTTCTCTTTGAAACCTGTTATTACTTCTCATCCTCAGTGGTGCTTACTATACCTTGAGTAGATATTAACAGGATGCCATTTATAGGTTGTTAAATCCTGCTTCCAGATAATTAAGAAAGATGATCATCAATATAGGAGCTGACATAAAGAGGATAAGATAAATAATTGATATACAAAGTTCCCAGAACCATCATGCTGATAAAATAAAAAAATTCCTTCAGTAGCACCTTAAAGACCAACTAAGTTTTTATTTATCATGCTGATAATCATGGAGAGAAATTCTAGTTCAGAAGAACCAGTAGTACTGATGGCCCCTTCTGCCTGCTTCCACCTGTCAAAAGTGTAGATAGGCTGGCCCTTGAGCCCATACATCATGCTGATAATCATGGAGAGAAATCAATAGCAAGCCACACATTGCAAGTTCCTTTCATCTCAGAGGAGAAAGATAAGGACACAGGGCAGGTGGTTGAGAAGCCACGAGAAAGGAGATTTGAAGCAAAACTTACGGAGCATAGCACCAAACAAAATAGTTGGGGAAACTGGAAGTGTGATCCACAGCTTATTTTTTCTTACCCACCCTTCTCTCTCTCTCTCTCTCTCTCTCACACACACACAATTTGCTGTGGACCAAGCATCAGTTAATAGGCAAGGGAAAGAATTTCAGCTGGTAGCTGGGAGTCAGCGTATTTTCCTTCCTCATAACAAGCAATGTGTTGTCTTGTTGTTCACTAGAATTTGTTCTTATGTTGCTGTGTTTTGTCATAACACAACTGGCTCTGGCTCTTCTGCATCTGGCAGACATCCCAGTCAGAGGGTAAACACAGTCAGAGTGCTAAGACACCTCAGATGTATGGGCTCAAGGGCCAGCCTATCTACACTTTTGACAGGTGGAAGCAGGCAGAAGGGGCCATCAGTACTACTGGTTCTTCTGAACTAGAATTTCTCTGCAGAATGGCCTCCCTTACCCAACTGAATGGGCTGCCATTAATATTGGGGTCTCCACTCATTCAATACCCAATTCTCTGGGAACTATCAGCAATAAAAACTGGGGGCTGTTAACCCTGTCCATCCTCTTTCTATCCGCCTTTCCCAGCTGTGGGACACACAGCTACACAGTGTGAAACAATATGAGGCAGTGAAGTGTAGCAGGTAGCTGTAGAACACTCCATGGGACTTATGAAGAGGTGTCCAAATATAGGAGTATGGCTATTGTGAAATTACACTGGCAGCAATCCAAAACGTTCAGGTGATCTGATGTTTGGCAGAGTCCTGCTTGTTTGCCAAATTTTGAGGAAGAGGGAATGAGACCTTGGAGCATCAATATGAGGAAACTTTCCTATCTAAAAAACACTGAGAATATATGAAGTTGAAATCCATGGTTTCACTGAAAGTGGATCTTTGAACTGTGCAAAAGTCCAGTGAAGAAGATTATAGTAATTTCTTTTGCACTTCTTGTTGTGTTCCATGTTTTCTGGGTGTTTTTTTTATGTGTTGTTTTTTGAGCAGGTGAATGGGCCACAGAATTCGTAGCATGCAGGTTTATATATCGTGGCACAACAATGCATTTTTTTTCATTTAGGTTTTCCATTGAAATGCTTCCCTTACAGTGCCACCCTAATCATATTTACCTAAAAGTGAGTCCTATTGAATCAAATGGGGCTTATTCCAAGGTAAGCCGGGTTAGCATTGCAGCCTCAGTCATTTTGCAATGCACTCTTTTTTTTCTCCATTCCATTTGCTAACGAACTGATTTGGGCATTATGTAAAACCAATCAGCAAATTTTCTGTGTAATATGTTAGGACTCATGTAAAGTTTATTAATTGACTATAGACACCATAAATCAATTCATCTGTGCCTCTACTTTGCATGATAATGCCAGATACAATATTAGTCAAGCTTCTCTTCTTCCTTCTAGTGTCTTTGTGCTCCTGGATGGACAGGAGAATTTTGTCAATTTGTGGAAAATGCCTGCTTAATTTACCCAGAAAATTGCTATGCTGGGGCTACTTGCGTTGATGTAAGCCAGTCAAAGTTGCAGCCACAAATTAAGTGTGTGTGCCCACATGGCTTCACAGGTAAGAAAAAAATTCTCATTCATCTGGCGTGGTTTTTTTTTTTTTTTATGTGCCCCGCTTTCTGAAGAATAGTGCTGGGGAGAGGGTTGCCACAGTCTGGTGCTGTTCTGGGGCTCCTTCCCTTTGGGCACCTGTTTCGCTGCTATGCAAGCAGGATGCTGACCCAGAGGAGCCACCAGCCTGATTCAGCTGCTGGGGTCCTCTTTTGTTCTGAACCTTTGGCATTCCTCTAAAAGACCCATCCTACCTCTTCCTGCCCCGTCTCTGGGATCTTTGCTCCTTCCAAATCTCCACTCCAGAACTTTGACAGCAAAAACAGCTTTGGGGCTGCCTGTATAGGGAAGTTTTCAATGTGTGATGTTTGGTTATGCTTTTACATTTGTTGGAAACTGCCCAGAGTGGCTGGGGCAACCCAGCCAGATGGATAACAACAACAGCAGCAGCAGCAGCAGCAACAACAACAACAGAGAATTTTGTCCCCAAAGCAGCTTACAATCTTCAATTTAAAAAATATGGAGTACACAAACAGAATATAAAACATAATCCAGATCACAAAAACAGTTTTAAGACATGAAAAAGAAACTCCAACAGGAATGAATATCTGCATAAATAAGATAAAAGTGGGAAACCTTTTGGAGACAAGTAAAGTTTTTCAACAAACATCACCTATAACAACATCGGAGCAACCTTCCTTTTGAGGGAAGAAAAATCCAGAACACGGTTGCAGTAACGCTAAAACGCAAGCGCTTGTGTCAAAGCATGGTTTATCACAGGGGTGTGTAAAACTACCTTTAACAGATCTATGTGACCAAGGTGGGATGTAGAGGGAGAGGCAACTGCTCAAATACCCTGGTCCAGATCCGCCCCAGGCTTTTTACTTCAGTAGTAAAACTTTGAATCTAGTGCTGTAGGTTCATATAACAAGAAAAGGTTCAGTCCTTCGCAAAACTAGCAGTTTTAAAAATCAGAAATAGGTCTGAGGTGCAGAAAACACCCCCATTTTAAATATGTATAGAATGCTGCTTTAATGCTCCAGAGTCCAGAAAATAGCTATGCACACACACACACACACACACACACACACACACACACACACACCAACTGGTTTGCATGAGTTTTAGCATGTGTTGATTTGTGGCTGAAAGCTTATAACCCATTAGTATAAAAACCTAATGGCATATAGTTGGGTGGTAGTGTGTGTGTCAGGTCTCATTCATGACAGATAATAACATTCCACATTATGTGTGACCTCTTCAAGGTCACCCATTCCATATGTGTCTTGTACATTAATGATAGCAATTCCAATTTGGTTGGTTAAGTGCAGGATCAAAAATTCTATAATTATAGAGGCCTTTAAAAGGTGATCTATTCCATCTGCTTGCTCTTGGGCAAAGATAATTGTACCTAATTTTGTCCCTTAGATGTCATCTGCAATTTGTGTGTGTGGGAAAACAAACCTCAAGAGAAACCGAGTGCTATTTTCTCTTTGCTTATTTACTTCGCCCCACTGCAAATCTCTTTGTCTCTCACAATGAGCACCTTTGATGAGAAGAAAATGCACTTTTATTTTATTTTATTTTTAGCCATGCTGCTGCTTTCAGAAAGAATGGTCCTGCCTGTAGAAACATGATCTGTTACCTGTGCTTGTAAAGATTATTGCATAAAACAAAATAGGCTGTTTTAGAATTTTTGTGAGGAATACTTGACCAACTGCATTACAGTATATATATTAACCAGATTGCTTTTAAATTTAAAAAGAATGGTCTTGGAGTTCATAGGACACAAATGTCAAATATGCTTTATAAACTGGGTCATGCATTAGAAGTTGCCTCACTCATAGACAGAGCAACAGAAAGATGCAGCTTAATAAAACTCTGCATGTATGTGAATGCCATTGATGCCATTGGGACTTGTAGTGCAATCCTGTACAGTGGTACCTCAGATTACAATCACTTCAGGTTACAGATACTTCAGGTTACAGACTCTGCTAACCCAGAAATAGTACCTCGGGTTAAGAACTTTACCTCAGGATGAGAACAGAAATCGCACGGTGGCTGTGTGGCGGCAGCGGGAGGCCCCATTAGCTAAAGTGGTACCTCAGGTTAAGAACAGTTTCAGGTTAGGAAAGGACCTCCAGAATGAATTAAGTTCTTAACCCGAGGTACCACTGTACATGAGTTCCCTCTCAGGCAAGAGGATACATGATTGCAGCCTTAGGCCTATTTCTGAATACACAGGACTTCACTGCAAAGCTGTACTTGCACCAGTCTCCATCTCACGCTTCTTGGGATAGTTTGCCCTTCTTTGAGGCAGGGTCAGCATTTGAAATAGGATGATTTCCTGAGAGACTAATGTTTAACTTGTCTGATGCTGAAACTAGTGGTCAGAGTAAGTGGAAGAAGAAGAGACTGCATAATTTGCTCCTCAAAGCCTTCCTTGAAAAATTACCCTCAGCCTATTTGGCTATGAGCATAAGGAATACAAGTTGATTCAGATTTCAACAGGATTGATGAATGGTTTGGGGGCAGATATCCAGTTGGGTGCTTTAAGAATCAATGCTAGTCCCAATGCTATTTAGCACCTTTATTGATGCATTGGAAGCATGGTTAAATAACACATAAATCACAATCACGTTCAGTTATTAACACCAAATTGGGAGTGTATTGGAAATGCTCCTAACAAATATAGTGTTCAAAGATATGATGAATACTACACAAGTTTTGTTTTGGGAAAAAATAAGGTGTACGATTTGTGTGACATCCTTTTTTTAAAAAAGAATTTATTTCAAAACAAAACAAAACAAAACTTACATAGTATTCCACATCCAAATAACAACAACACAAAAAAACCATCCCTTTTCTCCCCCCTCTTCTTCCCTCCCTACTCCCCCTACTCCCCCCATTGGACTTCCTGTCAGTTCCTGATATATAATCTATAACACAAATGTATAAATAATAAAATTTTCTGTATCCAACGTCTAATACATTATTTTCTCTTGGCACATCTCGGTTAAAACAAAGGTTCTATCATAGTTGGTCTGTTATCCAAGGTCACTCAAATGCTTGCATAGACAACAAACCTTTACTGTATATTTGCACATATAGCTTATATCTTCCCCAGTTTTCCATAAATTTCTCTTTTGACTTGCCTCTTAAGGAGTTTGTTAAATATGCCATTTCTGCTAATTCCTGCATTTTACCCTGGGGGTCAATTATTGAAGGGGTCTCCTGTTCTTTCCAGCCCTTAGCCACCAATAACCTAGCCTGTTGCATAAAGGAAGATTTCTTTTGCTGAATTCGGCACATCTTTCCCCACAATGCTTAGCAAAAAAAGCCTCAGGTCTTTTAAGAAAAGTGATGCCCAACATTTTCTTCAACTCATTATATATTAGTGACCAGAATATCTTAATCTTCCCACAAGTCCACCACATATGATATGTGTGACACGATTTGTGTGACATCCTACCAGTATCTGAAATATGAAAACTTAAATTAAAAGGCAATTAATGACTGGCATTAATTTCAAAAGTGAGCACTTTCCCCCTTAAGAAGCAAACAGTGAATTCTACTGTGCAATCTAGATTTTTCAATGATATCCAAGGACTCAGTGGCTTGAGGCATTCTGGCTTCTGTGTTCTGGGCTGCGTGTGTATATGAACCCACGACCCTGCGATTACGAGTCTCATGTCCTGCAGACTGAGTTATTTGTAAAGCTGTTCCTTGATACTCTAGTCTTACAAACCAGAGCATGGTTTAATTGTGCATAGTGCAGAATGCTTTTCGGCACCTGAGGCCTGATCATGCAGCCTCAGGGGTATTCTTGGCAGCTGGCTGCTGGATCTTGCATCATTCTGAGATGTGGTGGATAAAGAATATGGCATACTTTAAAAAGGGGTGGCTGCTAGGAGGCAACCAATACTATGACAGCTGTGAAGAGGCAGGGAAAATTAGTTCTGCTGCTGCCATCAATGCAAACATTTATAAAAAACCTGTTCAAGAAAGAAACAACCAATAGGAGTAACAACATGAATTCAAAATAAAAAAATTCCTTCAGTAGCACCTTAAAGACCAACTAAGTTTATATTTTGGTATGAGCTTTCGTGTGCATGCACACTTCTTCAGATGTGTATCTGAAGAAGTGTGCATGCACACGAAAGCTCATACCAAAATATAAACTTAGTTGGTCTTTAAGGTGCTACTGAAGGAATTTTTTTATTTTGCTTCGACTCAGACCAACACGGCTACCTACCTGTAACTAAAACATGAATTCAGTGATTTAAAAAAGCCAGGTTAAAGCTCTCTCATATTGGCTCAAGCTCCACAAAGCCAGCAAACTAGAAGCTAAGGCTAATGCCTTAACATCTGTTAATGCCTTAACAAATGTGTCCCGTGATGAGGATTAATAGATCTGCAGTTTTGTTGAGCAATGTCGCAAATTGTGCTTGCTTACAACTTATCCTCTATGTAAAAGATAAAATACATTTTTTTTTAAAAAAAAGCACTTGAGCCTTTGTATTGCTTTCCTTGTTCTCTCTGGCCCAAATCCAGATTGAATGCTTGGGACTGGCAGAGGTGCTCCACATTGTCCTGGTCCTGTATTGCCTTAGGCAGCATTTGAGACTAACTGCTAGAGCAGGCATCCCCAAACTGCGCCCCCCCCATGTGCTTTGGCCTACAACTCCCATGATCCCTAGATAACAGGACCAGTGGTCAGGGATGATGGGAATTGTAGTCCAAAACATCTGGAGGGCCAAAGTTTGGGGATGCCTGTGCTAGATGAATCTTCTATTCTGTAGGTTGGGAATCTCCCACCCCAAGTCCAAATGCAACCCTACAGTCCTCTCTATCTGGCCTTGGGGACTTTCCTGAGGGCAGATCCCTCACTGACCCTGCTCTGCATGTCCCTGAGCATATATGTCTCCCATGTATAATTGGGAACTAATTCTGGCCTACATTACAGAGTTGTTGTTTGTATTACTATGGTAATGCATGCAAAGCTGATTAAACACTCGGGGGAACACACTATGTGGTGTGATTAGCATTATTATCACATTTCTTTTTATCAGTTTATAACATTTCCCACAGACTTTATTACTGAATACAAGATACACGACTTGTATTTAATATGGCCACAAGGATCACACCACATTATTAATTTGTAACTGAAGAGCAAAGAAAGTATATTGTGAATTTTGTCTGATACCGAGTTGTGAATCAGCCTTATTTTGTTTTGAACTACTGTAATTCCAACTTTTGCATTGTTCCAACCAGGACAAATGCATTTTTTTTCTGTATTACTATTGTTATTCAATGTCGCTCTGTTTGACACATTGACTATGGGATTGTTATTATTATGTGTCATAGCCTTTGCTTTATATGCAGGCAACATGCAGACTGAGTCTGAACTAGACCCCCCCATGCACACAGCAAGACTCCCGTTCTCAAAGGGTTCTGTGACTTCAAAACACCTCTGTGAACTAAAGCCTTTAGGGCAGAGCTGCAAGTAGAACAGAGGACTTTGTGAGTGGGATGGCTTCATTAATTACCTAGTGTAAAGATATAAGTACCACTACTAGCTAGGACAGAAAAACGGTCTGTGTCTGCACATGGACACAAATGTTATTGCTTTAAGGGCAGGAAAACTATCTGGGGGCTGTGACCATGTTCTTTGTTAGCTCTTTGGCTGTTAAGCAGCCTTGGTGATGGTTCACAATAGGCATGTACTGTATAATCATCTGATTGCTCCATAATGTATTGTAGCTGGTATTATAAAGTGATTAATGGTTACCAGTTACTGTATACTGTGTGTGACATCACATGCACATGTGTAAGTTGGCACATATGTAACAGTCACATATTTGCAAAAAAAAAAAACATAGTTCAAAAAGCAACATGATCCTGGACCATACTGGCTGCAGTTCTTTGTTGTGCCTTACCTATGAGCATCTCAGCTATGCCTTTGTGTAATGTGTGAAGTGACACCTCTCATTTCCCTCATCTTCGTACTAGTCTCCTTTCATGCCATTGCCTTTACTTTAAACAATCTCACCCTGCTCCAGTTGAACTGCTACTAGTTTCTACAAGACAGAAATTATTTGTCATCAACCATAAATAACTTGCAACTTCCAGCATGGTTTGCTGATCCCTGTATATGAATTTTGGATGAAACTGCATTGCTGTTTATATAGATGATGTATGTAAACACACAAAGAACTCAGACTACAAAGAATTTTAGAATTTTATATAGCAGATAATAGGACTTTCTTTCTTTCTTTCTTTCTTTCTTTCTTTCTGTCTGTCTTTCTTTCTTTCTTTCCTTCTTTCCTTCTTTCCTTCTTTCCTTCTTTCCTTCTTTCCTTCTTTCCTTCTTTCTTCTATCCATGGGGAGGGGAGGAGCATTTATAGACAAATAATCCTGTCACCACATTGGAGTACTCATTTAACCTGAAGTATGTTGTGGTAATTTGTTGCAGCATTTACTCTAGGAAAAGATCCAAAGACCTGAAGAGCATTCATTTGTTTTGTGTGTATTAAAAAACAAACAAGCAAGCAAGCAATAACTACCTGGGCTTGATTTCATTGAGTTTCTCTGACATTACAAGGTTGTGGTTCTTTATTCTGAGCAAAAACACCATTGAACCTGAACTCTGAATTCAAACTGATGAATTCTTACAGGGTGCAGTACATTTTAACATCAACAAGATTATTTAAATTAACGGAATTTTCCACCTTTGAATCAAGTGTCTAATACACCCAATCAATTTCTGCCAATATGATCACTCTGCATGCAACGAAAGATAGTAATTAATTAAAAGAAATCTCTTCAAGGGCAATTGGTCAACTATGTAGTACGTGAGAAAGAGCTGACAGGGACTGTTCCCTCTCCTCAGTGTCATAAAATAGTCGTCTTCTTCTTTGGTGATCACTCATGGCTAATACTGTCTTCCATGAACACAATCTTAATGATGTGTCCGTAGGTGACTGTGGAGGCCATTTCTGGATACATAAAATAGTATGTATAAAGTAACTCACAAGGCGGATGAGGAAAAGACATAGTTTCAAATAAAATATGTGTTCTAGAAAACTATACGTGTCACTGATGTTTACTTTTTAAGCATGTGAATACAGTACTGAAATATAATCCACAAAACACCAAGATGCCAATTTGCTAGAGCACCCAGAAGGAAGAAAAGCAGAGAAGTGTCTTAGGTAGAAAAGAGCACAATATTGTTGATGCAGCATGCATTTGGGAAGGCTCCCAATGCACAATCATACACAATTCTTACTATCAAATATGTGGTGGAAGGCAGTACAATGTATGGATCAAATGCTGGACTTAGTCCAGTCGGAATAGGGTTCACATCTCTGTCCAGCCATGAAACCCGTTTCTCTTCATTTCCTATACCATAAAATAGGAAAACCCCATCAAAGCCAGCCTGAATATTTTTTTTCCATCAATGTGAAAAACAAAACAAAAATATTTTATTTTGCTAGTTGGTCCTTAAATGCTGCCAGGCTCAACAACTTGTCACCCAGAGTTGGCCAAGTTATGTGCAGCAGCAAATTCCACTTCATGCCATTCTTCTTGCTCCCCAAGCTGCACAATAATGGTGGTAACTTTTTTCTCCAAGTTAATCTCTCAACATATTTATGCTTAAATCAATACCTACAGAAATTGCTGTTGGGCTTAACCAGGAGACCATTTTTTTTGAGCAAGGATGATTCTTATGTGCTGTTACAGCAGAAGTGGTGATGTTATCTCCTCTGAGATATGGAAGATAGAGGGTTGCGTTCTGACCAGATTCATGGCTTCTCTCCCGCCCTCCTTCCCACTCACAACAAATCACTGCAAATCTAGGAGCAGTGATTTGTGGACAATAAATTATGTTGAAACATTCCTGAAGTCAATTCACATTCAAAGACCATGAGAAGGCAGGTGGAACAGTGGAGAAGATTTGATTTCAAGCTCTTTAATGGTCTAATGTTTGGCTCCAAAGAGGCACTTTCTTGCTCTACCTTCCAGCATCAGGCAATAAATAGCTGAAGGAGCTGGGCCATATAGTGCAGAAAGAATCAGCAAAAAGGACAGAGATATTAAAGGGGAGGGGTGAAAACAAGGGTACGTGATCTGGAGTAGGGTGAAACAGAGTGCACGAACATTTCATGATCCTAGTTTGGCAGTTGATTGCATATCATAATCTGTTGTTTTGGTTGCAACCATGGTTTGACTTTGCAAGCCATTGTTTGGTATAGACGTAAGTTGTCCCACTGTTTGTCCCAAAGTCTGAAATTTCAAATATGTTTATTAGTATCTCTAGGCTAAAATCCTTAGGGTTGGAAAGTGTGCCCATTGAACTTTCATCATTTTCTATTAGGATTGTCCGTGTAGGAATATTTATTGTATGCAGATTCTAAGTAAGCTGAATATACTGATAAGTAAAATATACTGATAAGTATATTTTGAAATGAAATGCTAACTATGTGTTGGAAGCATATCAGCCATTTAACGATATTTGTTTTCTGCTACTAGCTTTTTAAAAAGTGTGGTCTTGATTTAGTTTTGAAAAAGTAAGCCTCCATTGCATTTCAAATTTGTTCAGTGTCAGATCCCATTTAAGTGTTGCCTAAATTTTGGTGCAGCTGTATTGTTTATAATTTATAAACACTCTGCCATTAAAAGCAATTAGATATTAAACTTTAATAACCCATGTTGTTGTGGATGTTCTATAAATCAGGTTGAGAGTGTTCAAGCTACAATTTACACTGCTTTTGTTTCTGAGTTTCTTTGTAGTGTGAAGTAAATGTCAAAGCAAATTGGGTATCAGGGAAGTGAAAACCGCCCAAATTTGGAAAGCATAGATAATAATCTAGTGATTTGTGCCCTTTTTTGCATTTTATACAGAGGGAAGGAAGGAAGAGGGGAGGGGCAGAAAAGGAAAGCAAATTGAAAACAATAACAATAACCCAAAATCTGTCGTCTAGAAAGCAGTGGAATTTACACTCACGAAAACATTCCAGAAAAAATCAAGCTTTGATTATTCCACTGGTACTGTTCATACTATTTTACTAAAAGTTATGGCATTAAGCTGATAGATTTCATTTCACTTTATTTCTCATTTGTATACCTTCGTCCTGTATTACTATACACAAGATGGTTCACCAGCTGAAAAACAACAAAATATACAAGATCACACATCTTATCACAATCCAATCCAATACGAATAAATCATAATAAAAATATGATTTAAAATAAACACCTAAAGAAATAATTCGACAATTCATTCGAATTGAATAGTACACCATAATATTAATTCTCGCAACAACAACAAACAACAATTAAGCAGAAAATCACTCTCAGCAGTTGCAATAAATCATTACTAAATGATGATCAATAAATAACAGCAAAATCACAATACATAAAGTACCACAATACATTTTTTAAAAAAACACTTAAAAAGATTGAATTGAGCAACAAGATCACATAACTTATAAAATGGTTGCGCTCCGAGTAAGTAAATAACTTCACACTGACACATAATTTAGGTTTTTAAGTTTTTGGGCAAAATTTAGGCCACAACTTTATTGATTACAGCAAAGTGAATGGTATTGGCTTAGGCATTGTCAACCGACTATAACTGACTCCTGCCTCTCTGGCAGGAAGTCTGGAAGGGTAAACACCAAACGAGGGAGCAAGATCGATGAAGTGGCCAGTGCCAAATTCCCAAATGGAAAAATTCCTACCCGGCCCCTCTTCCAAAACAGGCGACCAACCAATATCTGAAGCAAGGCCAAAGCAGCGACACCTGCAAATAGGGACGGGAGGGCGGGTGTTTGGCAGCGCGAAGCAAGTGCCTCAGCCTCGTTGTGCTGCTGCTTTTATAGCCCCCCCCCCAAACACGCCACCTGCATTGGATTGGCTCAAACGGCCTGGCGTGATTGTGGGGCCCACAGACAAGGCCTGGGGCACCCCCCCCATCTACAACCCAGTGGGGGGGGGTGTCTCAGGGGCCCATGCACATTGCGCAACCAGGACCCTCATTAAGGAGGATCCCATTTAAACTAACATTTCCACCTTAAACTTTTCTCCTCTCTTTCCAGCTTCCTTTGCTGTTCTCAAGGCCATGTTCTGGGAGAACAATGAGTAAACAAACAAACAAACAAACCGGTGTTGCAAAATATGACTCAGCAGACTCGAAAGTCTGGCACCGTGACTTATTCAAGGACTGTCAGAGACTTCAGTTTGATAGCTTTGATGTTTTGCATTATTCCATAGTTTTCTACACTGTAATTGTTTCTGGCCATCGTGTTGCTTTCGCTTTTTGCTGAGTCATGATCTGGGAGAGGCTGACGCTCAGCTGGACTTGATTATGGGCAGGGGAGGCAAGGATCTTTGGCCCTTGGTGGCCCTTCCAAACTGAGGGAGCAGACAGGACTCTGAGGCAGCCATAGCTGTTAAAGAGAGAAGGAGGAACAAGGTGTTATGGCAACTCACATCCCCGTGCCTTCGTGTTAAGGACAGGCCTTTATGTAAGAGTGCAGGGCTCTGCGTCCTCCATTCAGAGCAGGAGGCTTTCAAGCAGAACACCTCAGAGCAACGACGATGGTGGAGCAGCTGCAGTGCTGAGGGAGAAGGTGACACTTAAGGCTGCATT
Source organism: Zootoca vivipara (assembly GCF_965207765.1). Taxonomy (NCBI): domain Eukaryota; kingdom Metazoa; phylum Chordata; class Lepidosauria; order Squamata; family Lacertidae; genus Zootoca; species Zootoca vivipara. The sequence goes on along the minus strand of NC_142586.1, from coordinate 32,727,467 downwards.
CACACTGCAGTTTATTCCATTCCCTAACTGTTAACTTTCTGCATTATATTTGGGCTTTCACCATAGTGTAAAAACCAATTCCAGAAATATAGTGGATTAAAGCACCAGTTTAGTATTCATTTCCATGTTACTTGCCTTCCAGAAAAGGGGGGGGGGGAGAGAGAGAGAGAGAACCTGTTTGCAAATAATGCAGAAATGACCACCGAACCTGCGCTATATTCCACTACAGTTCCAGAAGTGGTTTTTACGTCATGTGAAAGCTCAAATATAATACAGAAATGTTGGGGGAACAGAATAAACTTCTGTGTGAAGGGCAGCCTTAGTGAGGGACACACAGACAATCCTTGCAAACAGTTTGGGGGGGACAACAGGGAATGAGAGGGAGGGAAATGAAGGTCACTCCACCACCTTGTACTGGTGTCTGAGCTCCCAGTGCAAGGCAAGAAGTCTGGGTGGGGTGGAAGAGTCAGCAGGCAAACAGTATTGTTACAGCTACTGTGTCCTCCTTCCTCTTTTCCATACCATCTCTCATTCAGGGACACGGGTGGCGCTGTGGTCTGAGCCAGTGTGGTGTAGTGGTTAAGAGCGGTAGACACGTAATCTGGGGAACTGGGTTCGCGTCTCCGCTCCTCCACATGCAGCTGCTGGGTGACCTTGGCTAGTCACACTTCTCTAAAGTCTCTCAGCCCCACTCACCTCACAGGGAGTTTGTTGTGGGGGAGGAAGGGAAAGGAGATTTTTAGCCGCTTTGAGACTCCTTCGAGTAGTGATAAAGCGGGATATCAAATCCAAACTCTTCTTCTTATTTTCTAAACCACTGAGCCTCTTGGGCTTGCCAATAGGAAGGTTGGCAGTTCGAATCCCCACAATGAGGTGAGTTCCCGTTGTCTTGTCCCAGCTCCTGCCAAGCTAGCAGTTTGAAAGCATGCCAGTGCAAGTAGATAAAGGTACCACTGTGGCATTTCCATACGCTCTGGTTTCCGTCATGGTGTCCCATTGCGCAAGAAGCGGTTTAGTCATTCTGGCCACATAACCCAGAAAGCTGTCTGTGGACAAACGCCAGCTCCCTCAGCCTGAAAGCGAGATGAGCTCCACAACTCCATAGTCGCCTTTGACTGGACTTAACTGTCCAGGGGTCCATTACCTTTACCTTTACCATCTCTCATTCCTACCCTCTAAACAACTGGTCATAACTCTTGCTGTGCTCAGTGAGGCTGTAATAGCACTATGAAGGAGACATAAGGTAGTCATGGCTTATTGGGGACCAAATGCCTTCACTAACTTGCCTAGCACGTTCATGTATATGAGCTCCTAGTTAACTTCCTTAGAAAACTTGGGTAATCTGCAAACGGTGGTCCAACCTGTATCCAAAATGCTACCTTCCTTTGCTGCTTTCCTGCTACCTGAATTTACCTGGGATTAAAGGTAAATTTAAAGGTACCCCTGGCCGTTAGGTCCAGTCGTGGACGACTCTGGGGTTGCGGCACTCATCTCACTCTATAGGCTGAGGGAGCCGGCGTTTGTCCACAGACAGTTTCCGAGTCATGTGGCCAGCATGACTAAGCTGCTTCTGGCGAACCAGAGAAGTGCACGGAGACGCTGTTTACCTTCCCGCCAGAACGGTACCTATTTATCTACTTGCACTTTGACATGCTTTCGAACTGCTAGGTGGGCAGGAACTGGGACCGAACAACGGGAGCTCACCCCGTTGCAGGGATTCAAACCACTGACCTTCTGATCAGCAAGCCCTAGGCTCTGTGGTTTAGAACACAGTGCCACCTACGTCCCTGGGATTAGGTGTTTTTAATACCCGAAAACACACTAGGCCAAGTATGCTAACTTAATCTGTTTTACCAAGCACCCACTGTCTTGGGATACAGCTTATTGAAACAAGGTAAGGTAAAGGTAAAGGGACCCCTGACCATTAGGTCCAGTTGTGACCGACTCTGGGGTTGCAGTGCTCATCTCGCATTGTTGGCTGAGGGAGCCGGCGTACAGCTTCCAGGTCATGTGGCCAGCATGACAAAGCCACTTCTGGCGAACCAGAGCAGCACATGGAAACATCATTTACCTTCCCGCTGTAGTGTTACCTATTTATCTACTTGCACTTTGACACAAGGTATACAGTGCTAAAAACAAAACAAACTAGAAAAAAGATTAGCTGTGTATAGCCACGGACACTTAATTCAGTGAATAAGAAAGTAAAGCCATTTCAACCTATTTATTTTCTTCACAATCTGTCTCCTTATTCTCTATCTACCTGTTAGAGCGAAATCACTCCCAGAAAGATGTCTTCTTTAATTGCATACATAAACACCCTATTTGAGTGTTTTTATTGTTGCCGTCCTCAATTATCCACCCCTCACTCAAGAACAAAGTGATAATTAGACATCAAAAGCCAAGCGGATTACTGTCAAGATCTCTCTTGACATCCATTTAACATTTAATCAGATCTTAATGCTATAAATTATGTGTTTCCAATCTGTATAAAAGGCTAAATAAAAGGTGTAAGAGTTCAGCATTAACTTGACTTCATCATAGGCAGAAAAGTTATAAAGTTTTATTAGAAGAATCACCTAAAGTACAATTATTTTTGTTATTTTATATATAATGCCTTTCATTTACTATGGCGGTTCACAAACAAAACAAAACAGCAAAATAGTGAGCATAAAACAATTGTAAAAATATAGCTTCCCATAACTAAAATGCATAGTAAAATAACTTCATCAAACATTAGCTCATGCATAATGATTTTTTTTTTTTTGCAAATCATAATTTAGACTGTATATTTCCCCACCTTTACTAAACCTCACCCTAATACTATACCATTGTCATACCTCAGCTATATATTCTATGTGGGTTGCTTAGGAATGTTTCTTTCTGACCATGTTCAATATGATTTTTCATTTTCTGAGGTTAACTTAGTTAAATGTATGTACATTTTAGAAAGTAATTTACTTTAGATTACAACTGCTGCTTATACTTGACATGATTCCTCCTGGGCAACAATAGACTTGTGGATTAGGCACGCCTTGCTTGCCAATAATATTCTTCTCTTCCTTAGGTAGACTCGGTTATAGATTACTCTCTGAGCTGATCTCAAGAGACCATTTTCATTGACTAGAAAGGTTAATAGCTATCAAAATGGTACTCACAGTCACTTTGGAGGTTGCCAACATTTCGTTCTTAAGAACTATATACTGTGTTGAAATACACATGTAAAACACTGTCACCGAAACCAGGGCATAATCTAGCCCATCACTGGCGTTAAAATGGAATCTCCTTTGAATATACTGTTGCATGCCATTCCAATCTCCAAGTGGTGTGAGATTACAGGGTTACCAGAATATCTGCTTCCTTTTCGAACAAAGAGGCACTGCAGAGACTGTGATGGTATATTTACACATCTATACACCTGAATCCAATGGAGGGCTCTCCAGCATTGCATTCCAATAGGTTCTGGCCTCTCCCATAGCCGCAGCATTGGATTCAAAGCAGACATCCTGCTCTTTTTAAACCTCTCTCCAGCCTACTGCTTAGTAACTCTGATCCTTAACGCCTAACTGCCATTCTAAATTCTAACTTCCCCTAAAATAGTGGCAATGTCCTTAAAATTAAATACTCAACTGAGGGAGGGAGGAAACTCGAACATTTGCAAATGAGATTTGCCTTTTCATGCTTTGGCTCATCTCCAGGCTAGCACCTCAAAAGGAAATTACCTGAGTTAATTGGCTCTTACATTTGGATCAAATCTAGCACATGGCTTCAATACATGCTTGGTCTGACTTTCTGACTTAATACACATGAGTCTGACACAAATCTTAAAACAAGCAAGTCTGACATCACATCTTAACATACATGTTCTAATTAAATCCCAACATTACTAAGTCCGGGCATTTAGCCTCCCATAGATCTATAACAATACTATTGCAGTCACGTGAGCTACCAAAGGTATTTACTTTCAAATGCTTATTTGCAAGCATCCTAGCATGTTGAGAGATCCTCCATAAGACAGTGATCACTCTTGGACCTTTAGGAGCTTCTAACCAGTGTGTGTGTGTGTGTGTGTGTGTGTGTGTGTGTGTGTTCTAATATGTATTTTATTACCTGTGACTAATACTTTATATATGGCATCCATTCTGAGTTAAAAAATGCTGAGCAATAGCCCACTCAACACAAAGTATTATGATGTATGATGATAAGCCTAATATCTAACAATGAATAGAATTATCTCTCTTATTTTTTTGAAGGGGCATTTTGTGAGACAGATATCAATGAATGTGACTGCAATCCATGCAAAAATGGAGGTTCATGCAATGACTACATAGGCCATTTTAAATGTAACTGCCCAGTGGGTAAGTTCTCCTAGATAATGCTGCATTCTATACCCTTGCGGATTAGGGTGGATACATCTGTCAATTTCAGTTTCTCTTTCCCCCCCTTCTTCAGTTTGTACATTTCTCCTAATATACACTTGATTACAATTTTGCTTTATGTGCACATTTTGCAAGCAATTTCCCCAATACATTGCATTTTATGTTACCTTCAGTGAAATATGTTTTTTTCTGCATATTTCTGCCTAATATTTTGTTGCAGAAATTAATATTGTGCAGTTTGAAGTGACTGGGTGCATATAAATAAAACCCATGCATGAAAATAAAACCCATAAGGCCCATAAGATTAATTAAAAACTTTACTTGCAGAACTTTCTTCAAAACTGAACAAAAACATCAAATATACATCCAAATAATTGCATTCAATACCTTGTGCTGTTCAGCACAGGCTCAGAATCTTGCATGTCCAGACCCAGAGACCTCCCCCTCCCCTAAATAAAGACACATTTGACTCAAATTTTAGTTTGGTTTTTGGCAGAATTTAGGCGACAACTTCATTGATTACAGAAAGTGAGCGGTTGCATAGGCTCTGGTTCGACTAGCTCCTTGCACCCTTGCAGGCAGCGCTGACCCAGGGCACCAGCATAGGGCAGCCGAGGGTGAACACCTGGATAGGTGAAAAGCTGGGAACAGACTATGTTCACCACTTAAATGCTCCCCTGGACTCAGGCACGGGCACAACCCCCTCGACGATACCCTTCACATAGGGATGGCAAGATCATTCTCTCATCCCTATCACCAGAACCACTGCCTATCCACAACCTTACAAGTTGTGACAATTTGCTACATGGCCGGCGAAACCCAAATGGCAACAGCCAATCAGCCAAGTGGGGAAAATTCCTGCCGTGCCCCTGTCCCAATGACAGATGACACACAACGGCATAGCAAGGTCAATCATAAAAATGCCCTAAAAGTAAGGAGAGGTGGGTGGGTGTTCCAAATGCACAAGTCAAAAGAGGAAGCTCTGGGTCACGTGCATGGGTATATATAGGTCCCTTGATCTGTTTGGACTGCACCCCATTGACCAGATTGAACCCAACATTGAGGGACTTACCAATCGGGTGTTGTGGCTTTCCAATCTTACCCACCCACAACACAGGCAGTCAGTCTCCAGGTCTCACCGCAACACGTGCCCTCTTTTAGGGAGGACACGATTTATAAGAATAACTTTAAACAGGATTGAGATCAAAACTCTGTCTCTTCCCCATCCCAGCTTCCATTCTAGCCTGAGGCTGTGTGCCCCTACAGAGCTTCATTTCCATCCTTACTCCTACAGTGCTATTTTTCTAGAAAAAGAGGTGCCAGAACTCACCATGAATGCCTCCCTTGTTCTCTTATAATGTCAATGATGCCAACCTGAGAGGTGCCAGAACTGAGTTCCGGTGAGTTCTGGCTGCATAAAAGCCCTGCTTCCACAGAGTCTGAAAACAAAGATCTCCAGCTACCACCCTTCCAAGATGGCGAATTTGCAATTCAATACCTCTGATGTGATAGAATATTAAAACATCACATCAGAGCTAACAGAAAAGAACAATTGTTCATTACCAACTCAGTTAAAGCTCAGAGTCACTTAGAAGACTGCATTAGAATTTTCCAGTGTTGAACCCTTTCATCAATACACACAGACAATTTCAGAGTGAATTAAAACAATTATACCTAACATAGATTCCATTTTTTTGGTATACATTTTTTGGGTTGGAAACTGCATTGCAAATTTTCGTAGGCTAGCTGTATTGAGGTAATGCTTCTAGAAGTGTGAAGTAGGTAGATTTGTATTAGAATGCAAAGTGAACCAGATTTTTCTTGATTGTTAGTTCACGGCAATCTGTTTTCCAAACAGAACATTTTGCCACACGAACCAAACTCTGCAGGAATAAGCAAATTCTATATTATATCCTAACCATGGGCAAGTCTTCTATTGCACCTTGATTAAAAGTGTGGAGAACTATCAGGGACTAGCTAAGATTGCTTCAGGGACCAGTTCCCACCATCAGGATATTTTCTTTCATGAATTTTAATTAAGCTAAGCAAGGGGGGGGACCCATTGCAGGCAGACCCTCTTGGGGCAAGTCCCATTGAAATTAGTGGAATTTACTAACAAGTAAAAGTTCATAGGTCCTGCCTGTGCACTGAACAATTCCATGTTCAAATATTGCTAAATGTTCCTTTGAAAGCCTCATCTTGATATATATGATGTCCACAAGAGGTGCACATTGCTAAATGGCTGAGACAGTTGATCCTGCCAGGTTCACTCTGCAGTGTTTTAACATTTTAATAGAATTTGGATTAACGCTGTTTTGTTTTTCGAAAAATCTCTGTGGCATAGGATTTGAGGGTCACCAGTGCGAAGTGGATATTGATGCCTGTTTATTTCACAATGTAAGCTGCAACCGTGGAGCTCAGTGTTTGGACCAACCTTATGAACTTGCTTATATGTGTGGAACAGCATGCCAGGAAAACACAGAGGTAAGATTAGATAAATGCCTGAAGTGGCTCTAATAACTTTTTGAGAAATAAAATAAGGGCATAATCAGAACCTTCCAACCATAACAGCATGGCTTCACTGAGCGGTGGGGCTAGTATCACATCCACAGCCCTGCTGCTCAAGGTGACCCAGATGGAAGGTAGAAGGGGGCAGAATGATCGCTGTGCTAGCCTGGAGTTGCCACAGTGGTCAGGCACAATGTCATTGAGTGATTGCAGTGAAACTGGCTTGGGGTCCTCTCCCTGATTCCACAATGCCCCATTTGAAGGCCTTAAGCTGCCTACTGCTGGTGGGGATCTCAGTGAAGGCACTCCTGCCCACACATTAAGCAGGTAGAAACTGCTGAGGAGCTGCACCAATTGAGTGACGTTTGAGTCACTCTGTTGACAGTAGCTATAAGGCTAGCTTAGTGGGCGAAGTTGGGCAGAAGGACCGTTTTGCACAATCTAAACCCTTCACAGCACAGCATAATAGTTATTTATTTATTTATTTATTTAATGTATGTATGTATGTATGTATGTATGTATGTATGTATTGTTCTGTCAGCCGGACTCTATTTCTAAATATGCTCTTACATATATTGCCGGAAACTTTAGACCTTTGTGCACTGTGGAGGAAATCTGCCTTTCCCTAAATCCCAGATTGAAAACCCTTGCTTGGCTATAATGTTCATGTCCTCAAACTAGACACTAGGCAATAGGAGCATGCAGGAGATTTAGCTGGATCGTGAATCCCAAGCTACATCTGCCCAGAGAGGTTCTGGCTTTCTAATGTGAATTGGGATGTGTAAGAGGCCGCCCATACCACAAGATAGATGGTCCTAGGAAGCCAAGCCAGCCATGAGGAACATCTCACATACATCACAAGTTATCCATTCCTCAGGTCATGCCAGTCCTGGGGAACGTTTTCATCCATCTTTAGTTATTGAGGTCATGCCAGTCCTGGGAACGTCTTCATCCATCTTTAATTATTCATTCCCCAGGAGCTCAAACTTCCCATGGGAAACATGCATACTATGGAGAACAATAGGGTCTGAGCATATATGGGCATAAGAGTGTTCTGCTGATATTATTGGCTATTGCTATATAGGTGTATTGTAATGATTGGTTTATGGCTATTGCATATGCATTTACTATATCTAATAAATATGTGGTCACGAGAGAGCTCGGGGCTCTCATCAAACGGTTGGTTGATTCTATCAGTTGTCTGTCTTCCTTCACGAGAGCCCACCACTTTGTAACAAGCCTTGCTGCTACCCTCCAAGCCACTCCAAGCTGCTAGGACCCCTGGCTGTTACATCCTGAATTGCTTTGTGGCACCTTGGCAATTTGGATGCGAAAAAGGATGCTGCCGACAATTTGTCTGCCGAAACTAATATATCTGTTCTCCTCTGGCCATTAAAAGATGCCTTCACTGGCTAAAAACTTTTCTGTGAATGCAGGGGCACCAACTGGACACCCACCCAACAAAGTTTATTTTATATTAAAATCCAGTTGGAACCACATTTGAAACTGAATACAAAATGACCCCCCCCCCCACACACCCCATTTCAAATTTTAAAATGCAAATTGTCTTCTGTGTGGGAAATTTTTATTTCATTCTTCCTTTTTATTGCATAAATATCTGTTACACATGGCAACTCTGAAATGGTGCAATAATCATTTTGGCCATTTAGGCTGTAAAGTGCTGATGTACTGAAGATTCTGATGGGAGCGACTAAAGCATTTTGGTGTAATATTTGTTAAAAGCTCTCAGACATGTTTAATTTATTCATACAATCACTATACAGATTATAATATTTCTGCTACTTGTACTCATATGTAGGTTTCTGGGCATTTAATCAGGTAAATTACTTTGTTTTCTGAAGTAAATGAAAACAGAGGTTAATAGTACTTTTGAGATATATTGGCCTTTTGATTTTCTATGGCACAAGGTTCAATAAATTAATAACAGTTGCTTAATTAAATGAATAATTGCTAAAAAATAACTCAGAATAGTGTCTGGCACAGTTTTGAATGCATTATGCTGCTGAAAGTTCTTGTAAGCACAATAAACCTCTTGCAGATTTCTGATTATTTCTGTAGGTCCACCGCCACATTGGGCTTTCTTAGACATTTGAACTGGGGCAGGATTTCGGATTGGTCCTGCAGTTGATCTCCTTGTGTGATGATACCCCAATCCCTCCCAGAGTAAATAAGACACAGGACACATTGCATAAGGTTAATGAGTGTGAAAAGGCCACAACTTTATTGATTACGGATGTAGAGAGGTATTGGCTTAGGCATTGGATCTAACCGTCTATATCCGACTCCAGCCCACTCTGCTGGCAGTCTGTGAAGGGTTAACCACCGTTGGGTGAGCCCTGCAATGCAGATCCACTAGGAACTCACCCTGGGGCCACCGCTAGGGGGCGTGCCTTAGGCCCTCACCTACCATGGCTTCGGACATGGCCACACCCCCAGACTCCTTAAGGGAGTACCCTTAGGCATTTTGGGGGAGGTGATGGCAGCAACCTCCCCCCCCACCTGTAACCTTTCAGAAATAATCCAATGCCTACCGCCAAAACCCAAAGTTGTGACGAGTTGCTACGAGGTAGGCGAAAACCACCAGGCCAGAGCCAATTCGCCAAGTGGGAAAATTCCTACCAGGCCCCTCAACGGTGACCAACCAAGGACCATAGCAATGTCAAAAGGGGGAGCCCTGCCTAAAGGGAGGGTGGGCGGGAAAAATGAAGCGGCTGTGGGTCGGGTAAGAGAGGCTGAATCCTGGCTGCACACTTGCTTAAATCAGCAAGCCATGCCCCCCTGGAGCGTCCGGATTGGACGCGCTAAGGGAGCGCCGCATCCGGGAGCCAGCCAATGGGCTGGGAGGATGGCAGCCATCCCCCCAGCAAGTGTGAGGGCTTGTGGAACCCACAATCTCCCCTCCTCCTACGGCGGAAGGGACTTTATGCCCCTAACCACACTGAAAAGCTGGGAGTCTGCTGATGCCCTTCCTAATGTTCTGGTATTTATTGCATTATGGTACAACTTTAAACTTATTACTCATGAATGAAGTAAACATTTAAAATATGAAAACAAGTAAGTTATTTTATGATGTGCCAATAGCATTCAATGATTAAATGCTAGTCAAGAGAATGAGAAAGGATGAGGCAGGAGAGGCAGAGAGGTAAGTGTAGGCTTTCACAAAGTGCAGAGGGGGCTTTCCCCTTCAAACAACAACATGCTTAAACTCCTTCAGTGGGGTTGAAGAAGCTCCCTCTGCCATATTCTGCAGGTACAATCCAGGGGGAAAGTCACCCACTGGGTGATGCCCCATTGAATTCTTGTGTTCAACTATAGTTGATCTCATGGGCACAGACTCCAAGGTTAAGTTATAGTTTTAAGGCATTAGTACAGCGGGAAAACAGCCAAAGAGACATTTTGCTGCAGAATAGTGTTGAGCAATCCGAATGATTAATATACTGACAAAACTTAGGAGTTTTAGCAATAATGAGATGCAGATATGGTTCAAAGGGCAAAAGACTTTGAGAACAGCAAAAAGGTACCTCCGGGGGCTTGTCTCATGAGGCAATTTACTAATAAAATTGCATAAAATACAGTAAGTATAACAAAATAAATAAATAAATGTAGTGAGGAAGGGCCAAGCAATGCAGGAATTCAGTGTGTCATCATATGTTTGTATAGATAAAAAGCAGTATGGGTAGTTTCAGTCAAGCTCAGGATCATCTGATTTGTTTGACACTTTCCCTCCTCCTCCTCAAGTGCTACAAACAGTCCCCCAAACCAGGACAAATAATAGCTTCCAATGAGTTGTCTATTTTGTCAGGACCATAGTGCAGGTGGGGAGATTAAGCTCCCTTTCATTGATGCCAGAGTCCAGTTCCCCTCAATCTCACCCACTGCCACTGTTATGTTAAAGAAATGCTAGTGAGTCACAACTGTCTCCTATAACATATTGTTCTGGACAAAATTTGCATAATGAATATTGTAGGGAAATGTCATGTCTTTTCACATGCACGCTTACTTTTGCGCTGCGTCATGCTGAGGCAGGTTATATGATACAGCCCAAGAGTTAGGGAAATCCACACCCATGAGAATATTTAGGGCACACATACGTAGCACAGAATGGCTCTTCCCAGGGCCAGCCCTACCATCAAGCAGACTGAGGCAATTGCTTCAGGCAACTGATTTTGCATGCCTTGAAAAGGGATTGTTCTATTATTTGACTTGTTCATTGCTTATTACCCAAAAGTTCTCCAACACTGTTAAACATACAAATACAGCTATAACCACTTAAAGTCTTATTGAAGTCTTATTATTCCCAGAAAGCAGTGCTTGTGAGATTTTCTGCCTCAGGTGCCAAAGTATGTAACTTGGGCAGCCTTGGGGCCTATGCGTCTAGATGGGGGAGGGGAGGGTGATCATGATTCCTTGCTGTCTGTCAGGTAACAAAATGTCTAGGGTCAGCATTGATGTTTCCCCCCATATCTGGGTGATTTTTTGGTGTGGGGGCAACAGGGGGAGCCTGTTAGATGCTTTGTTGCCCTCAGTGTGCACTGACATATTATAGTTATCTGTGGAAAGGTCCATGAGTTGAGATCTTCTCTATTTTTATCCCTTCCCTTGGCTCTGTATAACAGATTTTTACAAGTACCCACTTTTCAGGACTGTGCAGGCTAAAGAGCTCGTCACGAAACCCTTCAGTTACAGATGTATTTGTGTTCAATTTTATATATAAAGATCGTGTTGCTTTAGTCATACTAGTTTCCATAATTCTATTATTATTATTATTTGTAGATTATGTAATTCTATGTGGCAGTCCCTCTTGCCCCATGAGTTTATGCTCCAGAGGATGTATGTGTTGTGTTGTGTGTTGTGTGTGTGTGTGTGTGTGTTCAAGGCTGCCTCCAGAAGGCAGAATCTGAAAAGCTCTTCTGCAACTTCATAATACTTTGGATCTAAATCAAGGTCTCCATTGCTACTGCTGGCTGAACTGCCCTTTAGAGACCTATCAGGAAATTGACTGGTAATTAAAATTAGCTAGAGATATGGAAAGACTTTGGCCATCTTCCCCTCTGCAAGGAGGTTTCATTTTAACCCTTCTATTTTTTTATCATTTTAAACAGCCTGTTTTACCTGCTTTTAGATTGGAAACAATAATTTTAAAAATTGGCAGAGGAAGAATACTGCTATAGTTGCAAATAAGGGATTAATTTTTGCCAGCTTCGCTCAAGCTGACTAGTGGCTTTTTTTATGAGAAATGGCCCCAAGCATAATTTCAGAATTTAGCACTAATGACATAGCAAAAAGATCCAATTTTAAGGTCAATTTAAAACTTAATCAAAGACAAATTAAGATTGCAAATTTCTGCCAAGAGTTGTTGTTATTACACATCTCAGTAGCATTTTAAATAGGTTTAGTCTCAATCAAATTGAGGAAGTGGAAAGCTGGATGGCTGATTATCTCTCCCTGATTCACTCTTTTCTTCAGTGCACATCTCATTGATTAGGGGAAACACACATTGTTTTTACATATAGAAATATCATGCATTGCTGGGATTTTTGTGGTCTCTGAAAAACTAGAGAACAATATTTGCACTAGCCCTGCAAATTGGTTTTTATTTGTAGTGGATGAGTTTCATATCTAGCAGATCACACATAGCTGATGCCATTATTGTCAGGAAGATTCAGAGGAAATATCCAACTGGCTATGTACAAACACACACACACACACACACACACACACACACACACACACACACACACACACCATTCAAAACCCTATTTTATTGTTGCTGTTGTCCTTCATATTTCCACTGCCCTACAACCCAAAGCTAATTGCTCTTTGCCTCTTCTCCCAGCTATTTGCTTTCTTAGGGCCTTTCCTCATGTTACAATCCCCTCTACTCTTCTACAAAACAGATCCTAGAAAATGGCGAAGTACGCACTTTGGAAATACTAAGTTACTTTAATGTGAGATGTGACTCTGAGTCATGCGCTCAGGGGATCAGCTACTATATAAGATGATTTGCAGAGCATTTCAAACTCACGACTGCCTACTTGACTGTTACAAAGGTGCCCATCTTTGCCATTTCTCCTTCATACCTCCTAAGAATGAGGGGGGTAAGGTGGGATTTATAGAGGCTTAGCTGCACAGTGGAGAGAGCACTGATAGAAATTATTCTCACGCTTCTCAAACATTCTAACACTTAGAATGTACTAGAGATGCTAGCAGAATCCATCAGTACCATATTCCTCTCCGGATTTTGTGTTTATGGTTTCCAAATACATTTATTCTAGGAGAAGTCAAAAGGTTCAAATTCAGAATTCCAGTTCTTCTGGAGCTGCACTGCCAGAATTTAGCATGACATTGCTACTAATAAATAATGGTGTTTTCTTTTAAAGGGGGGTGGGGGTTAAATTATTGTTACAGTGTGGGGGCACATGAATATCTCCACCTGTAATTTCTATCAAAATTAAAATGGATCAATTCCTGCACTGCAGGGGTTTGTGCTAGATGACCTCTGGGTCCCTTCCAGCTCTAAGATTCTATTATTCTGCATGCATCCTCATCTTTCCACCTAACAGGAGTGCTATTGTTGTGGATTCCAGCCAGTCATGTGCTCCAGGATACTCCCTTCCATTTCCCTTACCCAGATTTCTATTCCAACTGATCACTACATTGCATGGCTACTAATATTCCTAGTCCTCACTGGACTGCTGCTTATATTTTTGTCATCTTAAAATTTACCTCCCAGACATCAGGGTTCACCCACAAGCAATCTCATATGCCCATTTTCTTCTCAGTAGCCCCATCTTTGCTCCAGTCCTATTAGCACTCATCACATCAGTTTGGTATCAGAGGGAGTGATGGAAATCAACTGCAGTGTCAGAACAATAGGGGGAAGCAGAACCGAGGGGATCTGATCATCCTTGGGAACCTATGTATGTACAGTAGGTTCAGGACCATCTGCTTATAGAATTAGTTTGCACAGTATGTGGTAATGATCAGTAGCTTACATGGCAGCTGTAAAACAAACTCTTCCAGGAAATACCTCTTAACAGCTATATTTATACTTGTGCAGGCAACACACCTATGATTGCCAGATGTAAGAGCAAGGAGTAGAATAGCTTGCGCTTTATAAGGGCATCTGGATGGCCACTGATGGAAACAAGAGTCCAAAGCTAGGTGAGCCTTTGGCCTCAATCGGCAAGGCAATTCTCATGTCCTAAAAGCCCAAGTGTATTTGGAATCCATAGCAACAAAGTAGTACACTGTTAGCAGTGAACCCTGTTGGACCATTACGTTCAGCAATAATTTTCCATATTGATTTTATCTTTCCATGAGAATGACTTTATTTGGCCACACCATCAATCCATTGCCTGCCAAGCATCTTTGGCCAGTTATTTCGCTCCTTGCATTGAAATATATTAGCGCAGGGAACTTGAAAGTGTGTCTCCAATTTGCATCAGTCATATTCACATTTAGCTGTCTAATCTTTAGGGACACAGTGGAGAATATACCCTATCACAATTTACTGCCACGTGTATGCCTTTCTTGGAGATCATTATTAGAGTGTCAGTGTAATGCAGAAGTTAGAATGAAAGGCTGTGCCATTTGCTCTGGTTCTAATGTGCTCCCACCACTATTTTTTATTTTGCGTATGATGCAGAGCTCTTCTTCTTGTGAAATGCTGAGGGTTATTGTGTCGTCGTCATCCCCCCCCCCCCAAGCCAGCTTTGTTATGATTTGAAAATGTAAGCCATTGCTATGATTATGATTATTATCCATTTCATTTTTATACTGCTTTATATTTTAAGAAAAATCTCAAAGTGGCTTGCAACCTACATTAAAACATCAAATGAAGCAATCCATAATAAAACATTACAGAGTACGTTCAAGGCAACATAATTAACTGGAAACTAAAATATTGTGTTAAATATTTAAAAATAAAACATTGCAAAGGAAGTCAACTACAAAATGCACATTTAAAACAGCACAATTAGCAAGAGAATAAAATATTATCTTAAGCATAGAACATATATTTTGCTGTTGCTGCCAATCCTGCCAATGATGGTTCATGGCAGGAGGCAGCTATGGAAGCTGAGGCTTGATGACCCAGGTGTGCACACTAGCATACAGTCAAGATGGTCTCGGTGCTCCTTAGCAGCCTCAGCTTTTATAGCTTGGAGTTAGTCAGGGCCCTGCCCTCTCAGGCCAGATGAGAAAAGGCTTGCAAGGCAGGGAAGCTGGTCTTTCAGGACTCACAGCAAAGTTGGCTATTGGAAGACATCCACACCCCTTGTCCACCCATTGGTGTGGATAGACAGAAGGCAACGTGGAAACACACTGAAGTGTACTAATGTGTACAGCCATGTGCAAATGTGAGTTGAAAGACTGTGGGGTGAGGGGAGAACTCAGTATTGGCTGAGTATTAAGCTATTAATGTGTACATAACCTCAGGCTAGCATTCGAGCAACCAGGGTTCTAATCCCCACCCAGCCATGAGTTTAATGATGTGCCCTTGTGCCTGTCAACACCTCTCATCCAAACCAACCTCAAAGTGTCATTGTGAAGATAAAATGGGGTGGAGGAAAACCTGAACTGCTTGAGGAAAAGGTGGTATATAAATGTAATAAAGAAACAAATAAATGGTATCACTAGTATTAATGATGTTCGTGTGATGAATGGTATTACCAATGAATTCTCAAATCACATGGAACTTTCTCTCCTCCGCTATGACTTGTTTTATAAATCTGTTTAACCCCAGGATATTGCAGAGGTGGAAATCTTTCCTCATATCTGAGTGTGTAATTCTCACTTCTAGTTGTGTGCAAATGGAGGACAGTGCTTCCACGATCAAGACAACCAGGGCTATCTATGCGTCTGTGTTCCTGGATGGACGGGACCGACATGCCTGGAAAATATTAATGACTGTGAAGTGAGCTGGTGCCAGAATGGAGGCACTTGTGAAGATGGAATCAATGAATACAGGTACTAACATGCCTCTCTTATGGCAGCTTTCTCCATAAACCTCGGGGACATTACAAGAGATGATTGAAACACTGCTTCTCTCCTGCTGCTTTCAACTGCAGTTAAAATGCCATTGCTGTTGCATTTATAGTTTTCACATTCTAGAATGTTATGGGCAGTCATTTGCAATAAACATGGCTGCTTAAGTAAACAGATTGATCACCTAAGTCATAATAATAATAATAATAATAATAATAATAATAATAATGCATTGCTGCAAGTAGAAAGTAAGAAAACTGAGGTACAATCTCTAACAAATATACTGTCTTCTACTACAAAGTAAATGAAATTCACTTTAGGAACAAGAAGGGGTAAAATAGCAAGAGCTTTCCATATAAAGTATATATATGGAAAATATCTGTAGGGATAATATCATACTAACTTTAGAGGACGTTTAGTCAAAGTTGCTTAAATGATACTCTTTTTTTTTGTACGCTACGACTCTCTGTGTTCAATTCAGGACAGTTGGGTAGTCTAGAGCAGGGATAAGTAACCCTTTTGCTCCTGAGGGCTACATGAGGCAGCGGGTACTCAGGGACTGGAATGTCACTTGGCATGACCATATGTGAGTATGGTCAGTGGGCAAAGTCATTGACACACACACACACACTAACTCAGCGAGAGGGATGGGCAAATCTGAGCATATCAGTTTCTCATTTTTCCAATCTTTAATTCAGTTCTGCGTGTTTCTACATTGGTTCTTTATTTTATTACTGTATTTATACTCCACCTTTCAACCATTTCAGATGCATGGCTGAGTGGTGTTTGAGCCTTGATCTCCCAGGTCCTGGTCCAACACCCTAATCATTGCACCATGGTTTTGTTTTTGTTGTGTTGTGTTTTCAAAAAGGTTGTCATAAAAATTCATCAGCATTTTACTGTGATTTTCTCTCATTATACATATATTTGTATACAATTTTGCCCAACGTACACAAGATGCCAATGGTAAAGCAAGAGTGAAAAACTCAAAATGTGACAACCCTGTGTCACAAATTGAGTGCATCTGTCTTTGGGGGGAAACCTACCATTAGAAAGCAGCCAGGGTATGGATAAGGTAATGCTTACCCTGGCATTAAACTGAAAGAAATTATGACGGAGGCAAGATATATAAGAATACTGCTCTATTATACATCTGATGATCCTCATTCCATGGATTTTCAAATCTGTGTTTTATACTGGATAGCCCAGGCACCCCAAACTGCGGCCCTCCAGATGTTTTGGCCTACAACTCCCATGATCCCTAGCTAACAGGACCAGTGGTCAGAGATGATGAAAATTGTAGTCCAAAACATTTGGAGGGCCGAAGTTTGGGGATACCTGGGATAGCCTATAGCTAAGAAAAGCGCTGCACTGATCCAAGCTCCATTTATAAAGTGAAAGATGCTGTAATATATGTACTAATACTTAACCTTCCTACTGACACAGCATGTACCCAGGTCAAACACAGGGTGTTCAATGAATCGGTTCAAACTAAATTCAAGAAGAGTCCTACTGGAACAGACCAGAGGCCTGTCTAGTCCAGCATCTGATTTCCCCCAATGGCCAACCAGATGCCTATCGGAAGTCTAGAAGCAGGACATGAAGGCAACAGCCCTCTCCTGCCAAGTGTCAGCAATTGGTATTCAGAGACATGCTGCTTCTAATCCTGGATGTAGTATATAGCCTTCATTGTGCAAGAGCAACACCATGTATGCACATGATATCAAGCTGTGATGCTGCTCTGGTCGAGTAGAGGAATTCTCACAAAATGAAATATTGACAGATTGCAACTAAACCAATTGGGGAAAGAATCTGAACTCGTTCTACTGCTTCAAAACCACCGACCTTTTTTTTTCCCCCGGCTGCCTTTCAGTGGAAGCAAGAATAGTGCTAATTTGTTTCAAATATACTGCATGTCAGCCACTTTTTTAAGAAAACCTGTTTGTGTACAATGGCGATTAATTACCCCATGGGAATCCCATGCAGGACCTGAGTTCAATAGCTCTTTCCATCTTATGTTTCTCACCAATTGATGTTCAGAGTCATACTTGACCTCTGACACATCCTCTTTTAAGGCCATCAAAATTGGTGGCCATCGACATTCCATAGTTTTTGATTAATATTAATATTAATATTCTGCTTTTCCCCCAGCCCAGGACTCAGGGCAGCTTACAGATAAAAATGCAAAACACAGATAAAATAGAAAAAGCTCAAAGCATTATGAGGTACACTAATTAAGTACAAATCTAATTAAAACAATATTTTTTAAAAAATCTATTAAAATACACATAATAACAACAATAAAATAATAAATATGTGCTGTGTGGAGAAGTATTTCCTGTTGTATGTCCAGAATCTCCCACCATTCAGCTTCATTAGATAAACCAGATTTCTAGTATGGAGAGTGTAAGAGGAAATTGTATTGTTTTCGGCTCTTTTCACACCATGTCTCATCTTACACAACCTTTCCCCTCTACCTTAACTAAAAGATGTGGTGATCAGAACTGTTTACAGCATTCTAAGTGTTGTCACACCATAAATTTATATAAAGGCTTTGCGAAACTAGCAGCCTTCATTTTAATTCTTGAGATCTTAGCAGAACTCTAGATCTTAGCAGAACAGAAGCCATGGGCCTTTTTGCTCATTAAGATTGAACTACAATAATGTTCTTCTGCCAACCTAGCAGTTTGAAAGCACATCAAAGTGCAAGTAGATAAGTAGGTACCGCTCCAGCGGGAAGGTAAATGGTGTTCCCATGCACTGCTCTGGTTTCGGAGGCCCCGATGTTTCTGGCCTCGCCCTTTGCTTCTTCCTGGTGGAGCAGAGGCAAGGGGCGGGTCAGAGAGCAGCGTCAGCGGCCGCCACCGCCCCTCACCGCTCCGCCTCCGCCTGAGTAGGAAGAAGACAAAGCGCGTGGCAAGCCAATCCATAGCGTGCTTTGTCTTCTTCCTACTCAGGCGGAGGCGGAGCGGCAAGGGGCGGCAGCGGAGACGCCCCTCACTGCTCCGCCTGAGTAGGAAGAAGCACACGTCGCGCTATGGAGCGGGTTGCTGGCGGCGGTGCTCCAGGATCCGGGTGCTGGAGCACCGCCCCCCGGCAACCCGCTCCGTAGTGCGACGTGTGTGTCATGCGTCATGGCGCGTGCTTCGTGACGCGCAATGCATGTGCGCAACGGATCCCCCCCCCCCGACGGGGTGCCTTCTGGTTTGCCGCCCTGGGCAGCCAGAAGGCTAGCAACGCCGCTGACTGCCAGGGGTCCTTTACCTTTACAATAATGTTTGGGCAGATCCCATTATTTATTAAGCTAACAGCTGCTACAGAGAGAAGAGCTGTTCTGTGGTGGCTCCTAGGCTGAGGAATCCATTGCCACTTGAAGTTTGCTAGATTCAGGAACTCAGGCTTTGTAAATGGCACCAAACATTGTTTTGCAGAGGTGTCCTGTGACTTATGTGCTTCCACATAATTCTGTTCACTCCTGAACATTTCATTTGTTGCATCTGCTTGAGTGGTTTTATTGGCATTGCATTTCAATTATATTTTAACCCTTGTATCATTCAAAGTTTTAATTGCTGTTCCTCATTTTGAGAATATCTAATTGAAAGCCATGCTGTTAATTACCGGTATCTAAATAAATAAAAAGGGACCCAGGTGGCGCTGTGGTTAAACCACTGAGCCTAGGGCTTGCTGATCAGAAGGTCGGCAGTTCGAATCCCTGTGACGGGGTGAGCTCCCGTTGCTTGGTCCTAGCTCCTGCCAACCTAGCAGTTCGAAAGCATGTCAAAATGCAAGTAGATAAATAGGAACCGCTACAGCGGGAAGGTAAACGGCGTTTCCATGTGCTGCTCTGGTTTGCCAGAAGCGGCTTTGTCATGCTGGCCACATGACCTGGAAGCTATACGCCGGCTCCCTCGGCCAATAATGCGAGATGAGCGCGCAACCCCAGAGTCGGTCACGACTGGACCAAATGGTCAGGGGTCCCTTTACCTTTAAATAAATAAAAACACCTGATAGAAATACTTTGTGCAAGCAGCCAGCATTCCCCACCCAGTGGTTAACATGAAAAATCAGCTACATGCAGGAGACAAATTCTATGTGCCAGTCTAAATAGCTTGTGATGTTGTGATCACTTGCTAGCACAACACACAAAATATAAAGTAGCATGCCAGTGAGCTGTCGGTCCTCCAGGTATTCTAAATTGTTTTGAGAGACTAGATGACTTCGGATATAATTAGCTGGTAAAACCACAAAAATCTACCAAGGCTCCTGTGTGTTCCACTGGGGCTTGTATAGGACAAATTCTTGGTGGAGTGTGCCTCAAAGCCTTTGACAATGAGATGATTAGAAACTAATTACTTCTGGTTCAGTCTTTAGAATATGAAGATTGCTGCTCACTTAGTTTATTTGGAAATGAATGCCCACATCACAGATAAAGCCCTGCATCCTCCATCTGTCAATTTTGGCTGATCCAAGAGCACTGTTCTTTTGAAGACAACCTAAACCATGAAGTTATTTGTAGATTTTTCATGTTGACAAGTATCTGTTCTGCAGAGAGGGGATCTGTATATGTGCCTAGGAAGCCTTAATATAACTCAGCGTTTCTCAACCGGTGTTCCGCGAGACACCGGCTTGTGTGCCGCGACGTGTGGCGAGGAAAAGGGCGCTTTGCATTGCTGATGGACTTCCGGCGAGGCAAGATGGCGCGCAGCATGGCAGTCTGAAGCTCCTGAGAGCGACCAGCGTACCCGTGCCGCCAGCCTAGCCTCCGGACCGCCGGAACCGCTGTCGCCGGTACGCGGGCGCCAAGTGAGCCCGGCGGATCGACTGGGGAGCCGCTGGAGGCCCCCCCGCGACCCCACCGGAGCGACACCGAAAGCGCCCGGCTGGAGGATCAAAGGACCCCTGGGCTCCGCGGCAGCCGCGTGGGCGTCGGAATCGCCCGGCGGATCAAGCGGGGAGCCGCTAAAGCCCCCCAGCGAGCCCGCCTGCGGCCGGGAAGAGCTCTGAAGCCCGGGACCTCCCACCACACGACGGCCCTGCCTCGTCGCCGCAGCCGTCGCCACCCCAGCCGCCCCAGGAGAAGAGGAAAAGGAGGGAGGCCCCCCCAGGTGAGGGAAAAAGGGAATGATAGGGAGGAGAGGGCCCCTCGCCACCCCCCAACCCAGGTGAGAGCGCCTGGTGGGTCCGCCTGGCTACCGCGCAGCAGTTCTTCATCTCCCCTCCAAATTAAACTCAATATAGGGCGGCACAGAGTTGGTGTGCCGCAGGATTTTTTTTCATAGAACAAGTGTGCCGTGGCCCAAAAAAGGTTGAGAAACACTGATATAACTGGTGGGAAAATGGGTGGGAGGGAATATCCCAAAGGGGAATACATTTCCTTTTAAATGTGTGAAATAATTGCCTGTACCCGTCTACTCAAGAGTATAAGGCCTGTTGAGTTCGGTGAGATTCATTCCCCCCTAAAGTGGTACAAGACTGAAGTCTAGGGCTTTGTTTAATTTCTCCCTTTGTTGCCAAGTCTAATTTCCCTCTTTGTCCTATTTTTGTCCTTGACAGAAAAAGTTGCCCTAGACAGAATCAGGCATATTTGCTTGTATAAGTCACAATGAGCAATCCAAGAGCGTAACCATTTTCTGAGCATCAGTTCCACTGACTTCAGTTGGATTTGTTCCCCAGTGAGCTTTAGGAATTTCAAAAAATCACAGTGCTTTCTTTTTTCTCTTTGGGTCAATCCACGAAGTACAGATGAGTTGGCAAAAGTGGGGTTGGCCATTAGTTAAAACAGGAAAGAATGTGAGAAGGACATTGTGGGTGAAGAGGCCAAATCCAGGGGAGCTCCTCTGTTTGTACACAAGCTCGTCCTCAATACTTTTTTGTGGCCTATTTGGTACAAACCATGTTTTCCTCATTCACTGTTCTTTATACTGCAACATAATCCTTGATACATCACCACTGTCATGAACACATCTGCCCCAAGTTGAGAAGCACAGCCTGAGTCAGTCAACTTGGGGCAGATGTGTTCATGACAGTGGTCCCCCCTCACCAAGTCCTCCCCCCCCCAACACAGAATGGAATGATGATAAGGAGTCAGCAAAAAGTGGGAGGGTGAGAAGTCAGCTCGCGCAAGAAGCACAGGCAGACTTAGAAAGCAGGCAAAATAGCATTTCCTCACCGGAAGAGGAGGCAATTAATCATCTGAGCCCAAGGAGTCGTCGTATGGGAATGGTATTAGATAGGAAGCAAACCCAGAAACGCAAGGGTCATAGGTTCAGGATATTCTGCAGAACCAGGAAGCATTCTTCAGAAGAGTCAACTGGTTCATAAGTCACGGACGTTCAGTTAGACTTCTGAGGCTACTTCTTTGTATTGCAATAAATCTTCAAGCTAATTACAAGTTGTGTGCTGTGTTATCAAGAAGGCAGCCTGGGCTCCTGACAACCACGTTGCACTGCAGGGATAGGAATCATGTTGTAGACACCAGATGTTGAAACAAAATAAAAAAATTCCTTCCAGCAGCACCTTAGAGACCAACTAAGTTTGTCATTGGTATGCACATGAAATCTCATACCAATGACAAACGTAGTTGGTCTCTAAGGTGCTGCTGGAAGGAATTTTTTTATTTTGTTTCAACTACGTCAGACCAACACGGCTACCTACGTGACACCAGATGTTGTTGGACAACAACTCCCTTCATTGTTGTAGACACCAGATATTGTTGGATGACAACTCCCTTCATTGTTGTAGACCCCAGATATTGTTGGATGACAACTCCCTTCATTTCTGACCATCACCCATGCTACCCATGTTAGATGACGGGAGCTGGAATACAACAACATCTGAAAGGCACCCCAGTGGGTATTCCTGCTAAAGTCTTCTGCAAGAGTTCATGGCACATCACTAATGCATTTTCTCCTCCCACCCTTGTTCTTTGGGCCCAAGCCTATTATTCCATAGCTTGCAATGGTAGAGCAATTTTGAAAATGTCACCATACTTAAAAAAGAAAAGAAAAAAAGAACACAACCAAATTCTTATAGGTTTGTTAAAATTCTTTTTTACGCTTTGTATAATTCGAGTGGGTATATGTTGAGAATCACACACTCGTTATCATTATTTTGCAATGGGATTTGAACTATTACTCCTGTTACCGCCTGTGCTAGTGTTATAGTAACACTTGTGCTTTACAGTTATTACAGCTAAATTAAAACGATAGGCTTAAACACTGAAAATACTCATTCTGGAGTTGGAAAGAGACCTCAGCTCAGCAGCAGAGCACATGTTTTATAGGCAGGAAGTCTCAACACTCTCTGAAACCCTAAAGAGCTGCTGCCCATCTGTGTAAACAATAGGGAGATCAAGCATTGTTCCAACTTGGTAAGAAGCAGCTCCCTAAGTTGCGACACGCAATTGGGTTTTGAGGTATGTTCTCAGAAAGTAATACAGGAAAGTTTTTCTCACTGAGGAAGATGGATTCTGTTTCTAACAAAGCGTGAATGTCCTACTCATTTCTCAACTGCCTTGGCCTTTTCGATCGAACTTCTTATTCAGTATGTATAATTTAATTTCATCAGCAACCGGGGGGAAAAAGAACATTCAATTATGTTAACACAGTTCTTAAAGTTACATATTATGCTGTTTTAATGGGAAGAGGGATACGAACAAAAACTCCAAACAATACATTTTTTACTGCTATGGATAATCTTTCAGATTTTGCACCTTCCTGGTTATATTTTTGACCTTGATAAGTACACCCTATTTCATTTGTCATTTGATTAACTGAATGCCTGGTTACTAAAATTGATTACTCTGTCCAAAGTGTTAGGTGCTATCCATAGTCAGTGTTGCATGTTTCTGGAATGCCCCACTCACATTGCAATGAGCCAGACATAGAGCTTACCAGGATTTTTATACAGTGGTACCTCGGTTTATGAACACAATTGGTTCTGGAAGTCTGTTCAGAAACTGAAGCGTTCATAAACTGAAGCGAACTTTCCCATTGGAAGTAATGGAAAGTGGATTAATCTGTTCCAGACGGTCCATGGAGTACTTAAACTGAAGTGTTTATAAACTGAAGCGAACTTTCCCATTGAAAGTAATGGAAAGTGGATTAATCCGTTCCAGATGGGTCCACAGAGTACTCAACCTGAAGCGTACTTAACCCGAAGCATGGGTGTAATTGGTTCCGGAAGTCTGTTCATAAACTGAAGCGTTCATAAACTGAAGTGAACTTTCCCATTGAAAGTAATGGAAAGTGAATTAATCCGTTCCAGATGGGCCCGTGGCGTTCGTAAACCGAGGTGTTCATAAACTGAGGTTCCACTGTACTGCACAACTTATTAGCTCTGCTAAAACCACTGGCTTAGCTATATGTGATCAGAGGAGCTCCCAAAACTCCCAAATGTCCCAATCTTCCCATTTCTGGGCACAGATGTGACTTGGTGCTGCTACAGAGTTAATGGTTGTAGTATCACTGCTGTGCCATGCATTTTATTCATATATCCACTGATTTATTATTTAGTTATTGCTTTTGATGTCCCTCTCTTCAACCCAGAACATTTAAAAATTACATTATATCCAACAATAGAGCCCACTGCATCTTGGTATTAAACCATAATTAAAACTGACGGATCAAAAAGGCTTGGACAAATGAAATGGACTTGCTACTGAAAAAGGTCAGACTCACTGCCAAGTAAGACTTGCTGGGGAGAAAATGTCAAAGCCAGGGTGCCA
Source organism: Zootoca vivipara (assembly GCF_965207765.1). Taxonomy (NCBI): domain Eukaryota; kingdom Metazoa; phylum Chordata; class Lepidosauria; order Squamata; family Lacertidae; genus Zootoca; species Zootoca vivipara. The sequence goes on along the minus strand of NC_142586.1, from coordinate 32,702,849 downwards.
TAGCCAAGAAGGCTCTGTCTCCTGTTGCCACCCTCTTCACTTCTTACAGTGAAAGGACTCTGAAAAGGGCTCTGAGTATTATCTTAATGCTTGGTCCAGGTTCCTGACATTCCAGGTTTGTGCAAAGCTTGCTAGCGCTTTGCTGCCTGTGCATCTGTCGGAGTATGAGAGTGCATTAGAGCAGTGCAGCAGGGTTCTATATGGTACTTCTACTGTTTCTTTGCACATTCTTGCAGCAGCAGTAGTAATAGGAATAGAATTCTGCTGTGGGAGGGGGAAATCAACACATTTTCCTACAGATTTAGCAATTCACAGGCATGCAATGCAATTTCTTGGATTACTACTGCTAGTAAAAGAAGCAGATATTACCCCCTTATGTTATACGTTCAAGGCCTCTGCTGTTTTCAGGTACTGAGCCTTCCTGATGTGAACATTTTTTGTTGCATTGCATTTTCAGCTGAAACACTATAATTTCACCCTTCTTAAATCTGACCCAGATTTCCTTTGTGCACCGATGCCAAGCTCTGTTTTTGTGCTGGGTCCACAGGTGAGATTTCCATTGCCATCCCATTAAGATGAGATAAATGTGTGCAGTAAGGCGTCAGTGCACAGAAGCCCTTAAATGCCAAAGCAAGGTCAAGCAGGATATGTTCGTGTTCTGATCCCCATTAACCTCCCATGGTAACAAAACAGGAAGAATCAAAACTGGCAAAGTTCCCCGAGACCACACTATCACTCTATGTTATAGATGAAGATGTTGACCTGGCCAGTGCTTCCTCAGTGTTTCAAACAATGGCTGTATTTTCTGTTGTCAGGTTTGGAGTACACAGTTTCTCAACAAAGACTCTTTGTGGTCTTTGAGATTTTTTTAAAAAAGCAAACAATATCTATAGTTGTGTTGGAGTGGTGTTTGTTTATTTGTTTGCAAAAGTCACAGATAGAAGTAAAAAAGTCACATTTATCCACCCTGAATATTCAAATCAATGCCTGTGACAGCCCAGTATTACTTTCATGATAGAAGACTTTGGGGAAACAGCATTATAGACCAGCTGGGTAAATGCAATCTATCATCGCTGGATGCAAGTATGTGAAATTGGGACGCGGGGGTGGGGGGAGGTTTGTCAGGCAACTTTCAAAAGCGACATTTTCATAATGTTTAAGTAAACGAGTAAATAAAGTTCACGTGGAAGAAAACATAAAGACCATGCTACGAATGTCAAGAGATTCATCTGGCCCACCTAGTACAGAACAGGTTTAGGAATGCAAACCGCTATCCAAGCAGAGATGGAAGGAGGTGATTGGCATAAGATACAAACACAAGGAGCCACCTGTTGGACTCGCCCCTAGATTTGTTTGCCAGGTGAAATCATTATTTCTTTTCCCCCAACAAAGAGGAGATCAGTGATGAAAATCAGACAATATCTATGAAACCCATTAAGTGTGAAAAATAGGACGTATTTTTAGTCATTTGAGGAACAATGGCTACACTTTAGGATGAGCTATTTGATGTGCTTCTGCTCTTGCACAGGCAGTGCATAAACCAGACCGTGGGCATCGCCATAAGGTGTGTTTTATATATCCTTCTGGTAATCCATATTTAAAATAAAGCAGCTTGCCTTCTGACACATAAACATCAGCTAACACAAATGTTCACACAAACGACTGCCAAATGTGTTAGCAATGTAATCCAAGCTGTGATTTTGACCCAATTACCGATGCATGCCAGGAAAGGTGCAATGCAGTAATGAATGTGTTGTAATTCCCCCCAATGCTCTCTCTGCCACTTTCATATTCCTCCACTGAAAACACCTTGCATGACAAAAATCTCAGGACTTTAAAGTATTTTTTTTCTATACTTTCTCTTATTTTCTGTCCCGTTTTTCATGCCAAAGGAGAGCTATAGACGAGCATAATGTGCTAGGTAGTATCTGGTTGCCCTAGAAGTGACATCATTCATGGTGGCTTTGTATAGTGGTTAGGTTTTTATTCATTATTCATTTGGGTCAGGAGGATTCTCCTCTGAGGCTTGTGGGAGCTTTGAGGGCTGTACACCTCGGTGTTTTAGAAAAAAGATAACTTCTCTAATCTTTTGTTGCTATTATTGCCATTTTGAGGGGAAATTGGATAGAATCCTCTGAGGGCACAAGGCCTGACGAATTTCATATCAATAGCCGCACTAGTTTTTCTGCAAGGAGTTTTGGGATCTGCTTGGTTACCTCATCTTCACCAGTGAAATATTTTTAAAATGGCAGTAACTTCCCCTTTGACAGAAGTGAATAACATTTGCAGCTGGGGCCAGCCCTTCTGTGGGTACGAACCCTGCCACGTTTCAGAATATCTGTAGTGATTTTTTTCTTGCAAGAGTTGTCATCACAATTTGGAGTATGAAAAAAAAAAGTGGAGGGAGAGAAATTGCTGAATCTCCCATAGTGTTTTGTGGATAATTGGTCTGAAAATTGCAGACTTGAGAGCAGTATCCCTGAGTAACGAACCTTCCCAAATGCAGACAAATAGGACATTCACGCTATGCACCTTTAAATTTGAACTGAGTTATCCTAATCTGTTGCTGACTTAAATGATCAGAGGTGCCAACTTGAATAAAATATTGGGGTTGGGGGCAGGTAAGCCCCACCCGACATAATTGATCACATAGCATGGTGCACACACACACACACACACTATTTGAATGGCAATGCTCATCAACTTTGGGGGAGCGCAGTCCCCTCAAATATTTTTTTTGGGGGGGGCAGGAGTTGGCCCATATGTAAATGCTGGATGTTAACGGCATTTATTGTAGTCTGATCTTCATTTGTATTTCATTTATTTTGATTTTATAATTTCTATAAACTGCTCAGGGATTTTTGCCAAAAAAAAAAAAAAACTAAGCAAAATGCTTTGCCTCAACTATTATTTTGCTAATTTGTTTGTATTCATCCCTCCTCCAAACCACTGATATGGCAATCTTCCCCTCAAAATGAAAGCAAGCTGCACCAGTCCCAAAGTTCCTTTTTTCCACATGCTTCCCTTGTATATTGTAAACTTCATTTCTGAAAAGTGCCGCCATTCTCTCACATTGCTCTGTGATGAGGGAGTGAGAAATTATTATTTTTTTCTGGTACAGTGGTACCTCAGGTTACAGACGCTTCGGGTTACAAACTCCGCTAGCCAGGAAGTGGTTGCTCCAGGTTAAGAACTTTGCCCAGGATAAGAATGGGAATCGTGTGCCAGCAGTGCAGCGGCAGGAGGAGGCCCCATTAGCAAAAGCACGCCTCAGGTTAAGAACCGTTTCAGGTTAAGAATGGACCTCTGGAACGGATTAAGTTCGTAACCCAAGGTACCACGGTATGGCACAATATAATATGCGCTTTGTGCAGATATTATGTTGTTTTTGTTATGAAGAGCCTTGTAGCACTCGTGGGAGCTTTGCTTCACTGTTGATGCACAGATTCTCCCCCATACCACCCCTGCTTTTGCTGCTGATTCAGGTTTCCTGCTCCTATTAGATATATGTCATTGTTCAAAAGAAAGGGGGGAAAGGGAGCTGCGTTCAGACAGCACGTTATGTCATTTTCCTGATGTTTCTTTACCTGATAATTTCAGTATTTCATGTATTCTTGCACCCAATGTAAGAGCCACTTCTGGAAATGAAGTGGGACCTACTGGAAGTGGAGCACACATTTATGTGTTAATTGATGGGGGGGGAACCCACCTGTTAATCCAGAATATCATGGGAGGTTTGTGCTGTGATTTTCCAACAAGATGATGCCACTGCCATCCATATGATTAAATATGGGGTGATATTCTGGCATATGGTTATTTCCCACTGTTTTCATTGGTGAATCATGAGGGAATGGATATGTAAAGGGTCGTGACATGGCCTATGATGTCCACTGTTGTGTCTCAGCACACCACATCGGGACAGAAGCACTAGCATTGCAACCAGGAAAACTAACACAATAATCTCCCTCTCTGAATGTACCCAAGGTATTGAAAAAGATATATATATATATATATATATATATATGTTTCAAGTGCCCTCAGTTTCTGTACCCCCCCCCCCACCTTTCATTTCTTTACAGGCCTTGAGGTGGGCACTAAAGATGTATTTATTTGCTTTTTCAAAATAAGTGCTGTGGTCCTATTGATTTTTTGCTGATCTCCTGGGTATCTAAATGGTAGTTTTAATTGGTTTTATGGCTTAGCTGGTTTTAAACAATATGATGCTGCTTGACTCTTATGGTTGTATATTGAGGGCAACATGCTGTTTTCTCAAAATGAGGGGAGGACTAGGATTGGGTGAAGAAGCCAGCCGAATTAACATGCCATAAATTGTGTTCGGAATTTGCTGTCTTGCCTTTCAAATGTACAAGCACTTGGACCCCAATTTTGGGGGCTGGTGGAAAAGGAGACTTCATAAAAGACTACCCTCCCACATAAATGTCAATCTGCAGGAGCAGCCTATGGATAGGCTTCCACACACCAGAACTTTGGTTCTAAGTCATTGGGTCTGGTTGTACAGTTATTGTTAATCTGCAGTCCTATTTAAGATAATTGCAACATGTCCATTGGAAAAAAATATAGGAGTGGGATTTGGGTTAACACTTTGAGGTTACAAGAGATATACCTAAGGTCTATTTTTTGTCACATTATTTCCCCCTTTTTGTCACTATCAAAGTGATACAATAGTATAATGATTTACTTAAATGAGTGAGCAAACTCAATATAACATTTACTAAACTCTGTTGCAAGTCTGCTGTCAAATTCCAGGTGCAACTGCATGTCAGCTGTCAGATAGTCAGATACTGTTTGCTGCACATCTGATACTGTCAACTGAGGACACCTGCCACTTGCCAGCTGTCAATGATTGTCAAATGTTCACTGCTGTACACCTGATACTGTCAGAAATGGATAGCTGTTGAATGTCAGCTATATGGTACCATCAAATGTTGACAGGAACATGTTGGATAATGATGACTACTGCAAGTGAGCTGTCAAATGTTGCTGGCTAGGTGTCAGCTAATGATAGCTATTACTACATGTCAGCTGTCAGATATTGGTTGCTACTGCGAAGTCTCCAGATGTCAAATGCCAATGCTGAATATGGAATATTCCAAGAATATTAGCATATTCAAAGAATACTCATCATCGATATTTGCAAAGGAGATTCTTTTTGAAAAAGGCAAGTTCATCTCCTCTATAAAATCTTCCCAAAAAGCTTATTGCTATGTGGAGTGCCGGAATCATAGGCCTGATAACAGAATGCTATCTCTCTGGATATAGTACAGGGATAATAATAATAATAATAATAATTTATTATTTATACCCCGCCCATCTGGCCGGGTTCCCCCAGCCACTCTGGGCGGCTTCCAAAAAAAAACAGAAATTCTAAAATACAGAAATCCATCAAACATTAAAAGCTTCCCTAAACAGGGCTGCCTTGAGATGCCTTCTAAAGGTCTGGTAATTGTTCTCTTTGACCTCTAGTGGGAGGGCATTCCACAGGGTGGGTGCCACTACCGAGAAGGCCCTCTGCCTGGTTCCCTGTAACTTGACTTCTCGTAATGAGGGAACCGCCAGAAGGCCCTCGGAGCTGGACCTCAGTGTCCGGGCAGAACGATAGGGGTGGAGACGCTCCTTCAGGTATACCGGACCGAGGCCGTTTAGGGCTTTAAAGGTCAACACCAACACTTTGAATTGTGCTCGGAAACGTACTGGGAGCCAATGTAGGTCTTTTAGGACCGGTGTTATGTGATCTCGGCGGCCGCTCCCAGTCACCAGTCTAGCTGCCGCATTCTGGATTAGTTGTAGTTTCCGGGTCACCTTCAAAGGTAGCCCCACGTAGAGCGCATTGCAGTAGTCCAAGCGAGAGATAACTAGAGCATGCACCACTCTGGAGAGACAGTCAGTGGGCAGGTAGGGACTCAGCCTGCGTACCAGATGGAGCTGATAAACAGCTGCCCTGGACACGGAGTTGACCTGTGCCTCCATGGACAGCTGTGAGTCTAAAATGACTCCCAGGCTGCGCACCTGGTCTTTCAGGGGCACAGGTACCCCATTCAGGACCAGGGAGTCCTCCACACCCGCCCGCCTCCTGTCCCCCACAAACAGTACTTCTGTCTTGTCAGGATTCAATCTCAATCTGTTAGCCGCCATCCATCCTCCAACCGCCTCCAAGCACTCACACAGGACCTTCACCGCCTTCACTGGTTCTGGTTTAAAAGAGAGGTAGAGCTGGGTATCATCAGCATACTGATGGACACCCAGCCCAAACCCCCTGATGATCTCTCCCAGTGGCTGCATATAGATGTTAAAAAGCATGGGGGAGAGGACAGAACCCTGAGGCACCCCACAAGTGAGCGCCCAGGGGTCTGAACACTCATCCCCCACCACCACTTTCTGAACACGGCCCAGGAGGAAGGAGCGGAACCACTGCATGACAGTGCCCCCAGCTCCCAAGCCCTCTAGACGGTCCAGAAGGATGTTATGGTCGATGGTGTCAAAAGCCGCTGAGAGATCCAGCAGAACAAGGAAACAGCTCTTACCTTTGTCCCTAGCCCGCCGGAGATCATCGACCAGTGCGACCAAGGCAGTTTCAGTCCCATGATGAGGCCTGAATCCTGACTGGAAGGGATCCATATTTAAGAAAATGATAAATCCCTCCCCTCCTCCAGGAAGACATTACAGTATTCTAAAGAACCCTTTGAGGCAGATCCCTCCAAGAGATAATGGCTGGCCCAAAGTCATCTGGTTAATTATTTGCCTGAGTGGGACTTTAAGCCCACATCTCTTCAGCCTAAGCACCAAACTCTGTTCATTAAAACACACTGCTTCTCTGGCTATTGTTAGGTAAAAGTGCAGATATACTATAACTAGCGCTTCTAGAGAAAGCTTTATTTTTTTATTTTAAAAAGCCACAATTTATTTATTTTAAAACTCCTACTGGTGTTTCTAAAATCTGTGAGAAGAGCTGTTTTAAGTTTAACCTTGCAGCAAAGTTGAATAGCAAATTAACCTGTGTCTCAAAGCTTTTAATAGTGCATTTAGTATACTGCTGCTAGAAAGATTTAGGACATTAATGCAAGGTCATGTTCATTAGAGACCAACATGATTATTTCCCCTAGAAGAGCAGGCGTCTAATCACTTGATAGATATACATCTTCTACATAGAGTTAAAAATTGCTCAGGATCCTTCAAAGCAGTATTTAATAGAGGAATACTATTCAGGACTCAGGAAATAGCACATTTAACATGCACACAGCACAGAGATCCAGAGCCAAGATTATTACCAGGGGTTTCTATTCCAGTTTGCTAAGTGGAAATGATGCCCCTGCTCAGTAGAGCCTGATTAATATGTTTGGCTCCCCAAGGATCCCCTCCAGTGGTGGTTACATGCGTGTAGCAAGCTAAATCAGGTGGGTCAACACACTGGAGAGGCCATTCCAGGAGATGGGACACTGCTTAGGCAAACAAAGTCAGATTGCAAGCAGTATTGTGTTATTTATTCTTGCGTATTTATCATTATTATAAATGCATTCTGTATCACAAGACAGTAGAGACAAAGAGGCTGGCTAGCTGGAAAGGGAACATAACCCTGAATATAAGTCACTGTTAGATGCCTCAGTTACCTGAAGAAAACTATAGATAATAACAAAAAGAACTTTGAAAATATTGAACGCAGAACAATTTTTGAAAATCGTATATATTAGATACAAACTAATCCTTGGTTAAGATGAGAATGAGTTGAAGACTTAGAAGATGAGCATCATGGTCCTGTTGTGAAGTGAGCCCTGGGCAGTTTGAGTAAGGATCTTGTTTATCCCAAAAGTTTTAGCTGAATGTAGGAAAGACTTGCTTGAGAGTCTCCTTTGAAAGGGAAAAGAGGTTTTGGAGCAGGCAGCTTAGGCTTTCAAACATGGGTGGTCTCTCCTCAAGGTCATGTCTCATTTTCCAGGTCTTGGGTAAAGAGGAGTTCCATTTGGGAATGGGTTGGAAAATTCACCAAAGATGTTGCATGAAAGCTGGCCCCAGGTTACGTGAGCCAGAGGCTTGAATGCTATACTCAAGGCTGTCCTTGAAAACTGGAAGTTTCAACCTGTGGAGAATTAAGAAACCCACTTCCCGAGAGGGGAATGAAAGTACATTGCACTATTGCTCCAATTTCTGCTATGGCTTGTTTCTCTTCAGGGTGAGCACTGTTTGATTTCTCAAATTTTGTCCCCCAACGTATTGGAAAGTGAAGATGCTGTCAAAGCAGAAATATTGGCAGCAGGTTTTTCCTGTTATGGCGGTTGAAGTGCAGTTGCCACTCTGCTGCCAGAATTTTCACTTTCCATAGTCAATGGAGGGGCAAAAGGCTGCCTGAGGAGCTGCATCAATTTCCTGCTACTTCATCCTGCTCCCCCCATGATGTTTTTCCCCCCTTGGAGACAAGAACAGGGTAACAAGCAGTGGAGGGAACTGGGCCCTTCAAGCCTTTTTTAACACACAAGCACTTGCATTTTTCTATCTCTCTCTGTATCTGTGCATTTGAATTGAACAATTGAATGGCCCAGTTCACTTTGAGGCTGCTCCCGCAGCCATATCCAAATCAGTATTCTAGGACATTGGTTTTCAACCTTTTCTTCAGTTCAGGGACACCTGTAATATCCCACACTATTCCAACCCCCTCTATTTTTCCTACTATCTGTCTCAGTCTTCACTACCGCTACAACATACAAAGTTATTTTTAAAGGAAACGAGGAAAAAAAATGGCACTAAGTAGTTGAACTGGCAATAAGGAATGTGCTTAAGAATTAACAGAACGGTGTGGGAGATGCTCACAGAACCTTGAATGAAAACCGCTGATGGAGCAGCTTCCTATCAGAGGTGGATTTGGGGGAGCATGCCTGGTTTGGTTTCATCGGGCACCAAGCCTTGTGGGTGCTGCAGCTATGATTTTGAAAGGCAGTGGACACTGAACTTTGGCGTCACACAGGACACTGCTGAAATTTGAGGTCCCAAGGTCCACTAGTGTTCCTATAAAGCTTTAAATGAGTTTGGGTGATTATATAATAGCTTCTTCTCCCTCCTTTTGCTGGATGGTGGTCTCGGTACTCACTCAGCTTACCTTCTTAAAGATACCATCCACTAATCAAGTCATCAAGTAGACAAAGATAGGCGGCCTCGGTGGCTGCTCCAAAATATTATACTTTCACACATGGAATCAAGGCAGCAATCCTTTACCCACTTATCTAGGAGTAAGCCACATTAAACCAAATTGGTCTTACATCAGAGTCAAAATGCATAGGATTCATCTGGGGAAATGGTTGGTAAATGTTAGTGTACAAAATGAAATTCTATTTTGTTTTGCTGATTTGGGGACTTGTTGTGGGAAAGAGCAAGCGGATTCTGTGGGATGGGTAAAGCTGTAAGTTGAATTGTAAGAAGCAAAAAATGGCTTTAGGTGCTTTCTGAGGATTGATGTAACTATAACAGGCAAAGGATGTGCTCTGTTGCCTTTCGTATAGTTAGAAAAATAAATATTTGATTAGTCCATAAAACGGAATATATTCAGTTGAGGTAGGTTTGGCTCTGGAGAATTTCGCTCCGTCGTTGACAGGTGAAATACACAGAGAATAGATTTCATTCTCAGGATAGTATTGTAGCATGAATTCATTAGCTGCAGATGCATGTCACTTAAAAGAAAATAAACATCCTTTTCCATCAGTGGGATTAAAAATTCCACTGTTTGCATTACTGTATGTGTGGATCAAGTACTTATTGAACAAAGACTATTTCAGTACTATTAGATTGGAGATTATACACAGTAAATGTTAATTACAAGAGGGAACACATATATCAGCGATTTTCAGTCACATGTGGTACAGAGAACCTACTGTTTATAATGCTTTCTCCTAATCATGTTTTACATACAGGAAATAATTAGTAGCTAGTGCATATTTGACAAAGCAGTCATCTACATTTAACAGATTGGCTAAGCAAATGTTCAACAATCAAGGGGGATGAACAAGGCTCTTTCTTTCAAACCAATATTGTAAAATGGAGGGACTAACTGAGCTAAATGAAAGGAGGGCAGTAGACCTTCTGTAGTAAGCTGAAAGGTTTCCAATTATTATGATAACTCTGGGGAGAGCAAAGACATCCATTTCTGATACCAGCTTGACTTTCCTCCAGATTTCTGCAAGCACTCCCGAATTTAGAAATATGATACTTATAACAGGATTGATGTTTTTTTCTTTACTTTTGCAACCGGGGAGCGCAAACCAAATGTCAAAAAACATTGTGGTCTTTAAATAAACTCTCATAGGAATTGTAAGGGCATAATTAAGAACTGCTGGCAATTAATTAAAAAAATCAAATACTTAGGCGATCAAAAACAGTAGAATACATTAAGGGTATCAGGAAAAAAAACTTGTTTGTTTGTGCTCTCCTTCAGGAATGAGCTTGACATGAGGAGGGACTGAGGGGTGGGATTTTCAACAAGAAAAAAATGCCTATTTTTTTTGTCTGCTTCTCTTGCTGCAAGAGGTCCATGGTTTAGTATAACTCCAAAATGTGCTGTTTGGCTACTTTCAAAAGGGCCATGTATTGTAGCATAACCACCATTTGTTCGCTCACTTTTTATGGGTTATCTGCATGAAGCTATAAACAAAACATGTTAGCCCTTTTCAGATCCCCCCCCCCAAAAAAACTTAGAAAACACTGGATTTTTCTGCATTCAGTGACACAGCTGTTGGCCATGACCAATAATGCTGCTCTTTGGACTGAGTAGATTGGTTGGCATCCGTCTGTCTTGGGAGACAATGGAAGGGGTGAAGTCAAACCATTGGTTTGATGTGAGTGTGGAGACCAATACAGGAGAGACATGTTTTGTTGCAGCTAGGTCAGATGAAGGTGTCCAGTTGAGTTGAGTTGATGCAGGTCACCATGGTGTTTCTTCTTTCTGCATTCTTTCTGCATTCCTCCCAGCAGTCATTCCTCCTCTGGTCACTGCTGTGGATACATGACCTAACTGACCGTCTGTGGTGGCTGAATAGATTTATCTAGCCATTTTCTAAGCCCTAGACCGGGTTGGAAGGGAATGGGGATCTCAGGCTGCTCGTAGGTTTGTGGTGCTTGTGTTGAAGATACTTCTCTATTCTTACTCTGGGCATTTTCTTCTATTTTGTCTTTTTCTCACTTCAAACCTTCCACTTTCAAATAGGATCACCTTTGTATTTGTTCCTTGGCTCTCCTCCCCCAGTTATTACGGTGGTGGCATCTGGAGTTGGGGTGGGAACATTTAATCTTTTCCCACCACACACACGCAACCCATGATCCCAATGAAAATTGCCTTCTCTTCAATATTTTGTTCTGGTGAAAGGGAAACTGCCCACTTGGCAGCAGTTCCTTCTCTGGGGAGCGACAGTAATTGCTCTGTACACTGCACCTTCCACTGCCACCTTGGTGTGTTCTGAGGTCTGCAACCTCTGGCTGAGAATCAGTATCCGAGGTGAGCACATGGGACCGATTGCGTAGCTCCAGAGACACAGCAGGCTCCTGAGAATCCTGCTTTTCTATGTCACGTTTCCTCCAGGGATTCTTCTCCTCCATTGATAAGCAAGTTTATGTAATTCAAAAATACCACTACGAAGAAGTCAAGCGCTTGCAGCTACAAGAGCCGACAATTCCACAGAGGGAAGATGCTGACATAAAAAGTCAACCCCCATCCAAAGCCATTTCCCCTCCTAACTTCTAGAATGGTGCTGGTCCTATGTTCTCACTGTCTCTGTGTGTTTTAAATTTAGTCTTGTCTAGCTGGAGAGCAGATGCTTATTAGAGATGGATCTGGAATGTTAGCCTCTATGTTGCGGAGACCCGGAAGACACACTCGGCACATGTCTGAGCAAACATGCTCTACTTTCTGGATTCCATGCTAGCCGAAAATTGTGACTGGTAGCATTGCCTTGGGGAACAGTCTGGATCAAACATTTATGGTTCCTATGTGGAATTAGGTGGATTGGTGACTCTTTTTCTTTTTCTGTGTCTTTCCAGATGTGTGTGCCCTCCAGGTTATTCTGGGACATTTTGTGAACTCGGCTTAGACCCCTGCATTCAGAACCGCTGCTCAGACTATGGCTTTTGTCTGGCCAGTTTGAATAATTACACCTGCCACTGCATGCTTGGCTATGAAGGGCCATTCTGTGAAGTGAAGGCTAATGAATGCTCAAGTTCACCCTGCAAAAATGGGGCCACCTGCTTGGATTTAATTGGCCACTTCTCATGTCACTGTGCTGCAGGCTTCAAAGGCAAGTTTCAGTGTTCACCTTTTATTTGGCACATTTCATAGTCCATTTCTTCTTCACTTAAGCTCAGATTGTCATTATTTTTAATTAGGCATTTTTCTTAATTTGCCTCCGTGTGAGCTTTTCAGTACCTATGAAAATGTAATGTTCACTCTAATGTCTTGTATATTTTTTTTACTACCACCACAATTTTTAATTTTGGGTCTACTTTAAGAATTAAGATGAGGACTGGATTTTCAGGCATTGGGAAATATCCACAATGACAACAGAACTGAACCTGCAGACACTGTTTTAAATGCCAGCATAAGAAGAGGTGAATCAGGCTAATAAATTGGTACCATATCTCAGACAAGTTACCATTCCCTCCTTCCTTTCTATTATCCAAAATAAATATCCTAAAACCTATTGCCAGACCACACATTTCTGCCACTGTGAACATGGTCTTGCTTTGTTTTCTTCAGGGAATGAATAGAGTCTAGCTGCATTCCATTTTATTAGGTAAATTCATGCCTATCCAAACTTGTGTTAGGACACACCCACCTTAAGTGGAGCACATTTAAGTATATCTGCTATCCTCATGAAATAAATGGAATTTATAAGTATTTAACTTCTTCTGAAATTCAGGGCCTCACAAGATTCTTCATCATTTTTGTTGCAAGTGAGGAAGACAGCCATCCTCTTGGTATTGATTCATACTGCTTAAAAACAGTAGTTCTAGAAATGGTTTTCTTAGGTGAGCAAAATACTGTATGCAGATTTTAACTAATTTTCCACTATGTGGTTGCCACTGATGTAGGGTAGTTCCTGAAAGCAGTTATCTACCTGAGTACAGGATCTCACCTGGACTGAAGACTTAGCAGAGCTTGTCCAGTAAAGGAGAGAAACAACAACCCAACATTAATCCACAGGGCTTAAGCAAAATGTCATGTTTCACAACTAGCAGAGCTTAGGCAGTTTGGCCTAAAATTTAGAAGGAGCTGTTAAGTGGCTGAGCAAAACCAAAGAGGGAAAATAATACCTCAAATATATGGCAAGCAAACAGTACCAACATAATACATTTTCATTACACAGTTGAAACTTAAAACAATACATGATTTGCTACACTTGGCTGCAACGTGATGGGATTTTATAGAGATGCTATATAAGTGCATGTGTGTGTTTTGGGGGTATCTTTACTACCCAGCAAGCACTGCACTGAAGCACAAAGTTCCCATGAAACAAATTGAAAGATACAAATAAATTGCATTGAGTTACCAGTGCTGCTTTTGTTATTATCATGTCAGATAATGTACAAAGTATTGTGTTTCAGAGGAGTAACGCTCTTATTGAAAGATTTTAATTAGTGCCTCAGTGGCAAAAGTAATTTGGTTTTGGTACAGCCCCCTGTGTGGCTTGTGATTCTGGGATATTTTCCAATATCCCAGCCTTCTGAAGTTCAATTATATCTGTCTTTTTATGACCACGGGAGGAAAAAACCAACCCCAAAATACCTTGAATCAAATGATAGAATTTTTTTTCTCTCTCTCTCTCTCTCTCCCTGCTCCTTTCTTAGTTCAACATTACTAGTCTGTATGGAGTTTTTGGAAAGCAAATCTGCCCTTTCTTTTAGACAAGGCAAGCTCATTCCTGCTTTTCTGGTGGCTCAGAAAAGGTAGAAGAAATGGAGTGTTGCCCACCGTTGTTAGATTGATTAACCTGTGCTATTTGAACATATTGAGCACTCATCGGGCCTGTTAGCAGTGATGGTACCTGCCTGGCCTTCTAAGTTCTAGACATGAGACTAAAATAGTTTTGTTTCAGAGGTCCTTACACCATTAATGTTGTTCTAGTGTTTTCTATCTTTTGATGTTTTAAATATTTTATGCTTTATTCCCTGTCCATCAAGCCACTTTTGACATATCGTGAAAACTCAGGTATAAATTCCTTAAATGAATAAAATGATGAATAAAAAAGGGAGTTCTGAGGGTGAAAGGCCGTAATCTGAAAATCTAGCTAGCTCTGTACAATGGTACCTCTAGTTACAAACTTAATTCGTTCCGGAAGTCCATTCTTAACCTGAAACTGTTCTTAACTAGAGGCGTGCTTTCGCTAATGGGGCCTCTTGCTGCCGCTGCACAGCCGGCACACGATTTACGTTATCATCCTGGGGCAAAGTTCTTAACTCGAGGTAACTCTTCCAGGTTAGCAGAGTTTGTAACCTGAGATGTTTGTAACTCGAGGTACCACTGTATTATTATTAGTTGGCATCCATCTGGAGACGATGGAGGAGTGCATTTTTGGGGGGTCAAGTCAAACTATTATTAATACATACCCTCTATCATTTCTCCAATGAAAATAGGTTCCTCTTCTTCTTCTTCTTCTTCTTCTTCTTCTTCTTCTTCTTCTTCTTCTTCTTCTTCTTCTTCTTCTTCTTCTTCTTCTTCTTCTTCCCCTACCCATCTGACTGGATTGCCCACTCTGGGTTTCCAACATATATAAAAACATAATAAAAATTAAACATTAATTTTTCCCTATACAGATGTGTACTAAAAACTGTATATTTACTTATCTCCTTGGCTCGGAGGTCGCATCACTTTATACCCTCCAACATTTCTCCAATGAAAACAGGGATGTCCTGGGGGAAAGCGGGACATTCTGGGATCAAATCAGAAACCGGGATGGCTTCTGTCAATCTGGGACTGTCCCTGGAAAATAGGGGCACGTAGAGGGTCTGCTGTTGTTTTGTGGTGGGGATAGGGAAATGCAGCAGGCTGGATCTTTAGTGTGACCCAGATACAACTTCTTCATTCCAATGGTAATAACGTAGTGAGTGCTCTTAAGCTAAATTCGTCCTTAGTCAAGATCTTGCTCCACTGTACTTGAGGAATATAACCTACAATTGTCTTTTCTTTCTTTTGGGGAGACATGGTAAATTGAATTTACATTGCTGTCTTCAAATTATAGAACCTAACCGGTCCTTAAGAAATCAAGTGGGCTCTTTGACACTAGTCCAGACCAGCGTGATTCTCTTTTCCCAAATTAGAATTTGTTGGTAAATTTCGGTTACCCTGAAGGAAAACGTTCCCTGCACATATGCAACTAAAGAAAATGGCTTGAATGCTAAATCGCTCCTCTGACCACATACAGGAGGTTGTTTTTCCAACTCCACACTTCATTTGAAGCCCATGTAGAAACATATTCCACACCACTTCAAAGGTTTCCCAAACCTGGTTCCCATGTTTCACTGATCCATTGGGTAAGGGGATGCATAAGTTCCATGAACTTATTCTTTGGTCTTTTCTGTTCACAGAAGGAAAGTTAGGATCCAAGTTAGTATCAGCAGATAATGTGCAGATATAATGTGAAAAGTCCTTTAAAAAGGAAAAAAAAATGAACAGGCACATATTATAAATATAAATAGAATTTAGCTCTTGATCCAATCTTGGCTGAAGTCAAAGGAAAATCTATTCTGAGCTATGCATGTGGACAGCTACACTTTAGATTGAATTTATATTTTTTGCTATCTGCTACCTGCTTGCCCTAATATTGTGATTATGCGATAATGCCAAGCATGAGTAGGATGTAATTTTCCATGGTACTTTTTCTCTTGCAAGAAGGGAATTATATGCACCCCTTTAAAGTAAAATAAAAAACACACTGTTTGGTTCCAAACCTAGAAGTGCTGCGTCCAGTGTTTTACTGAAAAAAGTTGAAATCTACTTGTTCTCTGGCTGATGTTTTTTATTTTGAAACTTCATTACTTTTTGCCAGTTGATCTCACGAATAATTGAATGCTTTTTAAAACAGTGGTTTCAGTCATTTTTGCTACTTTTCAATGGAAAAGAACAGCATGTAGTTGCTATCATTTCTTATGAGCAAGAATGCAAAGCCACATAGCAATTTTGAAAAAGAATCTGAGTTTTTAATGCACTATGTAAACAACATATTGATCCCTTCAAAATAACCAATATTATGTTCTTCATATTGTTCATAATTTCAGTGTGATGCCTCAAGGCTTGCTTTTTTAACCACCCAAGTAGTGGTTTTGTATTGCAAACATTGTTCTTTAA
This sequence comes from Zootoca vivipara, assembly GCF_965207765.1. Lineage (NCBI taxonomy): Eukaryota > Metazoa > Chordata > Lepidosauria > Squamata > Lacertidae > Zootoca > Zootoca vivipara. Next base: position 32,686,516 of record NC_142586.1, on the reverse strand, counting down.
GTTAAAAACAAACCAACACCTCCGTTCAATATGATGAATATTCCTTTCTGTACCTATATATTCAGGAGAAACATGCTCCATGGGTGTGGAAAGATGTACAGACAAGCCCTGCAAGAATGGAGGAACTTGTGAAGATGCTATGAGTGGATTCATATGCAACTGTCCATCTGGTAAAGATTGCTACATTTTCATTATATCTTCTTATGCTGCTGTGGGATATGCTCTGGTCAGCAGGAATGGTGTTTTTTATGTGCAAATAAGCCAGGACAGACCATTTTCATATTACCAAATGCCACATCAACCTCAGACATCCAGTCTCCTTCTGCAACATCCCTGGGGTTGATCTGATCTATTCTTGGATCCCTGGGATGCCTTCCAAGGAACCAAAGGATCACACCCTTAAATTGGTCATATTGATAACATATCTTTCCTTCTTACTTTGCTTTGTACAATTTGAATTGAGACTCTCTGGAGCAAAAGTGCCTTGCCGCAGCGGCATAGTGTGTGGGGGGGGGCAGGGGGTGGTTGCCCCAGGCACAAAATTGTTAGGGGGCACCAAATTTCAACACTGGGTGGTGCCTGAATACAGCTATGCACTTCCGTCACTGGGCTCCATTGAAAACGGTTTCTCCATACAAATCAAGAAGTGACCTCTCCAGACAACAGAATGGCTCTTCTTTTCCATTCTCTATGGCTGCAATCTCCAGAGGGGTGCAGATGATATTAGGCAGTTGAATGTGCATGCTTACTTCATCCATTTTCCTCTCTCCTACCAACCTTTCCGTGCAGCCCCGGACACTGGCAACCCACGCTGTGTCACTATTTTGCCTAAAGTGAAGATGCTTCGATATTCCTTTTGTAGCACTTGTATAACACCAATACTATAAATCGATCCTAATACCTTGCCATAGTATCAGTAACAGTGTATACAGTCTTAAGGCAGCACGCTGAGTAAGTTGTCTTTCATCGAAATTTTTAAAACATCTCTTGCTCCCCACCCACCCCAATTTCACATTCAAGATGTGATGAAGTATGATCAGCAAAGCAACAGCAGTCACATTATTGTTTGGTTCAGTCAACTTTTTCAGTCTTCCCAAAATAAACCCCCTGGATGAATGCACACATAGAGAAGAAACATTGGAGAAAACATTATCATTTAGACACCAAGCAAAATGTCTTTTCATGTTTATGTTTAGGGAACTGCATCTTGAGTGATTCAGTTTAGTACAAATTGCATTGACATGAAATAGTTTAAATATCAAATTACAAAGCACAATTTGAGTCTCTGCATAATTAGTGGTATCTCTGCCTTGTCAAGCATGCATGAGATAAATTAAAATGGCTTCAAGGTGCATTTTTTTGTGGTTGAGAGGTTTGATGGCTTGTGTAAAGAAGAGAGAAATGTGTTGTTGTTTTTTACTTCTCCTTTTAAGTGCAGAATTGGTGTTCCAAAGCCTTCTGTTATCTTGTGAATTTCAGGTGTTCCTTGGGGGGAAACCCCAAAACCCCAGTCCTCATGTTTGTGGCCCGCAGCGGGGTTTTCTATGTGACTTAGCCTGCAAACATATATATATATATATATATATATATATATATATATATATATATATATACTTGGTAGTAACTGATTGAACTCAGTGGCAAGAGATGTATAGTATGCACTGACAAGCAGCTGGGAGGGCATCACTACAGGGAGAGTGCAATGTCTAGACAGGGTCCTTTCTTTAGGTATCTGGAATGGGGAGAGTGTTTGACCCATTAGATACTGTAATGCATCCTTCTGCTTGTCTGGCTTATTATTAACACAGCATTAAAAGGAGGGTTAGATACATGGCGGAGATGGGGTACCTGTGGCCCCAAGGGTGTTACTGAAATACAACTCCCATAAGCACTGATCACTGCCCATGTTGGAGGGCTTAAAATGAGTGTTCATGGGAATATGTTGGAAGGGTAAGGGGGACGACTTCCTTAGCTTTCGAATTTTTAATATGTGAAGCCCCTTCCTAAGATAACTCATTATTTGGTAATCCTTTTATATCAGACGATGGCGGGAGCATTAATCTGCCTTGCGTTGTGTTTCAATCTTTTGGGATGTGTTGCAATTTCACACACACACACACACACACACACACACGCACACACTTGAAGTCTTCTGTTTGAAAGCTTCATTTACTTTTCACACCCCTCTGATTTTCTGCACATGCTATTACATCTCAAATCGTTTCTCTTGGCCATCTATCTTTCATTGAATGTGTGATACACTTCATAGAAGATAAGGAGCCCTATTAATATTAATTTTCTCATCTTCCTTAGAGTAAGAGCAGGAAAAAGCAGGTGGAAATGGGATTCTGTAAGAAACAAACCAAACCCCTGTGTTGCAAACACTAAAGTGAAACCAAAAACAGGGCAACACTTGACCAAATTCAAATGAACAGAATGTATTTACAACATAAAAGGTAAAGGTCCAGTTGTGACTGACTCTGGGGTTGCAGCGCTCATCTCGCATTATTGGCCGAGGGAGCTGGCATACAGCTTCCAGGTCATGTGACCAGCATGACAAAGCCGCTTCTGGTGAACCAGAGCAGCGCACGGAAACGCCGTTTACCTTCCCGCTTGGAGCGGTACCTATTTATCTACTTGCACTTTGACGTGCTTTCAAACTGCTTGGTTGGCAGGAGCTGGGACTGAGCAACGGGAGCTCACCCCGTTGCAGGGATTCGAACCGCTGACCTTCTGATCAGCAAGCCCTAGGCTCTGTGGTTTAACCCACAGTGCCACCTGCGTCCCATATTTACAATATATGACTTGTTTTTGACATTACATATGTTGTAAATACATACTGTTCGTTTGAATTTGGTCACGTGTTGCCCTGTTTTTGGTTTCATGGAAATGGGATTCTGGCATACTGTATAGCTTTCATAGATTCTAGCACATAATGTTCATACTTTGCATATCAGGATCACTATAATCCTATAGTGCCGGCCCAAGACATTTTGGCACCTGAGGTGAACCACAAAATGGTGCTCCCCTCCCTGCTAGGAGTTAGTGAAGTTCTACATCAGGAATAAGTAGGGAATAGGGAACTACACTGGGTTCTGGTTCCCCTGTGTATCCTGCCGCTTGAGGCAGTTGCCTCATCTTGCCTTGGGTGAGGGGCCATGCCTATTACAAGATGCAGAGGGTGGAGCTGTAAGGATGAGCAAATCTGTCAATTTCCATTTCTCTCAGCTTTCACTTTATATACTCCTTTCAGTTCACCACCTTTCCACATCAGTTTGCATTTAAAATAATAATAATGAGAATTCGGCACAGATTTCTCCTAACACACATGTTTTTATGCAATTCTGCAAAGCAATTTCCCCATTTTGTACTCCATTTCCACCAACATATATAGAGAGATTTCTATACACACTTCATCCTGATATATGCTGCTGCTTCTTTTAACACATATTACTTGGCTTGAGAAGTGCACTGCAAAATTTGGGATGAATTGTGAATGGATGGCTGATTGGGAAAGTGTGTATTTGGTAATTTGCATATTAATGTGAACTGATCCAATTTTCTCCACCATCCCAAGCTTTAGCAAAGCGATACCTTCAACTTTGAGGGAAAGCTCTTCACCTTGACTTGTTTGCACTGCAACCCACAAGCATCTCCCACTGAACCTCTGAGCCCAGCGCACTGGCTTCATTGCAAACTCATATCCATTGCTGTGTGCTGATCAGATAACATCCCTTAGTACTGTGCCTCCAAACTACAAACAAAGCCTAGTGGACAGCTTGATGAGTGTGGGGTAGCTTTACATTCTGTATTTGACCTCTCACCTCACAGCATCCTCAAATTGATCTTTCCTCCACACATAGAAACTGTTGGCTGCTGGGATTTTCCATTAAGTGAGTCGCACTGAAGCCAGCTCTTACTTTCTCCCATTTATTTATTTATTCATTCCTTCAGACACACATTGAGCCACACTGTGATTCATCTGTAGCACTAGCAAGCTATAGTTTCATGGAGGCATTCCGGTTCAGTACAACATCTATAATCATCTCAGGTCAGGGAATGGAACTCAGTAGTTGCTCCTCTCTATCTTACCCAGAATTGAGCAGAGCATCTTTTATTCCAGTGTGGCGCTGCATTGCCTGTTTCCTCCAGGATGCATGATGGATGCCATATTGCACTCCAGCACCACCACCCCCAGGTCTGCTGTGTTCTGCAGATAAATGTAAGGCAGGAGAAGTTTACAGGCTGAATTTGTGTGTTCACAAACAGTTTTTAGAGAGGAGGGGGTGTTTATTCCCTAAATAAAATCTTATTTGCTTCCTCTCTCTTTCAGCTTTCCTATGGTGCCCCCCCTCTCTCTATCTCTCAGAGCAGATCAGGAGGAGATGGCAGGCATACAGACTTTCAGACATCCCAGCCATTCTTATACAAGATTATGAATATTGGGGTATCCTTCCCCTTTCTCCTGACATTTCCTTTTCAATCCCTTTGTTTCTGAGGGTGCCTGTCAGAGCGTTTGTGCTGTTCTTGACACTTCAGACTGAATGCACTACTCCATAGAAGATTACTCGCAGGAAACCTTGGCTCATGGATGCCACAGGTTTGTCACTCTCCAGTGCATTTTGCTACTTATCTGCAGTCTGATCTCGAGCTCTGCTGCTGAGTTCTCAGGTGCTCATAACTTTCTTTCCCTTTACATGGCCAGCCCTTCCTTCCTTTCTGTTCGCATTCTTGCTTTGTCTATCACTGTAAGCCATTAACTGAAGATGTAACTGGCATGGTTGCCCTTTCTATGCTGCTCCCATTGGTAGAAGAAAGTATCTTGTATTTCCCTCCCACCCCCGCCACAGCACACACAAGTGATGGATCAGGAAAATATTATTTGTAAGGGAGCTTGCTTGCCGTTGCTAATGCCGTCCTGCCCATTCGTTCCACCCACCTACCCCCTGCTGTCTGACCTCATATCAGATATATAGCTTGATATGATTAGCCTTCAGCAGTTACATATAATGCGGGTTTATCTTTTAAAGCCAACTTGACGTGGTATTTGTGGCTGTTCTTTCCCACTGACCTTTTAAATTCTTCTGCATCCTGCAGGTGGAATGAATACATACTGTATCTCCATTTCTTTTCATTCATTCTCATTGCAGATATGTGAATATAGATATTGGGAGAATGTAGAGTAAGAGCCCCTGTGATGTGTGTGTGTGTGTCTGTGTGTGTGTGTGTCTGTGTGTGTGTGTGTCTGTGTGTGTTTCTTTGCTTCTTCAAGGCTGCTGCTGTTTTTTTGTACATTTGCCCTTAGAAAAATATGCTATTTATTTAGAACATGAGCCCATAAGATTCTGAATGGACTATCTCAGTTTGAAGACATGAAATGAAAATGCAATCTAGGAAAGGTTTTAGGGACGATTAATTTATTAAATTATAAAAGCCTAGCAACACACACACACACACACACACACACCACATAGGGTGTTTCCATAGCAACTTTTCCTCCTGGAGTGTATTATTTTTTAAAAATCACATCTTTTCATTTTCTTTAGTCTACATTTGTACATAATTAACATTCATCATACACAATAGATGGTGCCTCCTTAATATTTACAGTTGTCCTCAAAGTACCTAATAAGATGGTGCATGGGCTGGGCTGGAGTGGTGGTGGATTGGGCAGACCTCTGCCAGCTAAGCTGTTCTCAGCAGTCACTGTAGGAGTAACATAGCCAATTGTGCAGATATGCAAAAGTGCCACCTATGGGATGGCCTCCAGGGGCAGCTAGCTGAAGATCTGGGAATAGGACAGGCTGTCATTGGCTTCTGAGCCACATGCTGCACATGCTGTTATGTAATCACATTGGATGTTTGTGTTCCATTGCTGGTGCAGCAAATGTCACCCCCTACTTCTGCTCTGGCTGCCGAGTGCACACCGTACATGGCATGTATGCAGTCCAAGGATCTACAGTTGCATTACTTCATTGCTTGCAGTGGCAATGGAAGAGGCAAAGCAGATAATGTAATGAAGCAGGAGAAACTCATGATGTAATCTCATTTAGAAAGAAACAGAAATAAGTTGGGGAGCAGTGTCTGGCAACAAATACTGAGAGCTTGGGTGGCAAGCACTGAAAGCACAAATGCAACAGAATCTACGTCAAGCCTGGTGCAGCAAAACTGGAGGAGCCCCCCTTCCCAATAGACTTTAGCTTTCTATCAACAATGGGTTCATTTAGACTTCCTTTTTGTGCCACACCCTCTAATAACAGATCTTGTTTTTTAAAAACTCTGTGTCCAACCATTGTCATTGGCACTTTCCTGGCACTTTCCCTGGGAAAACCCACATTTTACTACTGAATTGGAATAAACGACAATCTGCAGAAAACCCAATTGTTGTTTGCTCTGATTCATTGGTAAAACATGGGTTTTCCAAAACCCACTCAGAGGTGCAACTTTAAAGCCCAGGCATGTGCCTAGAAATGCAGCACAAAGGAAGATGGAATGAGCCCTAAGTTTCCTTCTAGCAAAGCCAATGAAGTCAAGCTCAATCCTTACATAAAATGCACATCCAAAAATGAAAATGATGGCAACAAAAAAGCACTAAACAGCTATACAGTACAGCTATACAAATGGCAGAAGGGAAAATAAGGATGCCATGTATTACATCAAGAAATAAAATCTCACGGGAAGGACAGAGAGAAAATGGAGCTATAATCCCTGAGAAAATAGCTAGAATTGGTTTTTTTTTATATAGACTTGCTTTAAAAGTTCAGTAACAGAAGCTAACACAAAGGCAGCTATACAGTTTTGGACATTTGAACAAGATTACCTGTCTATTCTTCAGAAGGATCTGGAACTAGAATAGCAGGACTATTCCTGGTTGTGACAGAGGTTACTTAGCAAATTTATTTTGGAGACGGCTTCATGGTCCTAGTATTCACTGTGCATTTCACATGTCTGGAAAATAAAATAAAAAATTTTCCAGTCTATATTATAGTGTTCTATTTTTTTATATATAAAAAAATGGATTCACTTGGCTCCTCTTCTCAAAAAAAGAGTATCTGTATTTTTCACAGATTAGAACTCCAACAGAGTTTATTTGCTTTGATTCTTCAGGACTCCCATTCCTTCGTCCCTTCTCTGCTCATTCTACTGGGTAATATATTGGTGATAAACAAATTGTTTTCCTGCTTGCCTGCCTAAAAACCAAGCACCAGAATGAATTGCTTTCTCAAGGTTCAGGCAAATACTTTTTAAGGTTTCTGACAGGGTGATGATAGATCAACAATTTGTCAAGACCCCTTTTGCCCCTTTGCTTTTGTGGGAGAATGACAGGGCTTGAATGCCTTTCATCTCCAAACACGGATTCATTTGGGTTACTTAGTGGTTTCTTGTAGCATCACATTGCATTTTCCCCTCTCTGTCATTTTGTCTTAGAAGTTTGGCATGAACATAAAGCCATCTGGGAGTTCCAGCTGACTTGAACTGTTTAAAACCAGCTTTATATGCATTTGAAATTAATAGACCAAAAAAAGGGGGGGTTGGGGCAACTGTGGATATTATTCGTGGGGTGTGGGGAGGGAGGGATGAATTTTAAATATAAATATGTATTCTGGGGAATATTTGATTGTAAATAATGTGTGAGTCAGTTGCATATTTGGTTAGCTATCCCAATGGAACTTCCTGATGGAAAACACAAAGCTCCCACTTGAAATCCTATACCAGGCATCCCCAAACTTTGGCCCTCCAGATGTTTTGGACTACAATTCCCATCATCCCTGACCACTGGTCCTGTTAGCTAGGGATCATGGGAGTTGTAAGCCAAAACATCTGGAGGGCCGCAGGTTGGGGATGCCTGTCCTATTCTCATCTCAGAGTAAGTGCCTTTGAATGCAGGGGTTTTCATTCTAAGTAGACACATAGGGTTTTACTGTACAACCAATCATGGAATGCACAGATGAGACTGACAATATTCAGCGTTCCCATGGAAAACCAATTAGAATTTTTTGTTTTATTTTGTGATATGTAGGAGAAAAAGGAGAGGAACAAGTCCCTGGCTTCAGTTTCTGTGGATGTGGAATAATTTTGAAATGCTGGAAATCACATTGTCCTTTGTTGTGAACTGAACTTGGGGAGTGATTCTTATGCTGGCGTGGTTTTTAAAATGGTCTTCAAAATGATACAAGGCTTGCCCGGGGGGGGGGGAGTAGTACTTCATATTGGTCTGGTTGTAGAAAGAAATTGGGAAATATGTCTAACACATATTAGATTGTTTAGATCTACTACCAAATAACAGGAGCTTTTCCTTGCAAGTTTCAATATATGTCTACTTAAGCATTTCTTACTCCTGAGGGAGAAAGCTCATGTTGATTATAGCCCCACAGTTGCAAGAGATGAAGAAGGCCCTCATTAACTGGAAGAATAAGGGAGCCCTCTGGTGTTCAAAAAAATAATGTTTTCAATTATATGTGAGAGTACAGATTACAAAACCTAGTTAATAATCTGTATATTATACTTCAGTGGATTCAAATGCTATTAATATTTTACCCTAATAACACAGTTTGCAATTTATCTAAATGTGCGTGAACATTCGACAAAATGTGGTCTGATGGGATTAAGTTTTTCGATGATAGAACAGCTCTTCTTGAAAAATCTGATTTTTAGAACCTAATCAATTCAAGCATTAAACACACACATGCTTTCTTTGGTTTGGTTTTCAGCACTTGTGTATTTCCCTGTGTTTATGTTCCTCACACAATTTTCCAACAAATATATAGATTTCTGTTTTCACAATTCAAGAACTGCACAAAAATATGAGGAAGAAAACTAACTCCATACCTGCATGTGCAGCATGGATTTCAGAAGTAATGAGGCAGGGCACTTTGAACCCACACAAGTAAAAATGTTGGTGAAGTTTGGAGAGAACTATGGGGTGAAATTAAGCATCATGCTATGATTAATGTTCCAACTATGAAAGCATTTCAGTTAGCCAGGTGGGACGATCCTTCTCTCCCCCACCCCTGCATGTTGTTTGTGGGTTTGCCCAACGCAAGCCAATTTTGGGGTGCAGGGGTGGGAAGCCCCATTGCACAAGCAGAAGTTTTTGTGCAGGGCTTCCACTGAACTGAATCCCACCCACTGTCTGCAGCCATCCACACCCTACCCTTCTTTAACCTTACCCCTGACTGCTTACCACACCATCTCCTACCTGTAACCACCAAAATATGAGCATCATCCCTTCCCTCTTCATCCTTACCAAGGGGCAGGCTGATTCACAATATACAGCACTCACTCCCACTAATACATGCATAGCTCACAACAGTTAAACCGCTGAGTCTTATTCTACAGTGATTGAGATCCACTCCCAAGGCTTTCGGTCATGATCCCACCACAGATGCCAGGAACTGAACTTAAGACCTTGTGCATGCCTAACATGCTGCTACGTATAACCCTTCCCTGCACATTAACACCAAAGGCAGACCTGAAATCAGGGCAAACAGTACTCCTAGCTGCTTCCTCTTTGCTTCTCAATGAAGCCAACGATCAGCCATGAACTAAACAAGGCTTTAATGGATCAGTTGTTCTCCATCCCCATCCACTGATTAGCACAACTGCTGCCTCTTCTTCCTCCAACTGCACAAACTTAACCAACATGCTTCACAAATGGGTGCCTGACACAAGACAAAGCTGTACCATTTTTGTTACAGGGAGCCAACGGTAGGGACATTAACTCTATCTCCAGGAGTAGTGAAGGCGGAGGAGGGGAAGGAGCAGGGCTGGCTCATCATAGACCCCCGGTGGCGCAGGGCACCATGGCGCCGGCCCGCCAGGAGGGCGCCACGAGCTGCGCCCACCCGCTGGCCGGCCGGTCCGCTGCGCAGCTGCGCGCGGCACTCACCTGCCCACCGCGCTGGGAAACGGGGCGGGAGGATGCCGGAGAGATCGCGCTTTGTCTGTGCAGCAGCGCCGCGCCCACCCGCCCACCGCGTTGGGAAACGGGGCGGAAGGGCGCTGGAGAGATCCGGCGCACCATGGCGACAGGCGTGCTTAAGACGGCGCTGGGAAGAAGCAACAGCAAGGGGAGGTGTGACTGATGGCTTGAGCCAAATTTCAGTTTGATCGGATGTTTCTTTGTTCCCTTGTGAAAGCAAGCTCACTGAGGAGATGAGTAATATGTTGGGAGCCTCCTGGCTGTGTCATGTTTGCATTCACCCTTGATTAAATTGAAGTCTGTATTTCAAATGGGCTTCATAATCATATTTCTCAAATTTAATCAGATTATTATTATTTTTAAAAAGGAGTGTTTGGTTTAGGTTATAGCCAATGCAGTTTCCACAATCGAGACTTTACAGGAAACCCTCCTCCCTTTCCCCTACCCATCATCCAAGAAATGAACCTACCCCAAAACCAGCAACAGGAAAATTCAGCAGGCTTGAAAGCATAATCTTCTGTGCTTATATGATAAATTTCTCTCCTTATGCAGAAATTGGAAGCAAAAATAATGACCTGCAGAACTTCAGGGACTATGAAAATGTCAGTAAAACATGGCTGTATGTTAAAATACAAAGTCCCAGAACACTAAACATTCTGTTGGCTAGAAGGTAAAATTTTAAGGGCTGGGATTTTGCATGCGGTAATGAGACATGTCATTTAAATAGATTTTATTGGTATTTGGAGCCACAAGCAATCTTGCATGAGGGGGCAGTTTTTTAAACTTAATAAAAGGAAGGTCTTTTAGAGCTTACATGCTCAGCATTATATAAGGGATGCTGGTTCTCAGGAGAGATGCAATGGTGGCCTTTAAGAATATTTATACTATTGTCTCTTATGAAGTGTTGTTTATGCAGTGTGCTCAGTGGTGTGATGGGGACCATTTCTATCATTCAGCAGAAATAGCCATAGCCAAAGATGCCGAGGGCCTTAAAATTACCAGCAACAAATCCTTATTTTTCTAAAGGCACTTATTTAGGGTGGACTTAGATGTGATACTTGGCATGGGGTCAATAACAAAAAAATGTACATCAGAAAAGTCATGCTGGGTAGGCCAAAGGCCCATCTAGTCTAGCATCTTCTTCTCACAAGAAGCCTTCACGTGGGAACTGAGTGCAACAGAGTTCTTTCCATTTATGATTCCAGTCCTGTGTCAAGTTACATCTCCCTACAGTGCTTTCCTGAATAGTCAATTATGTGGAACCGGGGTAGGGAATTTCAGAGTATAATGGCATTGCAACGTAGGTGAGTCTTCATAAAAGATTGGAGGGAGAGGGAGAGTTGTGTTCCAATTCACTCTTCTGTGTTGCTTTTCCTTTTTGAACCTGCAGTTGGAACCCCGGAAGGAGGGAGGAAGTAGCTGGAGGGGAGGGAGCAATTGGATGCTGAGAGCCAGGGAGCAGGAAAAGCATTGAATGCCTGCTACCCCGTTTCTCCCACTCCCAAGTCAACCCCTTGTAGAGTTGCTATGCAGTGCTGGAAGTTCGTTACACACATCTGCTTGTAAGAAGTAATTTCGTCCTTAGAAGGAGAGGAGTGGATTAATTATGCAGAGGCATATTGTGTGTGTTCATATTATGGGCGGAATTCAGCATCACGCTCCACCACTTGTTCCGTTTGCGCAAATGCCAGATGGTACAATCCCCCTTTCCCTCCCCCTGCATGATGCTCTGGCGGTTCCCCAGTGCACCCCCTCCCACAATCAAATTTGAGGGATGAGGGTGAGGAAATCCCTTTTGCACAAGTGGTAGGGCAATGAGCCAATTTACATTATAATCCCTGTTGTCTTCAGTGAAATTTACTCCCATATAAGTGTCCATAGGATTGCACTGTTGCAATGGAGGAGAGAGAGAGAGAGAGGTGTTAAACCATTTCCCTTCCTTCTTCCAACTATCTGGTCACTTCCCCTCCTCCCTGCAACCATACAGCACTTTCATCAACCTTGAGAATATTTCCACCTAAACAGGAGTATTCAAAGCTGTATATGCCCCTTGTATTGTGTTGAAGGTGTTTAGAAAATACCGTAGATCCGGGGGGGGGGGCAACACCTTACGCAGGAAATGCAACAGGAATAGTCATTATTCACATGGAATGAATGCAAGTCAAAAAGCGTATTCTGCTAGCTAGAGAGCAGCACAGCACCTTGTGACTTTTCAGCACACTTGGTGTTCTTTACCACTTTTTGAAAAGAGCTATTGATATTTCTCTCTCCTGTGTCTATTGTTCCCATGGACTTGCTTCTCGTTTCATCAGCCCTTGAACTCTATCCCCTCAGTTAGACCTACAGAAGCAAATGTGGCCTCTTATCACAATATCCTCCTGCTGTTTTCTTGCTTCCATCTCTACTTGCCCAGAGAAATTCTTTCACTGCCATCTCCTGCCTCCATCACAGTCATTCCGCATTTACAAATCTCCTCGCCTCCTTTGGTTTTAATCTCTCATCACAAATCTCTGAATCAAATGCGCTGGCTAAAGTGATATTGTGTGCTATCTAAATATGCCGTACCATCAGTGTTCAACTGCGCTTGTGAAATGGGCATTAGCTGCCCATATAGATCTTTCATGCAAGTGAACTGTCAGTTGATCTATTATTGTGCTTTAATAAGCAAAGCAAGTAATTTGAAATTAGAGGAAGTATTCTGCAAAACAACAAGTGGTGCATACTTGGGAGTCTCAACTTTTGCAAGTGACTAGTTTGCAAGTTTTAATCACGTCGAATAAGAAAAGTATGTTGCCATAAAGATGGTGTTCTAAATTAATGGGATGTATTTTAAATTCAACCCTAACTCCCAAATCCTGATGCTCACACCAACCATAGTGGGGCGGGCAGGATATCTGACCGTTATGCTGTCCTGTGATTGCTTTAAGACTGGGGTAGAGTGGTGTTGGCTCCTGCTGGCTAGGAACTTGCCAGTATGCTCTTTTTTGGGGGGAGGGGGGGTCAGCTGAGTGAGGAGGGCTGGCTAGAGTGACACCTAATCCACACACGGTAGTCTGTTGACTGCTTTGAGAAGAATTTTGTTTATGAAAAGGTGCTATAAACATTAATTGAATGGATAAACTGAAGGAACATATAAATCAGAACCCTATAAATCAGGAGTATATCATCCACATTATTCTGGGGCTACTTCTACATTTTTATAAATCGAGAAGACTGCGTCACTGTGATAAGAGTGGAAGATAATCCTTGTTATGATTTTATTGCAGTGTTTTGCTTTTCTCTGTTAACCTCCTTGTTCTCTCTGCACTTCCTAATCATATTTCTTTAGTCTGAATATATAACAAGTCAGTAGCATGCAAAAAAGAAAAGAAAAAGTCTGCATTCTGCCGCAAAGATGAGTATTGCCCCAGTGGCATGAGATAGTTATGTAGATGTTAAAATAATTATTTTGGAATTTGGGGTTGGGAGGGGGGGATAAGGTTGGCTGAATCAAGTCTTGAGTGGATATGTAATTTCCATTATAGATATTACTAATTGCTATTTGGTTTCAGTGGAGAATATTGCTATCTCTTCTGACATCTGACACGCTACATCTTTTCAAATGTATTAAGTCACATTGAATAACTCTCTGTCATGCATATAACGTGATATGACATGAGTTAATAAAATGTTTCTGGAATTAATAACATAAGTAGGATTATTTTTTAGTGGGTGGAGGGGGGTCAAGTCACAATGGAAACTGGAAGAATGCAAATTTCACCAAAATGTTCTGGTAATTAGTACATAATTCATTGGTTATGGCCTGAATGTTTCACATTTTTTAATAGCTGGCTTTTCCCCCCTGTAGCATTATTAGCTTGGAATTTTCCAACAGGAATTGACTATGCCTTAGAATTATTGCTTTAAATCTGTTTCTTCTCTAACAGCAGTCCCATCTATTATTCATCACCAGCCCTGTAGTCTAAGTACTTTCTGAATCCCCTATGAGAAGTGTCTCCTGTAGAAGTGGACAGAGACTGGCAATACAGCTTCCTTTAATGTTTTCAGAAAGAAAACTTTACCTGGATAAATTGTCTTCTGCCAAATTAAGTCTGTCAGTTGAGGACTGGACACACAGGCCTGCCAAGTGAGGTGAATAGCTATGGCAGACATATGGGTTTGTTTTTCCATATCCAAAGCTGGAAGAAGGTCTTTAATAATGGAGATTCTGCGGTGACAACTTTTTGCAATGGATCGTAAAAGTATGAGGGGGAACCCTACCTAAGGAGGCTCAGGCAATTTCCATAGATGGCACAAATTATTCAAAGACTCCCATATGTTATTGGTCTTGATTGAGCTAGGAGGCAGAATGCCATTTCTCCTCAACAGTGTATAGGAAATTGTTTATAACTAGGGATGAATTGATCGATTTTGGTTTCTCTCAATTTATTTTCATTTTTTTCAATCTTAAGTTCTGTTCTGCACCTGTTTGCTATTTTTTTAAAAAATGGAAATATATTAGCATTTTAGTGCAAATTTATCCTTATATACATTTCTGCATGATATTTTGCCTAATGTACACATTTTTGCAAGCACTTTCCCCCTAATATAATGCATTTTAGATGCTACTTTCACTGAGGTAGGCATTTTATGCACACTTTCTCCTAATATGTGCATTTGCATTATAAATTTTGAAGTATGAATTCTGAAGTACAGTTGGTTTTGGTTCAGAAATGTGTGATTTGGGTAGATTTGCATTATGATTTATCCCCATCCCAGGTGGCACTGTGGTTAAACCACTGAGCCTAGGGCTTGCTGATCAGAAGTTCGGCGGTTCGAATCCCTGTGACTGGGTGAGCTACCGTTGCTTGGTCCCAGCTCCTGCCATCCCAGCTCCTGCCAACCTAGCAGTTCGAAAGCACGTCAAAATGCAAGTAGATAAATAGGAACCGCTACAGCGGGAAGGTAAACGGCGTTTCCATGTGCTGCTCTGGTTCACCAGAAACGGCTTTGTCATGCTGGCCACATGACCTGGAAGCTATACGCTGGCTCCCTCGGCCAATAATGCGAGATGAGCGCGCAACCCCAGAGTCGGTCACGACTGGACCTAATGGTCAGGGGTCCCTTTACCTTTTACCTATCTATAACAGGAGCTTCTGAGGCCAGAACCATTAATCAACTTGGGGTGGGTCTACGCACAGGGGGGAAACCGCTATAAATAATTAATAAATTTGATTGTTAAAACAAAAGAAGAAAAGCCCAATGGAAAATTGTGTTTAAATATTTCCTACTCTCTGGCGCCATCTGGTATTGCATGTTTATAGTGTATTCAAATCGTTGTTTCTTCACTAATGTAGATGTGTCCCTGAAATGGGGGGAACTAATTCTAGTTTGCTAGATTGTATAGACCAGTTCATATGAGCACTTTTATAATGGCCCAGTTTACACATGCTGGTAAGCCAAACTGCAGTTTAGCATGAACAAGCAAGCAACCACTTATCTACTTCCCTGGACCTGCTGCCAACACAGTACCAGGAGCTAAGCTATGATATGGCTTAAAGTTATGTGCAAATCCAGGCTCATGGTTCGTCTTGCTCCAAACAAACCATGATCTACAACTAAGGTTTGCTCTTGATTTACTGTTCAGCCTGAGCTTGTATAAAATGTTAAGCAGTAACAGCAAGACCTGGGCAGGAGTGAAGCAGCCACAATTTTGTAAATGGGCACTAGGGTACAATTGCTTGTTCACACAAAATCATAGCTTGGCTACATGCAAACTAGGCCAATATATTATTTCTGCTCACTTGCCAAATACAGTAGGTAAACATTATTTACTATATCTCTCACCTATGCGTTAATACAGCCTTGCCACAGCGAGAACACCTTTATCACTAGGGGTTTTCTGTGTAGGTATTAAGAGGACCTTTCAAAACCATGCAAGCCAACAGTAGGGATGGAAAAGATATGTGTTTAGTCTTCATTTTAAAGTCATCTGATCTAATTTGCTGGTCCCAGACTTATCACTGGATTAGAACACAGCTTTGAGTCAGACCACAGACTTCTCTACATTGTCCACTGCAGTTTCAGTTTGTTTGTTTTTTTTTTAAAAAATGCTTATTTTATGGGGGATATTTGCATTTGAGAGGAAATGCATGGAAAAGCTTACAAAACTTAATATTTTAGGAGAAGCACGCATATAAAATGTGCACAGGTTAGATGGAAATTTTCTTTTTGTGTGTGTGTCTTAATCTACAAAACACAGGATGACATGAATCTATGTTTGAACTGACACCGAATAGAAACAGTCTGATCTGTCAATCCCTTCCTGATACAATTCATGTTTATTTGGAAGGAGACCCAGTTGTGTGTCATTGGGGCTTACTCTCAGATGAGGGTGTGTAGTGCTGCAGCTTTGAGCATTGACATAATTAGTGAGTCTTTCTATGAAAGAAAGGGAGGAAATGCATGCTATGGATTCACTAATGTTTTCAGAATATTATGACCATCTGAAAAATTGCTTGCTTGTGTATCACTAGGTGGTCCCACATATATATCTTTCCTCTGTTTTCATCACTCTACTGTTCTGTATTTACAGGATGCTGGTGGGAACTGCCTCCCCCCACCATGTGAGATTTCATCTCATAATAGGGATAATGAAAGTCTCATTCCAGCTGTTCAGTTTTCCTTCCCTCTGAGAGAAATCACTTTGTTTACTAAAGATAAAAAGGTAGTGGAGATATTTTTAGAAACCAGCCATTGAAAATCAGCCTTTAACTTAAAGCATTCATACCTTTTTAAGAAAACTCTAAAGAGTGTGTTCAGCCCAGCGGTTGAAAAATCAAAGGGTGGTTCTCCTCTCCCTATGAATAAAGATAGTCTATTTGAAATCCATTGTTTTATTTGAAGTATTCATTGATTCCCCCTCTCCTGGGAGACTATGTCAAATATGCAGGAGATTAGAATATGATACAATATATTAGATATTAGAAATATGAAAGAAACAGGGGAAGGGGTGTAAAGCCTGTCAAATACAGTATAGCCTCTCTCTTTTTGAGCAGCCAATTAAAATGCATTATTTATTTATTTTAAAGATACATAGTGGGGTGCAAGCTGCCCTAGAATCTGTTCTCCTACTGTCCAATCAGTACCAGATCATGGGGAAGGTTGAAGATGCTCATCTGAGGTTGCAGATTTATGGATGTTATTAAAGGAAGCAACATTTTGATTGTTGAAGTTCATGAGTGTCCAACCTGTGGCATAAGAAGCAGAGATTTGTGGTACCCCTGGACAGGTGCCGAAAGGTACATTGTTAAGCCTATAACTCCTATTTCCTCCTTTGTACTGGGACTAGTGAAAAGCTACAAGGGGCTGCATATATACTGTACCCCAATGGTGAGGAACATTTTTCAGCCTGAGAACTGCTTACTTGCATACATAAAAAAAGAAAACACAAAACCTCTATCTGTGATTGCTTATCTGTGATGGTCATTTTCACAGCCAACCAATGCTATGTGACAAGTGCAATGTAATGCAGTCTGACTCTGTCAAGCAGCAAACTATTTTAAACAGACTCACTTATGAAACCTGTTTTGGAAAATCAAAGCTGTTAGAGCTACAAATGCCTGCCAACAGAAAAGCAGTTGACCATTGTCAGTCCTCCTATCTACTGGCCTTTAGTGTGACTTTTCACCTTTTTCTTGTATTCCCCCTTCTGTGTTTCCAAAGCTAAACCTCCTGGATTGCAAATGAGCTGTTTCAAATCTGCATTTGTTTAAACAAATTAGTGTATGCTAATGCACAGTGGTCAGCTTTTCTTTTCTTTTGGGAAGGATCAGCCCTTCTAATCTTATTATGTTGCTTTTTTCATTTCATTTTTCTCATAGACCAATCTTTGTTAATGAACCCACACAAAAAAGAAACAATTGCCACCTTACGGAATTTAGTCACACTCGGAAGAATAATTGGGCTGATTACAAAATCCCCTAATCCAAACTGCTAAATGCAAATTTGTTTAATAATATGGGACCTCATAATCTAGAGGAAAGGCCATTGTGCTGCTTAAGAACACAGACATACAAACAGAAGGTAGTTTAATAGACCCTTTGAGACATTATACACTCTGCAAAAGTGAAACGGGAAAAATATCTCTTTAGATTCTGCATAAGGTCCCAGTTCAGAGCTGCATATCTTTCACTATTAACCCAGCTCCCCGCATAACTTCTTATGCAAACCCTACATAGCTTCTTACGCTGCTGGTACTTGAGGGATTTCTGAATGCTCTGGGGAATCTACAAGGTAGCGTGGCTGGTGCTCCTGTCAAGGCCCTAGTTTCACTGAGAAGTGACGAGGTGCTGAGGACCATCAACACATTCACGCATAAGCACCCTCCCTAGTCAGAGTGCCTGGGAGGCTGCTTGGTTTTCTGAGGAGCTCCGGACAATGAAGTAGGCCAGATAGTGGCTGGAGTGCAGGTAGTGTGAGGACCATTCCAAATCTCTCCAAACAGAGGTATGAGTATACAACAGTGTTGATCGTATGGAAGTCGCGGCAGCAAAGAGATCACACCTCTCCACCTCTATTGTGTCCTCACTCAATAAATCACCTTCCAGAGCTATAGGTAAAGGTAAAGGGACCCCTGACCATTAGGTCCAGTCGTGACCGACTCTGGGGTTGCACGCTCATCTCACATTATTGGCCGAGGGAGCCAGCGTATAGCTTCCAGGTCATGTGGCCAGCATGACAAAGCCGCTTCTGGCAAACCAGAGCAGCACATGGAAACGCCGTTTACCTTCCCGCTGTAGCGGTTCCTATTTATCTACTTGCACTTTGACGTGCTTTCAAACTGCTAGGTTGGCAGGAGCTGGGACCAAGCAATGGGAGCTCACCCCGTCACAGGGATTCGAACCACCAATCTTCTGATCAGCAAGCCCTAGGCTCAGTGGTTTAACCACAGCGCCACCTGGGCCCCTCTTCCAGAGCTATACAGAGTGGTAAATCAGCCGGTCCACACCAATGTTGTATCATTAAAAACCAACCACACTGTAGCCTGCTGTGAGATATCTGTGAAGTACTTTGATGCCAAAATTCCTTGGATTTGTGCAAAACAATTGGTACAGGCCTACTGAAGGTCCCTGGGGCACCATCAAGTTGCAGTGCGTGGCAGTTTGTGTGGTTGTAGCCTCCTGAAGCTGTGGAAAGGATACTTGAGACTGACTGCATGCCCTCTTGGTCCCTGCCCACCATGGCTGGAAAAATCTAGGAGGAGGGGATTGACTGGATGGGCCCAGGGAGTAGTTAATGTCTATGGAGTAATTCCCACTGCCTTGAAAGAAGCAGTAGTGTGTGGCCCCTCTTGAAGATTCTCCCACCAGTGCTGCTGCCACAGACCTCAGGGAGGAGGGTGAGCTAGTGCTTGTCCTGAGTGGAGGAAACTGGTTGCAAGGGAGCCTCCAATTGTCTCTACATGGCTGCTGCTACTAGCTTCCTGCCTGGGGCAGCTTGTAGCAGCTATGACTTGGGTGTGGATGGAAGCTCTTTGCAGGCACTCCACCCTCCCCATGTAGGCTTAGTTCTGAATGACCAATGAAAAGTATGGGTGCATGGAGGGTAAGTTGTAAGCAATCACAAGTTATGCTTTTGCACAATACCTCTGCCAATCATGAGGGAAGTCTGTTAAGGCATGAGCCTTATCTGTCAGTTTCCCAATTTTGTGGAGCTTGAGCCCATATAAGTCTTAACTCTGGACGTGAACCGGCAATTGTTTTTTAATCTTTGAATTTATGCAGTGCGTGAAGTGCTTTTTCTTCCTTGGTCTTCAACCTACTATAAATTGATTTGTGTGCACCCCAAATTCTAGGGTTAAAAGAGGGAGAGAGAAAAACTCATATATCTCAAGCTTCTCTTTTGATCTAAAGAAAATTCTTAGGATTCTGAATCCTGGCGAGTTTCTGCAGTTGCCCCCCCCTCTTTACCCACAATTTACTTACAATTTATTGGTGTTTCAGCAATCAAAAGGTCAAAGGAATAAATTGGCTTCTAGTAATTTTGTCTTACACTGGTACGAGCCAACGCAACACAGAAAGTGGACTCTGATAATCAGGAGAACTATGTAATTAATGGGAATTGTGTGCTATTTAAAAATCAAGCAACTGCACAGTGAAATAAGCAGAAATTTGTATTCTGCTTGATAACTAAGCAGGAACTAGGACAAACCTCTGGACAGTTTTCATCAGCATCTTGGCAATCTTCTTTAATTTCAAATTACAAAGAGAGGAGAGAGAGAGAGAGAGAAGTATCTTGCTGGATTGTCGGGAGAGTTAATATTTTTAGTCAAACATAACAGCAAGGATATCCATAAATAATGGGAGGACAAAAATATTCTGCATCTGTATGTGCCGTGATAAGAAGTCATGGCTGCTTGATGGGTTTTAATTAAGACACAGTGTAGGTAATAGAAACTGAAGACAAAGAAACAGATAAATGGCTGTTCTTTTAACACAATATGCAGCACAGGAATGACACAAATGCCTTAGATTAAGGAGGAGGAGTCTGCCTCCAGTGTAATAAAGGCTTCCTGGCTGCAATGTGACATACACAAAAGCAGTACGTGAAGAACAAAGATGAAGAGTGGTTAAAAACAACAGGTGTTGCCAGCCTGAGAAGAGGGTTAGGTTTGCAGAGTGATGTGAAAGGAATTGCTGAATTGTGTTCAATTCTGGGCGGGGGTAGGAGCCATGATTAAAAATAATCTTTTAATTATTATGTGGTATTGTATATTTCATAAAGACTCAGTTGGAGCAAGAAAAGAGAAGGATTAGAGCAGGTTGTGCAAGTCTACTGCTTGGTCAGTTTGATGTTGATACCAGGTCCTTAGACAGATAATTAAACAATGGATCTGTGAGTGCTTAGAAGGTGACTAAGACCCAGCATGGGTTTCTCAAAAACAAGTTATACTAGACAAATCTCATTCCCTCCCCCCTTTTGATAGAGCAACAAGCTTGGTGGATCAGGGAGATGCTGTGGATGTAGTGTAGTTTGATTTCAGTAAGGCTTTTGACAAAAGTGCCCCATTATATTTTTGTGAAGAAGCTGGCAAAATGTGGGCTGGATGAGGTAACTGTTAGGTGGATTTGTAGCTGGTTGACTGACCAAACCAAAAGAGTTCCCACTGATGGTTCCTCATCATTCTGGAAAAAGTGGCAAGTGGGGTTCTGCCTGTTGTTCAATGGCTTTACATTACAAGAAATGAGATTATGTCTAAACAGCAGAAAGAACTTTCTGATGGTAGGAGTTGTCAGAAATTCCCTTAGAAGGTGGTGGACCTTCCTTGCAGATTTTAAAGCCAAGGTTGAGTGGTCATCTGCCATGGATGCTTTAGTTGAGATTCCTGCATTGCAGAGGGTTGGACTAGATGACCCTCAGTGTCCCTTCAAATGCTACAATTCTATGATTCTAAGCCTGTGGGTGACAAGCTTTTTTTAAAAAAAATAGAATTATTCCCAAATTCCTGCCAGGTACCTGTCTAGGTTCCCAGTACCTTTCCCTGATACACCTTCTTGTTCTGTTTTTGCAATGGATCCCAATGTCATGACAAGGACTCAAAAGGGTGCTTCATGGTTTCATCCTTTGGTTTGACCTCTGGTGTAAGGGACCCAGGTGGCGCTGTGGTTAAACCACTGAGCCTAGGGCTTGCTGATCAGAAGGTCGGCGGTTCGAATCCCTGTGACGGGGTGAGCTCCCGTTGCTTGGTCCCAGCTCCTGCCAACCTAGCAGTTCGAAAGCACATCAAAATGCAAGTAGATAAATAGGAACCGCTATAGCGGGAAGGTAAACGGTGTTTCCATGTGCTGCTCTGGTTTGCCAGAAGCGGCTTGTCATGCTGGCCACATGACCTGGAAGCTATACGCTGGCTCCCTCGGCCAATAATGCGAGATGAGCGCGCAACCCCAGAGTCGGTCACGACTGGACCTAATGGTCAGGGGTCCCTTTACCTTTTATCTCAAGTGTAAGGAGAATATATATGCATATCACCCTTTCAAAATTTGGTCCCTGAAAGTAGAGAACATGATCACCCAGTGAAACTTCTCCATAAGGAGAACTGTCCGGAAGAATAGAAGAAGAATATGCATACCCTGCAGGGAGCACTTTGTGAGCAAAAGTCCGAGTCCCCAGAGATCCAGGTTTATGAAAAACCTGTTGCCTGAAAGGGCCAATTTAAGTGTGGCTGCACAGAAACCATTGAGGTCTGCTGAAGCGAAGCAAAAGCAGCAGGTGTAATTGTGGTTTTATGTCCAGTAAACACACCATACCTGTGGTGCTGTGTCGGCCACGGTACCGGGGGAACTTGCGATGGAGTCCAGCACGCTTCCAGGTGCGCCTCTCCCCTCAACAGCAGCAGAGGGTGCGCCTTGGCAGCAAAAACGAAAGTAAAAGACATTCACATAACAAAGCATAAACCCGGTATGTGAACACACACACACACCAGTGACAGGACGTCATTCCAGAGCTATTAACCATTTAACCTCTGGGTCTTCTCACAGTAATAGATGCAATAAGTCAACTGCTATGTGAGGAATGTTCAAGAGAATGGGTGAATGGTTGAACTTCTGCCTGCCACACAGCTGCTAAGGCACAATGACCCTGCTGTCCCCACGAGCAAAACCATGCAAAGAAGTTAGGTTTCATGAGTTGCAAGCCAATAGGGTTAGTTTCTCATCCATTGAGCCTAAGTGGGCAGCACATTCAGGCTGCATTCACCCAGCAGTTTATTCTGTTTCCCCAACATTTACCTAACTGTTAATCTCCACATTATATTTGAACCACTTCCAGAAATGCTTCTAGGGGGGGGGGGGGAATTATGTTGCAAATAAAACAGAAATCAGTGATAAACTTTCTTTGTGTGCCTCCTCCACAAGAGGTTTAGAGGGTGGCAACATGAGAATGGGCCTTTTCTGCAGTGGCTCCCCATTTCTGGAATGCTCTCCCCAGAGAGGTTCACCTGGTGCCTTCATTGTACACCTTTAGGCAGCAGCCAAAAATGTTCCTTTTTAACCAGGCCTTTGGCTGGTCGTCATCCGATGCCCTTTTAAAATGTGTTGGGGGGAGGGTTATTGGGTTGTTTTGATTTTATTTTGATTGTTTATTTTGTGTTTTTATGTTGTGATTTATCCTGTGAAATTTAATAAATAATAGTAATAATAACAATAACAGCAACAATCATCATCATCATCATCATCATCATCACCATCCTCTTGCACTATATTTCCCTATATTTCAAAAAAAGGCTTTTACATTGCATGAAAGCTCAAAAATATAATGCAGGAGTTAATAGGAAAAGGTCATGAAAAAGGAGTAAACTGCCTGAATGCATAAAAAAGATTGAAGTACTTTTGAGTTCTATTAAATGCAGTGACATGGTCCACATATTAACTATATCCCTCTGAAATTAAATGGTTTTAGGAGTGCTTAGCTTTTGCTCAATCATACCTGACCATATATTTATTATATATTGAAAAAGCAAAGATGAAACAAAAGGTTCCAACTTATTCCAACAAGGGCAGAGCTCAAGTGAAATTGTATGCAGCACAATTTATCCCTGGATCTAAGGACTAGAACAGGCACCCCCAAACTTCGGCCCTCCAGATGTTTTGGACTACAATTCCCATCATCCCTGACCACTGGTCCTCTTAGCTAGGGATCATGGGAGTTGTAGGCCAAAACATCTGGAGGGCTGCAGTTTGGGGATGCCTGGACTAGAATTTATAACCAGGATAAAGATGGGGAGATGAAGATGTCACAGAGACTAAAAAATTATTCAAGCATTGATAAAAAATACTAATGACTTGAATTGAGAGAATGAAAAGTAACATTCTGGGTCATTCTTAAAATGTATTGAAATGTCCCCCAGTACTCAATTTGCAAACATATCTTAAAATATGGTTTGTTATACTAAATGAATTTTGTTAGATTTCTAGATCTCTTCATATATTACTTATAAATATATATGAAGAGATCTAAATTTATAAATAACCACATTTTTCTGATGCAAAGCATAGAAGCTTTATCATGGTGTTAAAAGCTGCACGTTGATTTTGCCAACAAACCATGATATTTTCTGTACAGATGCTGTAATCTGCTGTGCGGATTAACTTTAGAGTCATCGTTCTAATATCCTGGTTTGTGCAAAGTGTACCTGAAGGCACTCTGGCACTCTTCCTCACCCTAAATATCAGCACAGAGGGTGGAAGCAAGCTGTAGCAAGTTGACATTAAGGATAGCAAAAAATGTGTCAGTAGAATGACACGTTTAGGTTGACTGGACTTTGCATGCAGTCAGTATAGGAAATTATGCATCTAATTATCTTTTTCAGGATGGTTTGTTTTGCAGCTTGTAATACTCAGTGTAGCTTGAAATAATGTCCCTTCCACTGTAGCCTGGGTGGATGATTTGCTGGCTGATGTTGCTCAAAGCTGGCCTCTGTGCTTGGTAATTTTTTATTCCAACCTTTAAGCCTGCAGGTATTCACACTGCGTGATTTATAATTTCAAGGTCTGTTTATGTACAGAGTTAAAACGCCTTTCTATAGAAGACAGTAATTTCTGTGCAGTGTTTAAAGAGATTGCATCTATATGGCTGTGTATGCATGAAGAACCAACACAGACGTATTTTGCTCAACTGCTGGACTTGAGAGCACATGCCGTTTATCAGTGCATCAGAAAGCACTAAAATATCCGCTCCTGTGGGCAAATGCAGTATAAGTGCAATGGGATTAGTGTTCAATCCATCTCTCCTTCATTCTCTCTCCTTTTCTTGTAAGTATGTACTGTGAATTTCATGTGGCTTTATTGATACCTTGTGCTCAGAGAAGTGTAACTCATCCACAAGTGTCCAGAGAACGATTCAAATAAGCTAGGTTCTTAATATAAAGTAGCAACTCTTCTAGGAATTATGTTTTTATGAATTTAGCACCATGCATTGAGTGTAGACTTGTTAGCAAAGACTGAATTTCAACATATAAGTATACAAGCAATGCATTAAAATAACTTTGATCAAACCATAATAACAGTGCAGTCACTGTCATCAATTCCTGAACAACGCTATCCTATACATACATATCTACTCAGCCCTACAGAGTTCAGTGGGATTTACTCCCAGGTAGGAGAATGTAAAGTTGCAGTTTAAATCCTTATTAGGATTACCAGCATGTTTTTGTAACACTTAGACATCTTTCCTTCCACCAACTCAATGTTTGATGAAACATCAAAATATTGTGGCAAAAGTGCCCGCTTGGTGCCGACATAGCTGGAAATGTCAACATTATGCTTTACATGTTGAACAATCATGCACTTAAATGTAAAGGGATCCCTGACCATTAGGTCCAGTCGTGACCGACTCTGGGGTTGTGTTGCTCATCTTGCATTATTGGCCGAGGGAGCCGGCGTACAGCTTCCAGGTCATGTGGCCAGCATGACTAAGCCACTTCTGGCGAACCAGAGCAGCACAAAGAAACACTGTTTACCTTCCCGCCGGAGCGGTACCTATTTATCTATTTGCACTTTGACGTGCTTTCGAACTGCTAGGTTGGCAGGAGTTACATGCACTTACACACTTGCTAATGATCAAATTTTCGTTGGGACACAGATAATAAATGAACTAATTTTTATACACAGGAATAAGCAGGGGAGAAGTGAAGCAACTAAGAATGAGGAAGTCTGTCACTTTTGGTTTTCCCCAGTTTCCAATTTTTCCACTCTTAAGTTTGCATCTCCACATTTTCACATCAGTTTGCATTTTTGTTAGTCCTCATGAAAATTTATTGGCAATTTAGTTTGAATTTCTCGCATTAGTGTGTATAGCTGGGGTTTGTGAAATTTTGTTTTTGTTGAGGCCTGCAATCCCTTGGGAGTACTCATGTCAGAAAAGGGCTGGCCCACCCATGAGGTGGACTAAGGTGGACACCTTGGGCGGCAGAATCCAAGGGATACCAATGTGGCTTCCCGCAGCTTCTGCCTTCTAGTTTGTCAATGACAAACTTAGTTGGTCTCTAAGGTGCTACTGGAAGGTGCAATTTTTATTTTTATTTTGCCTTCTAGTGAGTTATTGCAAGGACCCTGTGCAGGGCCGTATCAAGCATGCCGGGCGCCCTGGTGCCGTGGTGTGGAGATTGCTCCGGCGCCCCCGCCCTGGGTGGGTGCAGTGCGCAGCACGGCTTCCACGTGGCTTTGCCGCGCGATGCCCCCCCTGCCGGCCCCGCGCCACCCAGCCTACCCCTAGAGCCGGCCCTGACCCTGTGCAATCTCACAGGGATCTCATGCTGGAAACTGTTGCTGTAGATGTACAACTCTAGAAAGTGAGTTTTTGCCAGGGGCGGGGAGGCCTCAGGCACTGTTGAGTGGCTGTGTCTAGCCAACCTTTTAACTTCCCACAATGCCCCAGAGCTGACCCTAGGTCAGAGTCTTTCTGGGAAAATAAAACGGTGGCCACTTGGTGCTGATCTAAGTGCCATGTCAGGTAAAAAACACCCACGAAGGTGGCTCAGAGCAGGCACTGGAGCCCTGTCAGGGCATTGGAGCCCAGGCAGCTGAATAGAGAACCCTGGCAAGAAAACTGTTGTTGTTGTTGTTGTTTAGTCATTTAGTCATGTCCGACTCTTCGTGACCCCATGGACCATAGCACGCCAGGCACTCCTGTCTTGCACTTTCTCCCGCAGTTTGGTCAAACTCATGTTCGTAGCTTCGAGAACACTGTCCAACCATCTCGTCCTCTGTCGTCCCCTTCTCCTAGTGCCCTCCATCTTTCCCAACATCAGTGTCTTTTCCAGGGAGTCTTCTCTTCTCATGAGGTGGCCAAAGTATTGGAGCCTCAGCTTCACGATCTATCCTTCCAGTGAGCTCTCAGGGCTGATTTCCTTCAGAATGGATAGGTTTGATCTTCCATGGGACTCTCAAGAGCCATAATTCCAAAGCATCAATTCTTTGGCGATCAGCCTTCTTCATGGTCCAGCTCTCACTTCCATACATCACTACTGGGAAAACCATAGCTTTAACTATACGGACCTTTGTAGGCAAGGTGATGTCTCTGCTTTTTAAGATGCTGTCTAGGTTTTTCATTGCTTTTCTCCCAAGAAGCAGGCGTCTTTTAATTTCGTGACTGCTGTCACCATCTGCAGTGATCAAGGAGCCCAAGAAAGTAAAATCTCTCACTGCCTCCATTTCTTCCCCTTCTATTTGCCAGGAGGTGATGGGACCAGTGGCCATGATCTTGGTTTTTTTGATGTTGAGCTTCAGACCATATTTTGCGCTCTCCTCTTTCACCCTCATTAAAAGGTTCTTTAATTCCTCCTCACTTTCTGCCATCAAGGTTGTGTCATCTGCATACCTGAGGTTGTTGATATTTCTTCCGGCAATCTTAATTCCGGCTTGGGATTCATCTAGTCCAGCCTTTCGCATGATGAATTCTGCATATAAGTTAAATAAGCAGGGAGACAATATACAACCTTGTTGTACTCCTTTCCCAATTTTGAACCAATCAGTTGTTCCATATCCAGTTCTAACTGTAGCTTCTTGTCCCACATAGAGATTTCTCAGGAGACAGATGAGGTGATCAGGCACTCCCATTTCTTTAAGAACTTGCCATAGTTTGCTGTGGTCGACACAGTCAAAGTCTTTTGCATAGTCAATGAAGCAGAAGTAGATGTTTTTCTGGAACTCTCTAGCTTTCTCCATAATCCAGCGCATGTTTGCAGGGCAACGGCTAATAGAGTTCTGTCAAGAGAACAAGCTGGTCATCACAAACACTCTTTTCCAACAACACAAGAGACGACTCTACACATGGATATCACCAAATGGGCAGCATCGAAATAAGATTGCTTATATTCTCTGCAGCCAAAGATGGAGAAGCTCTATACAATCAGCAAAAACAAGACCTGGAGCTGACTGTAACTCAGATCATCAGCTTCTTATAGCAAAATTCCAGCTTAAACTGAAGAAAGTAGGAAAAACCACTGGGCCAGTAAGATACAATCTAAATCAAATCCCTTATGAATACACAGTGGAAGTGAGGAACAGGTTTAAGGATTTAGATTTGGTGGACAGAGTGCCTGAAGAACTATGGATGGAGGCTTGTAACATTATACAGGAGGCAGCAACGAAAACCATCCCAAGGAAAAGGAAATGCAAGAAAGCAAAATGGCTGTCCAACGAGGCCTTACAAATAGCAGGGGAGAGGAGGCAAGCAAAATGCAAGGGAGATAGGGAAAGATACAGGAAACTGAATACAGATTACCAAAAAATAGCAAGGAGAGACAAGAGGGCCTTCTTAAACGAGCAATGCAAAGAAATAGAGGAAAACAATAGAATGGGGGAAACCAGAGATCTGTTCAAGAAAATTGGAGATATGAAAGGAACATTTGGTACAAAGATTACCATAATAAAGGACAAAAGTGGTAAGGACCTAACAGAAGCAGAAGACATCAAGAAGAGGTGGCAAGAATACACAGAGGAATTATACCAGAAAGATATGGAAGTCTCGTACACCCCAGGTAGTGTGGTTGCTGACCTTGAGGCAGACATCTTGGAGAGTGAAGTCAAATGGGCCTTAGAAAGCACTGCTAATAACAAAGGCCAGTGGAAGTGATGATATTCCAGCTGAACTATTTAAAATTTTAAAAGATGGTGCTGTTAAGGTGCTACGCCCAATATGCCAGCAAGTTTGGAAAACTCAGCAATGGCCAGAGGATTGAAGAAGATCAGTCTACATTCCAATTCCAAAGAAGGGCAGTGCCAAAGAATGCTCCAACTACCACACAATTGCACTCATTTCACACGCTAGCAAGGTTATGCTTGAAATTCTACAAGGCAGGCTTAGGCAGTATGTGGACCGAGAACTTCCAGAAGTGCAAGCTGGATTTCGAAGGGGCAGAGGAACCAGAGACCAAATAGCAAACATGCACTGGATTATGGCAAGAAAACTAGGGGATGCTTAAATTTATCAGTAGGCAACAGACACACCATTTGTTCTTTTTTTTAAGGGAGAATATAGATCAACTTTACAGGGCAGGCCTTTGCACATATGAGTAGCTAAATTAGCATAGTGTGCTCTAGGTATGGCAATGAAAAAAAGGAATTGTCAGAGTACCGTAAATCAGCCATGAAAGTATTTTGTTTTCAACGGTTGCATGTGAAGCAGTATAACGATTCTCCTTATATGTTGCAAAAATATTAAGGGCTGATTTCTATAACACTCATAGCTGCCAAGTTTTCCCTTTTCTCGCGAGGAAGCCTATTCAGCATAATGGAAAATCCCTGAAAATAAGGGATAACTTGGCAGCTATGATAACACTGCATGGTGAAAAAGACAGGAAATTCAGCTCTGGAACCTTGTCTTTAATGTGCAGCATTTTGAGGAAGAAAACATTTTATTCATCTTATTGGAAGTATTTGCTGTTTAAAGATAAATAAAGCAAAAGGTCTTAAGGCAAGAACCAATGTAGCATGTTTCTTTGGAGCAGTTTTTGGGACATTGTGAGAGCCTGGAGGGAGGAGAAGAAACACCAGAAGTCCTGTTGCACGAATGGATTTCTGTTGTACAAGCAGGTGGACATCACTGGAGGATGTGCTTAGTAAAGTGTATTATATATAGAAACAACTTTGATCTACATTGAGGACTAAGAGACAGGCCAAACTCAGGAACAGCTGTGATGGCTCAGACCAAGGGTTCTTCAAAACCTTCAGCATTCTAATTCCAGTTCAATCTACTAATGATTTGGAGTAGGCATACAGACCTTGGCAACCTTAGTGCAAGCGACCTGTCCACATTCTGATCTCCCTTGGGCTTGGTGAATCACAAGCTGTGAGGCCTGGTATAGGACAAACTATTATCTAACAAGGCATCCTATTCCAGTTGTGAAGTTTCAGACATCAATTTTCACAAATGTATATGATGCTCAAGGTCTAGTTTTCCCTGAGGTGGGAACCTGTGTCTGTGAAAGTACCAGTTTTGCATGCAGGTGAGGATTCACATGAATGAATGCTCCTTCGTGCCAGGTTCTCTTGAAATGCAGAATGAAATCAAAGAGGCATCCAAAAGAGGAAATGCAGTAGGAAAAGTTTACTTCAATTACCCTCTCGCAGACTGGGGAAATGTGATTTTGAGTCAGAACAAAAAGGCAAAATTTCTAGATAGCCTAAATCAGATCTTCTCAAACGTCTTTGAGTCCACAGCTACATTCTTTCTGCAGCACCCCCTGCCTACAGAGATGGCAGCCCCTCAGCCCTATTTCAACACCCTCCATTGTGGAGTGTTCCCTCAGCTTCCTCCCTCTCCACTGAGAGCCAGTGTGGTGTAGTGGTTAAGAGCGGTAGACTTGTAATCTGGGGAACCGGGTTCGCGTCTCCGCTCCTCCACATGCAGCTGCTGGGTGACCTTGGGCTAGTCACACTTCTCTGAAGTCTCTCAGCCCCACCCACCTCACAGGGTGTCTGTTGTGGGGGAGGAGGGGAAAGGAGATTGTTAGCCGCTTTGAGACTCCTTCGGGTAGTGATAAAGCGGGATATCAAATCCAAACTCTTCTCTTCTTCTTCTTCTTCTTCTTCTTCTTCTTCTTCTTCTTCTTCTTCTTCTTCTTCTTCCTCCTCTTCTTCTTCTTCCTCTTCTTCTTCTTCATTGGGAGTCCTCTGGGCAGCTGCTGCTGCTGCCCCTGATCTCTGAGCTGCCCCCCCCTCTCCAAAGAGAGATGCCTCTTCACACTATCCCACATGGGGCTGGGACTTGTCTGTCCATTCCCAACAGCAAGGACTGGCTGGCTGGCTGCGCTCCCTTGCCTGCCTGCCTGCCTGCCTGCCTGCCTGCTTGCTTGCTCCGAGGCGGCCCCAGCTCCTGGGAACCAGGCACCATTCTCCTGGGGAGCTTGTAGCCAGGGTTGCTGCAACAAACAGCTGTGCAAGTCTTTGGGAGGCAAAGATGCAAGAGGGCATCAGAGGAAGGAGGGAAGGAAGAGGGACCGAGGCCAGTGTTGCCCACGGCACCCCTGGCCATCATTCAAGGCACCCCAGGGTGCCATAACACAGTGGTTGAAAACCACTGGCCTAAAGTTGGGCCCTAGACTAGTTGGCCATGGAACCAACCAGAGGGTTGGACTTATTCTAAAGTGACACCCAGGACCTGAGGTGAGATGTAAATGTTGATGATCCAATTGGGAACAGTGACCACGATGCTATAAAATTCAACATGGAATCATAGAATTGAAGAGTTGGCAAGGACCCTGAACACCATCTAGTACAACCCCCTGCAATGCAGGAATATGCAGCTGTCCCATACAGGGATCAAACCTGCAATCTTGGCGTTATCAGCACCATCCTCTAACCAACGGAGCTATAGGTAAGTGGGCAATTGCCAAGGAAGTTCAGCACAGCCACATTTAACTTGTGTGTGAGCACCCTGCAACCTGCAGGATCACTGCCTCTGCCAGTGGCTGTTGAGTGGAGGCATTGATCCTACAGGGTGCAGTGTTCTGTAATGGTGTTTTATGTTTTATTGTATACATCTTGTTGTGCGCCACATTGCTAAGATGGAGGCACACAAGATGGGAGCACTTTTAGAAATAGTGCTTTCCAAATGCACAACTGAAAGTACATAAGAAGAGCTTTTAGATCCGTCTTAGGAAACAATATTGTGGAAAGGGAAGAGAGCAGTTTTAAAGAATAGTACTTAAACTATTTCTCTTCAGGGCATACCATCTGAGAGCTGTCATTTCAGCGTATAAAAGTTGTGAAAGTTACAGATGTAAAATGACAACCATTTTGTATTATGGAACTTATTTGAAATGATTAGAAAGCTTTTAATGAGCTGTCAGCAAATTGATTTTACAATGTTGCAGGGAGAGGAGGAGGAGCGGGGGAACGGGTCTTTCCTCATTATATCAATTGTCCCTTTTCAAGTAGGAGCTCCTCCAGAGATTTTTGTCCTCGTACTATCAGTGGTCCCACCTTGACAGCAGCAGAATACCCTGTGAGAGTGAATTTATAGATTGGTTACACAGCAATTAAAATGAATATACTTCGTTGTGATTAACGGCAGTAATTGCATAGAAGGCTGAGTTCTGCTAATGTTAACTTGGGCTAAACTCAAAATACAGTGTGGGCAATCACTAAACGTGGCTTTTTCCATTTCTCTAGCCCACAGTTCCCCGGATTTTGAATAGTAAACAATGTTTTTGCTTTCCCAATCACTGCAGTTTTCATTTGAGAGCAGTCTTTCACTGCTGAAATGAAGCTCCCAGACTCAGAGCCCATCCACACTTTCTTTGTCGAATGATTTCTAGTCTTTATCATCACATGTCTGAGGGGTGCTATTTTTTTCTCCTGCCGCTTTCCCCAGGAAAAGCCACTGTTTACTCCTGAATCATCCATGCATGGAATACCTGAAGAAAGTTTTGTAACTCTTCTGAACTGGTCCTAAAATGACTCCTGAACAGGATTTCACATGCTTTCCTGGGAACAGTGTTGGGGGGGTTGTCGGTCTGCCCCCATCTCCTTTCTTTCTTTCCCCGCCTATCCCTGCAGGATTTATCCAGTTGTGTCTCCAGCTTCAAGCAGTGCACTTCTGGTTTTCACAGCGTTCTTAAATTTATTTATTTTACTTTCCCCTATTTGGCGTTCATATAAGACATGTGATCAAACAATACACATACAAAACTTGTGTGTGTTCTCACTTGTTTGTTTTCAGTGGTTGTGATGATTCCAATCACAGCTTTATTTTCTGTCTTTAATAACAAGTAATACATAATATGTATTGGAAGAGTCCCGGCTCCTTTTGTATACGTTGGATGATTCTCTCAGTTTCTGATTTATACAATTTTCTGATTACCTGTGATTCTCTGAGTATCTGATTCTCTGACTTTCTGCCATGAGTGGGCGGAGATGAAGGTGGAGACAACACAAAAAGCGAGCTATTGATTATAGGAAGAGTGTATGCCACACAGGGTTTCAGCGGCCTGAAGTAAAATCTGAGGCAAAAATCACAAGTGGGTAACCCAACCCTGGAAAAAATTGAAAATGGGGCAAAGAGGCACAAACTTAAGGGAAAGTGTGGCTGGCCCTCACTTCTCCATGGGCTTCACTCCTACAGACAGCCAAGAACCTTTTAGTTGGTTTTAAGGAAATGGTAAGGATTTCATTCATTTGCTGGGAAAGGGCAAATAAATTGACATCTGGCACTTTCTTCCAGGTGATAGCCTATGTTTTCTCAAGGAGAACTCACTGGCACGCTGAGAACCATCCAAACTTTTGCACTGCATGTATTAGATTTGCCATTATTGCTCTCTCTGACTGATTAAAATCATCCGCATTAGGAAAACGTAGTTATTTTTTTCTTAGCAGAATGTTGTTTTGTTTGTTTCTCTTATTAATAGACCCAATCACTGGATCTTGGTGTTTTACTCTTATGTCACGCTGGGCTGATATTGTTATTGTGCTACCATGAATCCTCCTAATTGCAGACTTTCATTTACTCATCTATGAAACTTGTATAATAATGCACTTATCTCCTTCACAGGGGCATTGTGAAACTTAATGAATTAATTCTGGAGAGTACTTGAGATCTCCAGATTATAGGTGTGCTGCTAGGGGAAGCAATTAA